>NC_047038.1:113847281-114155424 GCF_011762595.2 Tursiops truncatus | reverse complement strand
CAAGTCTTGGTGATGTTCATTGACATGAAGGAAGCAAAGCCTGAGACACTCAGCTTGCTGGCTAGCCACCTGGTAGGGGGTGAAATGTATACTCCCCAGGAGGCTCCCAGATCATCGTGGGTGTATTTCTGCCTGTGAAATGGTGTGCCTCCAAAGCATGCTTCCTTTAGAGACCATCTCACACTCTTCACACCGTCTTATCTTTATGTGTCTACATGTTTCCTCCTAACCTAACCCTCTCATTGCAGAACAGAGCTCTATGCCACCAGCCTGGGCTACGTTGTCATTAGGATAATCTGGAGAACAGTGTCATTCAGTAGAGCAGCACTCCTGGTTCCTTGCCCCACCCCTTACTCACTCCTCCTCGTTGTTCATTCCTCCCTTTGATTGGCATACATCTATTAGTCAACATGCCTTATTTGAAAAGGCAAGTCTCTTAAAAAGCTGTACATACTGGGTATTCCCTTTCTTTTCTTCCCTATCTAAACAGTCCAATGCAGCAATACTAGGTACTGTGGATCTATCTTTTCACAAAGCCTAGATTCAGGGTGGAGAGGGCATGAATGGTGAAACAAACAATCAAACCAACCAACCATTGGCTACATATCTAAGCCATGTCCTCTAACCCAAGTTGCCATCTTCATCTCCAACTGACAGACTCCTCTTTCAAATATTCAGAACTCAGGCAATTGTTCAGAGCTTAGGCAAGGAAAAGGGGTGTCGTTTACCGGGCACCCTCAAATCCCAACAATTATGTGAACAGCTACAATCCAAATTTTCAAGTTATCCCGCTGATTTCCTTAGCCTAGAGGTTTCCTCAAATAATGGGGTGTTGCAATAATTCTCAGGTTGACGGGGCCTCAGTCTTTAGTAAGAATCTGGAAATGTTTCCTTTTGCTTTCCTACAACTTTTATTAGGTGACTTTATAACACCTTATTATTATTTTGTCAGAATTAAGCCCTTTAGAAAAAACCCTCCAATTTTCTACAATATAAAATTCCTCAGAGAACTTCTAGAATTTAAACTATTTATATATTGCCAACATGTGTCTGCCTTTAAATTCTTATAAATGATCGGGTTTACTCATACTCAGTGAAGTTGATTTTCAACAATCATGGGATAAGAAATGGTTTGTGAAGTAAACGAACTGGAGTTAAAACATGTGGACACTTATTGCGTGGGCTTGGACCCATCACTTCACTTTTCTGGATGTGTTGATCTTATCTTGAGAAAAATAACATCGGTTTTGCCTACCTCATAAGACTGCTTGGAAGGTCCGATGACATGAACATTTGATGAAAAGTAAAGTGTTGTGCAAATTTCTTCACTTGACTAGTCCTCTAAGTACCATTCCACATTGTTGACCTCTCATTTTCCCTTGGCATTTGTGACACTCATTTTCTGGTTTTCTTCTACCACTTTGGCTTCTCCTTTAACATCTACTGAGCTGGCTCAGCGAGTCCTTTCCTACCACACCATCCTAGCCAGAGTTTCCCTGAAAGGAGATAAAAGCTTGCAGGCAGATAGTTTATTTGAGCAGTGATCCTAAGAAGCAAGGTTGAGAGAAGGAGAGTGCAGAAGAAAAAGAGGGAAAACCAGTGCCAAAGTGAGTTGGCCACTACTTGGGGGAAATTAGTCCTAGATCCTGCAGGAGCTTTTGAGGAACCTTATGAAATGTGTCTCAGAACTGTCTGCCTGGGGATGAAACAGAGAAGCATTTATCCATCATCTCTTGACCTCCATTGGTGATCCCATGGGCAATAGATGCTCTTGACTTCCAGATTACACTTGCATGAGTGCTGAGCAGTTCCTGAGAGTGTTCCAGGCAGCAGAGCAGGGAAGCTCCAGTGTGGGCTGCTAAGAGGTCGTGTCAGCTGGTACCTGTGCAAATCCTGTAGTAGGGCGCATGGAACCAGTTGCCATGACAGTGGCTGGAATAAGAGAGAGGTGACATGAATTAAAGTGATGCAAAACAAGTGTAAATATACAGGCATCTAGATGTTGAGGTTCCTAGATCCTCTTCTCTCTTAATATGTCATACTCTCCCTAAGTGATCACATTTATTCTTATGGTTGAAATGATAATCTATAAACTTATTATTCCCAATGTATATCAATAGTTCAGAATTCCATATTCATTTATTCGGTTCTCTACAAGGCATCAACTCTAGAATATTTCAAGGAATACACAGATCTGTATGTGTAAAACTAACTCTTGATCTTTCCCTGCAAAATCTATTCCTTCCCTCATCTTTAGTAGCTTAGTAAATAGTACCTGCAATTGCTTAAGCAAATGCTTTACTTATCTTTTGCTGTGTAACACATTACCACAAAATTTAGTGGTTTAAAAGAATGATTCATCTCACAGTTTCTGTGGGTAAGGAGTTCGGAGGCAGCTTAGCTGGTTGGTTCTGGTTTGGGGTCATGACATTGCAGTCAAGATATTGGCTGGAGATACAGTCTTTCGAAGGCTCGACTAAATCTTTTCCAAGCTGTGTCCCTCACATGGTTTTAGCAAGAAGCCTTAGTTCCTTGATGCTTGTTGGCAGGAAGCCTCAGTTTCCTGCCACATGGGCATCTTTGTAGGGTTTCTTACCCCAGAGTAAGTGACCCAAGAAGGAGGGAACAAGGTAGAACCTACAATGTCTTTTATGACCTTGCCTTGGAAGTCACATGCCATCACTTCTGCCATATTCTGTTGATCACCTAGACCAACCTATAACAATGTGGAAGGCAGTTACACAAGGGTGTGAATACCAGGAGGTAGGGAAAATTGGGGACCATGAAGGAGGCTGCTTACCACTGCAAGAAACCTGAGAGTAATCGTTGATCTTCCTTCTTTCTAGATTTATTGTCTCAAAACCTGTTGATTTACCTCCAAAATATATCTCAAATCTGTTGACTTCTGTCTCTCCTCACTGCCGTGTCTCCAGGCAAGTCCACCATAATATCTTGCTTGGACTATAGTCTTCTAACTGGATTTTCTTGTCTTTACTCATTCTTCCTTCGAATCTATTCCTTAGACTAGCCAGAGTGATTTTTTGGAAAGTATATCACATTATATCACTCTCATGATTCTCTCATCATGGCACGTCACTCTTAGAATAAAATTCAAACCTCTTATTAAGGCCTGTTGAGCCCTTCGGGTTCTGACCCTTGCCCATCTCTTTGACCTCATCTCTCACTACTCTTCCCTATTACTTTTTTCTTACAGCCTTTCTTTTTTTTAATTGAAGTATAGGTTGCTTTACAATGTTGTTTTACATATATTCTTTTTCAGATTCCTTTCCATTATATTTTATTATAAGATATTGAATATAGTTCCCTGTGCTATACAGTAGAACCTGGTTGCTTGTCTATTTTATATATAGTGGTTTTTAAATTTAATTTGTATTTTATATTGGAGTATAGCTGATTTACAATGTTGCTTTAGTTTCAGGTGTACAGCAAAGTGATTCAGTTATACATATACATATATCCATTTCTTTTCAGATTCTTTTCCCATATGGGTTACTACAGAATATTGAGTAGAGTTCCCTGTGATATACAGTAGGTCCTTATTGATTATTTTATGTATAGTAACATGTATATGTTGCTATATGTACTCTATGATACAGTTTCCTTATGATATAGTTTCTATCTCCCCCTCCTTATATATCCTCTTCACCAGCCACCGTCACACTATTCTTTTTGACTAACTTTGCCTAATCATCCACTATCAGATTAAATTTTAGGGAGACCTTGCCTAGCTCCGCAATTCTGTCCCATTCTCTTATTTTCTAGACCTATTCCCAATTTATGACTCTTATTGATATTTATCATTAGAAATGTTGCTCTGTGTTTGTTTGACATCCATCTCAGTGGGCAGAACTTTGCCAATTTTGCTCAGACATGTTTATCCACTGACTTGTACAATACTTAGCATAGCATAGTTATTAACTAAACAGTTTTTGAGTAAATGAATGCTTTACCAAAGAAAGTCTTCCTGCTGTCACAGTTTAAGCAAAGAATAGTCCTGTCTCTCTATGTCAAAATTTCCCACGAGATATGAATGACTGTTTATCAAAGAATAAAGAGGAATTCTGCTAAAGGAAATAAAATATGGGTCACTGTCCTCATTGCTATAAACTTAATGGAACAAGACACAAGCAACCAGAAAGATAACAAACACAGAGAGAAACAAACAAGAAGTTATTTCAAATGAGGCCATTGAGCTCACGAAGCATGTTGTTCTAAACGAAAATGTCCACATAGAGTTGCAATATAGTTAAGGAGTTCAAGTCTAACTGAAAAACAAGTGACTTTACATGTAATGCTTTGCTTTCTGGATCATTAATCTACCCACCGTGACAAAACAGAAAAATAAAGCTAACATCTTTGAAATGTTCATTGCTTCGTATGCTACACCCTGGGCATGATTAATCAAAGGCAATCTTTTTCTACAAAACAATCCTTTTTTCATTCTTAATGGTATCAAGCTGAAGGTTCTTATACACAGAAAAGCTGAAATGTTCACACATGATCTGCACACAATAGGCCACTACTTCGGATGAGAGCATTTCAAACTTTTACCTAGTTATAGCTTGCTGGAATGATTTCCCATCCTCTGTCATCATTATTTGTCTTTCACTCACAAACGCTGGTTTTTAGGACTATATAACTCTTACTCCTTTTTCAGGAAAATCAGTGTTTTTTTCTTCTTTTCCTTTAAAATTCAGTTGTTATTTATTCAATGTCTTTCGTGTAACAATCAAAGGCCTTGAAATATTATCTCTTCTCTCCTTCCTTCCTCCATCTTCCCCTTTTCCCTCCCTTCTGTCTCTTTTAACCACCCACATATCAACCTGGAGCATCGTAATACATTTAATGATCATTTTTCAAATTCATCCCTATACAAACTGTTACCTCTATAAACATTTAACAAACCTAGCTGATGAAGGGTGGGAATGAACTGCTTTAAACCTATGAAGGGACAATTATAACCGTTTCATATATATATAATCAAAAGAGATTTCTTTTTCAATTGCTGAAGTGAGAACTTAAAACCTCTTTGAGAATATGAACTTTCCGTTTCCTCTATGATTTCTCTTAGCTTAAAGAGGCAAACTTTAAAAAATTACCTTTCCATGGTCAGTTGAGACCTAACTCCTTGGAATGAACATATAATTTCTTAGAAGCTGATGAAAGAAACAGTAAAAAGAAAATGAATTTCAGCACTTGGTCATATAAAACATCTCTGGAAGCTCTCACTACATCTGCAAAGTTGATCTAGCCTAATGAGCAAGTAAATGTTTCCTGAAATAAAGGGAAATATATATATTCTTAAACCCAATATTCCATTTAAATAGAGTTGCAAATAGCTTATAGCAACAGGCTGGGGTGTCAAAACAATTTTTTTCATGCATTTCAGAATTATTGATAGAATGAGACCTTAAAAAATATGAAAGGGGACTTGTTGATAGAATACACATGTTACTATGGTGATATTTTTGGATCAAACTGTTCGCCAGGAACATGGTGTAATTCTGGCTAATTTCAGTTCAAACTAAATGCTGTTGTGACAAAACAGAATGCCTCTAAGTCACATCACTGTGATTTGCGCTGGGAAATTAGATTATTCTTCATTGGAAACATCAGCATGACCACACAGCTTCATAAATCTTTATGATTTAGAAATGGAAAAATGTGCTCTTGTAATGTAATCATTATTAACAAGTGTCCTACATTCTCAGGATACTAGTTTGTAACTAGAAAACAACTCAGAGCTCCACCCTTCTAATTACAACTCCAACACGTTCCTCTCAGAGTTCCAATTAATAGCTGATGAGGCGTGCCACCCTTCCAAAGAGCAAGCCTGGGTGGGTTCTGGATCACAGCTTTCTTGGAGCAGGGGTGCACGTGAAAGCAAGATTTCAGTGCACATCTCTTCAGCAACTTCTTTCTCATAGGATAGAGTCTGTAAGAGTTTGCTTTATTTGATGTCTTTGTGTGGATTTGCATAAAGCATTGGGGAGATGAGTCTATTGTTTCCGTACAGTGGAGTGATGAAGGCAAATCGTCCCACTATTTACTTTGTCATATTTGGTGACTGGGTACCTAGGAGCTAATCCAAAGGCACATTTGCCTGCTGTCAGTAGATGTTCAGAATGTTCAGGTGTTAGGAAGGAGGTAGAACAGATGTTGATCTGAATGGTATTTTTTGCTTCTCTTCTAAATATTGGCTTCTAGATTGTTCTTTGTATTTCTCAAGGATAGACTAAGCCAATACTTCCCAACCCTCTGCAGATGGAAAATATAGAAAATGATCATATTTGTACAGCACATCGGGGCAGGTGGATGGAGTAGTCCGAAGCTGGAGGTGACCTACTGAAGACTCCAGGCACAACTTACCTGCCAGGAAGACTGAGGTGATCAGTATCCCAGAATGCCCATGAACTGTGACATCTGAGTGTGCTGTGGCTGAAGAATGGAAAGCTCGGGCTTACCAATCTGTTTCTCTATCTTTTCGACAGATGCCTGCAGCTATTTCCTCTGAATCGAGGTAAATCACCTATACCAACCTAAATTGCACAGCCCATCCAAAATTTACAAAGAGCTCATGCAGCTCAATATCAAAAAAACAAACAACCCAATCAAAAATTCGGTGGAAGATCTATTTTGGTCATATGTATGTCTCCAAAGAAGACATACAGATGAACAAAAAGCACATGAACAGATGCTCAACATCACTAATTATCAGAGAAATGCAAACCAAAACTACAATGAGGTATCACCTCACACCAGTCAGAATGGCCATCATCACACGATCTACAAACAATAAATGCTGGAGAGGGTGTGGAGAAAAGGGAACCCTCCTCCACTGTTGGTGGGAATGTAAACTGGTACAGCCACTATGGAGAACAGTATGAAGGTTCCTTAAAAAACTAAAAATAGAACTACCATATAATCCAGCAATCCCAGTTCTGGGCATATATCTGGAGAAAACCATACTTCGAAAAGATACCTGCACCCCAATGTTCATTGCAGCACTATTTACAATATCCAGGATGTGGAAGCAACCTAAATGTCCATCAACAGAGGAATGGATAAAGAAAATGTAGTACATATATACAATGGAACATTAGCCAGCCATAAAAAAGAACAAAATAATGCCATTTGCAGCAACATGGATGGATTTAGAGATTGTAATACTGAGTGAAGTAAGCCAGACAGAGAAAGACAAATATCATATGATATCGCTTATATGTGGAATCTAAAAGAAGAGTGCAAATGAACTTATCTACAAAACAGAAATAGAGTTACAGATGTAGAAAACAAATTTATGGTTACCAGGGGTTAAAGGGGTGGGAGGAATAAACTGGGAGATTGGGATTGACATATATACACTACTACAAATAAAATAGATAACTAATAAGCACCTACTGTGTAGTACAGGGAACTCTACTCAATACTCTGTAATGGCCTACATGGGAAAATAATCTAAAAAAAGTGTGGTTATATGTGTATGTATAACTGATTCAGTTTGCTGTATACCTAAACTAACATAACATTGTAAATCAACTATACTCCAATAAAAATTAATTAAAAAATAAATGAATTAAAAAAAATTGCACAGCCCAGAACTGTATCCAATGTCTTGAAAGTAATGTGATAAATTTGTTTAGATATTTATTTTTCAGTTCCTATAAACTATGGTTCTAGGTTAAACATTTTAGTGTCATGTTTATTTTTTAAAATAACCACCACAAGAACCACTGAAATAACAACAGAAGGACATCTTTTAACTCAAATTGTTATCAACTGTAATCCCTGAATCTTAGATTAGGTCGTGCTCTGAGAACAATTTCCCAAGGAAACTGTAATACCTTCAGTATGCAAACAACTGACTTTACCTTTCTGAGTAGAATGAAACCTATTAGTGAACATAATTCTCTCTTTATTCAGTAGTTAGTTGGGCCTCATGTCTCCAAAGAATAAAGGGTATTCTATTCAACTTCATTTTCTATAATATGTGCGTATAATGCTTTCTCTCTCTCACACACACACACACACACACATTGATTGGTATGTGTTCAGTTTCTGCACACGTGTATATATGTGCACACTCATGCTTATATGTATATATCCTTAATAGAAAAATATTCTCTAAACATAGTTTATGGAAACAAGGGCTCTATAGGTTTCACAGAGGTGAGGGGTTATATGTTGTACTTTATCTTATTTTAAATATTCTTTCTTTCCTTCAGCATTTTACTCCATAGATTCAAATGAAATGTAGTACTTTATTTTATTGAGAGTAGACAATTCCATGGGTTTCATCTCCTGAATAATCTTGAAACCAACCTGTAAAAATAGTTTTATACTAAAGTGAAAAAACAGACCCTGTTTTCCAAAGTTTTATAGACAGCTTCATTTCTTTTTTCCCAAAGTACTTTTATCTATGACTGCCTTTACCAGGCAAATGGGCATTCTCCAATGTCACAGGACTAAGAAATTACAATCAGGGAATGTTAAAGCTGGAAAAAAAAATCTCAGAGGTTAACTTGTTTAACCCCGTAATTTAAAAATAAACTTTAGAGTTTAACTTGTTTAACCTTATAATTTTAAAAAGGAGGAAACTAGCATGGAGAGATTAAATGATTTTCCCTCTCAGCTAATTAGTGGCAGAACTAGGACAGGAACTTAGATATTTTGCCTTCCAACTTGGTGCTTTTGCTGGTGTACCTGCTATTTCTCATTATTTGAAAGTTAGGGCTTCCCTGGTGACGCAGTGGTTGAGAGTCCGCCTGCCGATGCAGGGGACACGGGTTCGTGCCCCAGTCCGGGAAGATCCCACATGCCGCGGAGCGGCTGGGCCCGTGAGCCATGGCCGCTGAGCCTGCGCTGTCCAGAGCCTGTGCTCTGCAACGGGAGAGGCCACAACAGTGAGAGGCCCGCGTACCGCAAAAAAAAATAAAAATAAAAAGTTAAAGAAGTCAATGAGATGAAAAGACAGGAAAATAAAAGTGTAGTTTTTCATTGTGTCTTTTCTAAATCCTCTTCTAGTAAGGAAGATTCTAGCAATATTTATATATTCGTTTATCTGAGTAAATAAATGGTATTTTGGAGAACATATTTATTGGAAAAATACACCAAACAAGTCAAATATCAAGAGTTTGTTGGTTTGGCTTTTGTTTGAGGACTGGGCATAGAGTTTGTATCTTGAAATAGCTGTGGAAGTTCTAGTGACTTAAAAAAAAAATTCTTATATAATTTAAACTCTGGTCTAAGCCCTTTTTGAATTCTTTCCTCCCATTGTATTCCTAGGTCAGTTAATTCTTAGATCCTTAGTAGACACTTTTGCTGTATATATTTCTCATCCTATCTTCTAAAGATGAGACCTCTTGAGCTCTCCACGGGTTCTTCATCTACACTCAATTTAGGAGACTCCGTGTCCTATATGATAATTATGTACATCACTTTCTACATGCCACTTCTTTCCCCTCCAACATTAGAACTGTCAATGACCCCTTATTGTTTTTCGAGGCAGGTACCAATGCCCAGGTTTGGATTTCATTGCCCATCATCATTTGGCTTCAGTGAATGCGCTGAAATTTATCTTCCACTTCTCTCTCCTGAATTTGAACTTCCCCCTTCAACTGGACCAGTCCTTCACCATCCCCTCACTATAAGTTTGCTTATTTCAATCTCTTTATCTTTACACTTGAGTTTCTCTCAGTGGAAAAGCAACCCCCCCACCTCTATAGACAAATCCAAAACATTCCCAGAATGCATAGTCTCCATGAAACTTTTCCAGATGACCTTTAACTAAAAATGCCCAGCAGCATTTATCCCCACAATGGAGTTAAATCTATTCTATACCATAGAATAAATTTCTATTCATCATCTCAACTAGAAAGTTTACATTGCTTCCCCTTGCTTATAGTACACGGTTAATTGGTCGCCATAATAATAAAGATAATTGACAAGTTTATATTAAGTAGTTAAATACATAAATTCATTTACATTACTCTTATATTCATTATTTTAATTGATCCTCACAAAACTTGTGAAAGGATGATAGGAAAATGATTATTATTGCCCTTATAAATAAGGAAATTGAAAGTCAGAGATGTTACATTACTACTAAATGGAAATGTTAGTGTTTTATTTTGCTGAGTATAGCAGTAAAAATAAGTCTACTATCTATTACCTTCCATATTTCCTAAATGAAATAACATTTTGCTGCCTGGAAATAAGATGTTTGAAATTAGGAAAAACTTAGCTTTTTGCAAAAACCTAATACATTTCTTTACTTTGCCTCCTTCTAGTGAAAACTTCATTATAGTATAGGGAAGAGTTTTAGGATTCTTCTACACCTATCATTCTTTGACTTACCTAATTTAGAAGACAGATAATTTAAGCTTCTTTTTATTTTCCTTGTACTTTAGGGGTACACAGCTACCCAAGAGAAGTTTTCCCTGATCATCCACGTGGAATAGATGGGAATTTTCATAGAATACTTGGGGAAATGTTACATTCAGTCATCACTTTATAGTAGGCTTTATAGTAGCAAATGCACAGTCAGCAAACTAATTTTTGTGAAACCATTTTTGTGGTATGGTTTTTCCTTTCCTCAGCATTCTTTATGCATTTTTCTTTCTTAAACTACAATTTTTATCAGCTTCATAAAGCTATGGAAAACAGTCACAATCCAGTACACCCAACGAAAACCAAAATAAGCAGATGAGACCTTTAGGGCTGTGGGCCCCCCACTTACTTGAAACTTCAAAGCTCAGAGCCATCTTGCACTAGCCA
The DNA here is from genome assembly GCF_011762595.2 of Tursiops truncatus. NCBI lineage: Eukaryota > Metazoa > Chordata > Mammalia > Artiodactyla > Delphinidae > Tursiops > Tursiops truncatus. The sequence continues at coordinate 114,144,627 of NC_047038.1, read as the reverse complement.
GAGGCTTGGCCAGGACCGCCATTGGCTTGACCCATTCAATGTCCATTAACTTACACAAGCAGGACAGGGCGGGGGAAACAGCTCTGAACTTGGAGATGGAGACTAGATTCTGGATCTGGTCTCTGCCCTTTTCTCCAGTGAGTAACCTTGAGCAAAAAATTAGAAGACAAGACTCAGTGTTTTCCATTCCTGTAGCTCTAAAATTCCTTAGATTTTATGATCAGATTTTGCCGGGATGCCAGGAGCCACGTGTCCGCTATTCAATTTCAGTCCGGGATCATCAACCTGCTTTGTCCCTTCCCTTTGCATCTCAGGCTTCCACACCAGTCTGTTTGGGGCCCGGGTCATTCTTGCCTTTGGGCTTGCCATGGAGCAACAGGAATTTGGTGGGAGGCCCTTTGACGGACTAAATCCTGCAGTTAGTTACTCTGTATCTCTGTTTCTCTCTACTTTGCCCATGCCAGGGGAGAGATGTTGATACCGTGTGACTTTGCTCTGTGCTTCCAGTCAGATTCCAAGCCAAACTGTGTCCACAGAAAAGAGGATGCTGCTGTCCAACCCTGCAGTCAACCTAACCAGGAGGAACTTGGCATGCGAGTGTGGGTGCCTATGGGGTCACCTTGCCACCATTTTCCCCTACGACCTTGCCGCACCTCTGCTCATAGTTTCTCCCTCAGGTACAACAGCTGATCACTTTTATATCTTATTAAAGATGGTTTTTGGTGTAGTCCTTTGCGTGAAACTATTTGCCAAGTTTGCACTCTTTTCTACTTTACCCTTGGTCCTATACACACCCTTGGTCCATCCACATGCACTTGCTCTTATGTAAGATGATGAACTTCGTACCTAAGGCAAACAACAGACTTAAAAAAATACTCTCAAGAAATGATTTTAGGTTTAATATTTAATTGTCCTCCATCCATTATCCAAAGATTTTAATTTTTTTCTTTCTTTTTTTTTTAAGGATGGAAGATGCAGGGGGAAGTGGGTTGCTAAAAACAAGACAATACGGTTGCTGGAAATGATTCCATGTAACTTTAAACTGTGACCATTCTATCCTCTGGTGTTTTAACAACCCTTTTCCATCTTCCAGGACATCTGTGGCTGTGTTTAAGTTCATAAGGACCTACGACATTTTGCACCATTTTGAAACCCACGACCTATGTGTTTTTTGACCTATGCCTCCACAAATTTAGCTTCAGAGAGGGGCCCACCCAAGTGAGCAGATATTTGTAAATGTAAGTAACAGTGCAGTAAAAAAAAAAAATCCAGATTTCTCTAAAGAATTCTAGAACCCTTTGGTTAGCTTCTCATAATCTATGTGAATCTCAAATAGTTTCCTGACTTTGCTTTTGAACACCAGCAATAAGTTTTCATTTTCTAATAGTGAGATATTGAGAGTATTTGGCTGTCCTCTCCTCCCAAATCTGGGATTTTTGTCCAGCAGCTGTTTCCAGTTGTGTTACTGGTGTTGAGTTGTGCGTGGGGTATGATGATGTAGAAACCCAGAGAATAGTTTGAGACCGTGACAAACATTGTTGCTTGTTGCTTACTACAGGCCAAATTTGTACTCATGCTTCCAAAGATTCAGAAGTTAGCACATTTGCTCTTCCTGGAAAATATAGACTCCAGAATAACAAATCACTCTCAAAAGAAAATTCTGTCATTTTTGTACATCACTTCATTACTACATGAGCCCACTCTCTTTTAAAAGTGGGAAGATGCTTAATGTGTTAATTCTCCAAAACTCAGGAACCAAGTTCCTCTTGCAGACTGAAGAAAATATGTCCTAATGAGGCAATATCTTAAAAACACTGTCCGTGTAAAATCCACAGTCAAGAGACCTGGTAACGCATCCAGTATCTACAGGGAAGATGAAAAACAATGTTGAGCCAAATGGTATCATATTTCTTCTGGGGTTTTCCGCTTTCCTGGTGTGGATGGGAGCTTGAGGTTTTATCATAAAAGGATAAAATGGCAAGAAATCGTTTACTGGCCTGCAGTCATGGAGAAAAGACATTCACATCTGTTTCTGGTATTCTGTTGAAGAATCTCTCCAGTTGATAATTTGGATTGGAAGCAAACTGGTTTGTTTTCATAGGTCCTTTTCTTCCAAGCTCAGATAAAACAAACCTATCCTGTGGGTCCAAGGGTTTGCATTCTAAATTCTTGGTTTACGTGGCACAAGATCCCTCTATTATATTGCTAACACATTAGTCATCTTAAAGAGAACAAAACTAGCTGAGTTTTAGCAGGATTTATATTACATAAGCTTGCGTGACTGACAACACATTGTGTGTGTGTGTATGTGTGTGCACGCATGACTGACAACACATTGTGTGTGTATGTATGTGAAATTAGAATTCTTATGGATTTTAAATGTAATTCTGTCTTTTAATTTATATTTGCTTTAAAATAGCTTGCACCTGTAATAGTTACTGTGACTTCTTGCTTGGAAGACTACTCCAACATTAACCTAGCAAGGAAAAAGTAAGGATGTTACCAAGTGATTAAAGGTGATGGTAAAGTTTCTTGTGATAAGGTGGGTGGCCTTTTCCTTGCTTGACTTCTGCTAGTTGAAGAATATGGAGTATTTTTTTTTTTTCTTTTTAAATCAATCAGCAAGGGATGTAGAGAACACCATATATAGACAAGTTTTTAAGCTGAAATTTTTAAGGTCAAGGAAAGATGAAGTCCCTTTTCTTCACAGAGTATAAAATACATGAAAAGAGGACAAACAGCAGTAAATAAAGAAAAAGTGAAAAAAGGATGTGAATGCGTAAACAAAGAAAAGCACATAAACACAGAAAAACACGTATACACATGTTGAATATGGCTGTTTATTAGGTTTGGTGATAGGCTAAAATGACCGGATCCAAGTAGAAGCAAACTAGGAAGATAATAGGAAGTTATTAGAAAAAAAGAAACATCTGTATCACAGAAAGAGAGGGCAATATCTTAGATGAAAGATGCTTTAATAAGTATCTAATTAATCAGAAAAATTACTTGCCCTTGATTTCACTTTATTTCTGCTGGAATTCTGCTATAGTTTTCTCCGGAAACAAGCATAGAATGTTTTCCGAAATTATTATGAAATTAAGTGAAACTCTCCAATATGGCTTTGGTTCTTTCAATTAGATTTTTTAAAAGAGATTCAAATTAGGTTAATGACTATTCTTTTGAAGTGACGGAACTTTTAAAAATATTTACAAAGGTAATTTTTAGGGAGTTATGAGACTTAAAAATGTGAAATTGTTTTAGAAAAGATGTTGTCTCTGTCTTTTCCTAAGGCACAGCAATATAAACAAGTAGCAGATTTCCTGTAAAGCCTAATGAGACATAAACACAGATAGTAAAAGAGAAATGAACACCAGAACACAGTGTTTAAAAAAATTTTTGAAACTGGTGACATTCATAGATTTATTGAGACATATTGTTTGGATTTTCTAGCTAAAAAACAATGTTAAACTGCCTCGGCCAGAAGCAACCTGGTTGACGGACTCCATTTTGAAGTTGGTTACCATATCATCAGCCGTGTGCCGCCCCAGTCTGAGCTGTCCCCATAACCTCTCTCTTTCCTGTATTACATATCTCAGCGGAATGCATTCTTTTTTCTATTGCAAGAATTCACCCTCCATTGGAAATAAATAATTTTGCTTTTAGATCTCTTAAACTTTGGAGTCTAAAGAACTGAAAAGATACAAAACCAGTTTAAAAATATAAGGATATGATTTTTATATAGCCTTTTGACAAAAGCCTACCTCTGGGAAGAACTTATCAATTCTACTTTTTGTAAAATAAATAAATAAATAAGTGAAATAAAATTAAAAAAAAAAAAAAACCCAACAAACTAACCAACTAAAGCCTAAACGGACCAAAGAGTTATACCATGATTTAAAACCCAACATTTCTGGGTTGAAATAAAAGCAGTTGGTGCTTTAAACAAATTTTATAGTATTTCTGCCTTTTCCCACACTCTGTCCTCAGCTCATGTAAATTATTTTATTATTTAATATGCTTTAAAAGTTGGTTATTGAGTCTGGAACCTTGACTGATTATTTTTCATCACTTGGCATTTCAGAGAAAGAGGCAAATCATAGACAACAAGCTGACATCAGGAATTTATTAGATAAAAATGACAAATTCAAAATATTCCCTGGATTTAGTAAAATCATAGCATGCAAGGACTGGAAGTAATCACAAAAGCAGAGAATCTCCCCTGAAGTGAACAGGCTTTGCAATTGGACAAACTTGGGTGAAAATTCCAACGCCACTACTCACTTGCTGTGTAGCCACCTTTTAGTTATTTAATCTACTACTTTAAAAGTATACAAACGTGATTAGAAATTTGTAAATAAAATCAAAACATTACAGATTTTTCAGAAATAGGAAGGACTTTGGACAGCAAATAGATACTCTGAAGTCTCAAGTGTTGCCTATCTCTGTGTTGCCTTGACCTGAGGAGGAAAGGAATTAAGTAGGGAGAGTATCTTCACTGTCTCCAAGACTGAGACCCAAGAGTTACATCCAGGTGGACCCCACCTTCCTCAAGTTTAATCATAAGGTCCCTTACAGAGGAAGGGATCCACTGTGAAAGCCACAGTGTGTGTGCTTTATCTTCTGAAAATGACCTTATAATTTAAAAACATATGATAAGATATATGACAAAACTATGTTAAAACAAAACTGTCCCCAGATCCATCATTTTTGTTATTAGAAGTGGCATTGCAATAATTACTAATAAAACAATTTCAAAAGGTCAAAAAGTCAGAGTAGTTGTCAGTGTTCAGACAGGTCTTACTCTTCCAGATTATTTCTGCTCTTAGGTATAAAATTTAATGCTGAAATTCTTAAATTTATAAAATATTTATTAAAATTATGTTCTTATATTTCAAAAAATAGAAAATATTATGTAAATTAGAGGGCATTTTTAAAAGAACTTAAGAAAGCCTAAGGAAGAGACTACTTGTGCTTTTTTATTCTTTACTTTTTCTCCAGAGTGATATCCATAAAAGACAGTAAGCGGTATCTCCATCATTTCTTCAATTACCGTGATAGAGTAATACTTATCAAATTTTAAAAATTATTTTAAAGCTTTGGACATTTGTTTCAAAATGATGCATTGAAGCGAATTTGCCATGGAATAGACCTGTTTGCTTCAGCATTATTTTACCTGTAGTCGAGCAGTCCTTGGCACATTGGGAAGAATAAAGGCTTTGGGGTCATGCAGACCTCAGCTTGTGGTCCAGCTGCTTCCCTCCCTGGTTATGGGAGTTTAGGCAAGTTGTTTAACTTCAAATACTGGCTTTGAACATCAGTATTTCTATCTGTAAAATGGGGATAAGTAGAAAGTTAGGGTGTTATAAGGAGCGTTATTTTATGTTCAGTGTCTGGCTTTTTATATATGCAGAATTTTTTTTAATTGTGTAAAAAATATTATCCACTCACTATTTTTTATGGAGTGCATAAGAGGTGGTCAACAAATATGTCAAAATTCTAACACATAAGGATGTAATTTCAAAGTCAAACAAATGTCTCTAAACGAAGTCTCTATCCCAATAGGTTTTAAACATATAAGAATATTAAAGTAAAAAAAATTTCCTCCAAAGTGATTTTGAAAAGCTTTCTCTCATGCTCTAGGTTTCTAAGAGAACTGAACACAAATGGATGATTCATATTTCTATAAATAGAGCAGATTGTAGTAATGAAGAATTTCAAAATTGACTTAGGAAACTCCTGCACATTTAGAAGAGATACACTTTTCCTTCCTGTCTGAGGTCAGTTGTTTCATATTTTTATTACTTTTCCCCTGTCAAGACCAAGGGTACATTTTAACCATTAAAAAGCATATCTCTAGGAGGTATGTATAGTTGATTCACTTTGTTATAAAGCAGAAACTAACATACCATTGTAAAGCAATTATACTCCAATAAGGATGTTAAAAAAAAAAGAAAAAAAAATTTAAACTAAAGAAAAAATAAAGAACACCTGAAAAATAAATAAATAAAACAAAAAGCATAAAACATCAAATTAAAAAAATGTAGTAAAACTACCATGAATATTGTTGAAGTTTATAACCTGAGTCACTCAGAAGAGTGAAGGTGGGTTTTGAAAGTTAAAAAAAGTGATAATACGAATCCAAAATATTTGGGAAATGTTCCAGATTATGAAATATTCATGTATTATAACAATATACGTGAGGCATGAGCCAATTTTTGAAAATGACTGCACACAAAAATACATGTAAAGTGAATCCTTACTGCTCTTCTTACTGACAGATACATTTATTGGTTCACATAACCAATGTGCACCTCCTTCACCGGGAGAGAAACCTTCTTTGTGACTCTGTAGAGATAAGTGATGCTTCCATGGTGGCAGCATCTCTAATGAATGAGATGGTGTTCTCTTTGGGGGGCCTGCAGTACAGTAATTTTTTATCCCTAATTAGAGTACAGGGAGGGTCCTGGGCAATATCACTTTTTATAGTTCTTTTAAAATGTTTGACTCATAAGTAAATTAGCCTGTGGCAGAAAAAACCCCACCCTTCTCATTCCTCCCGTAAAGATAACAGTGGTAATAATAATCACAATAATAATAAGGAGGGGGAGAAGAAGAAAGGAGGAAAAAGAGAAAGAGGAGAAGGAGGAAGAGATGGCCAAGGGTCAGCCTATGCACTCACTGTCAAGGGTCACCTTGAGGATAAAAACTCAAGATTTATGCTGTGTGAGAATTGCCTGGGAGCTATATTTTTGAAAGGCAGATTTCTGGGTTCCACCCCCAGGTATTCTGATTCAGCATGTCTGAAGTAAGGCCTAGGAATCTTCAGCTAAAGTGTAAGTCCCCAGGTCTGTAGACAGCCCCTTGAGAAATGCCGCTCTGTGTGTTTTAGGAATGAAAGAGTGTCTCTGGTCAGCTCTTGGAAGCAGCGACTGACAGCTGTCGATGGTTCTGGCTCTACTCACCTTGTCACCATGGACCACCTGGCCATCCTGCAACTCGTTCCCTATGTGGCTTCCATGCAAGGGTGGGTGTGGAGTGGTCCACGCATTCCCTTGCTGCCACTCTTGTGTTTTTATGCCTTTGTCACACAGTGCTAATGTAGAAGCAGTCTCAGACTTCAGTGAAGGTCTGGGGTCCCAAAACAGTTGTAGGTGCAGAATGATGAATTTGTGGCTCTTCAGCGCATGCACACACACCACAGCCACCACGCAAGCTCAAGCACACACGGCTCACAAAGAAACGTTAATTCATACAGACGTCACAGTCTAGACTCTAGATCCCAAGTAAGAAAAAAAATTCCATAAGTAATATGATCTGCACAAGATGGCAGTCCACAGTATAAAAATGACACATGGGGACTTACCGATAGGGTAATACGAGTCGCCTCTTAGATTAGGCTTTATTAGGGGCCGATCAGCATTGGAAGTTCACAAGAAATGGCGCTCATTACCTAGCCATCTGCTCACAGAGACTAACACACAAATCCAGGGGAAACTAAAATTATCCATCACGGCACATTTCTGGGTTTGTTGTGAGTTGGAGGAGATGCAATATGAAGACTTGTGATCTTCCCAGAGAAAGCAGTCCCCCAGGGGTTGAAGTCTGGTTGGAGGTGTTTAGTTTATACTTCCAGTGCTAGTTATAAACATTTTACATTTCTTTATTGTTTTAAATTTTATCATTTTTGTTGTCTTACTATTATTTTTAAATCAATGTACAGTAAAATTGAACTTTATTTTCAGTGTAGAGCTCTAAGAATTTTAACATATGTATAGATTTGTGTAGTCATTAGCTGAATCAGGATACAGAGCAGTTCCATTAACCCAAAAATCTACCTCATGCTAAGGCTTTATAGTCACACCCTCCTCCTAACCCAGTCCCAAGCACCACTGATCTATTCTCTGTCATATAGTTCTGTCATTTTGAAAATGTCATATGAATGGAATGATGCAGTATGTACTCTTTTGAGACTGACTCTTTCACTCACAAAATGCCTTTGAGATTCATCCAAAGTTTTGAAGGGATCGGTAGTTTGCTTTTTTACAGCTGAATAGTATTCCATTATGGACATACCACTGTTTATCCATTCATCCATGAAGGATATTTTGGTCATTTCCACATTTTAGCTGTTATGAATAGGGTTGCTACAAATATTCGTGTATAGGTTTTTGTTTGAACACGAGTTTTAGGGAAATACATGAGCATAGGATTGTGAGGTCATATTAGAAGCATATGTTTAAATGTATAAGGAACAGCCAAACCCTTTGCCACAAGGGCTGTACCATTTTGCAATTCCACCAGTAAGGTATGAGAGTTCCATACTCTCCTTGTCACCTCTAGGTATTGTCAGTATTCTTTTTTTTTTTTTTTAAACATCTTTATTGGAGTATAATTGCTTTACAATGGTGTGTTAGTTTCTGCTTTATAACGAAGTGAATCAGCTATACATATACATATATCCCCATATCTCCTCCCTTTTGCGTCTCCCTCCAACCCTCCCTCTCCCACCCTTCTAGGTGATCACAAAGCACCGAGCTGATCTTCCTGAGTATTCTTTATTTTAGCCATTTTGATAGGTATATAGTGATACCTCATCATCATTTTAATCTGCATTTTCCTTACTGGCAGTAGATACAGTTCTTTTCTTCTATAATATTTTTGAATATATCTTTCATTGCAAATCTTGCATTGTCCATTTCAGGATACCACTCAAGAATGAGTGAGGCACTGGTCACAGAAGGATGAATAAGACACAGTTCCTGTCCTGGGGAAACTCACAATATGATGGTAAGTACAAATGCTGATCATGATGACATACAGATATGTACACAATGTAAATTAAAAACAAAATTATTAAAAGATGACTACATAATTCTAAAGTTTTTTCTATAGAGTTAAAAAGTATTGATGCTTCTCTCTGTTGTCCACACATATGTGTAATTATTATTATTTATAGATAATTGAAAATGAGAGAGAGAGAGAGAGAGAGAGAATTTTTTCCCAAGTTTAAAAAGCACATGGAATTATATTTTCATTAAATTATAAATTATTTGCAAATAATTTTAGGAAAAATTCTATTGAATATAAAACCTCAACCATTAAAATTGGCTTAGTTTTAAGCCCAAAAGAAATAGACTCATTTCAAAAGATACTAATCAGTGTCTGAGAGCTGTTCTGTTGTGTATAAAAAGAGAAAAATGAAAATATTAGAAACATTTGTTGTCACCTGTCTATACAAGAATACCTTGACTTACAAACTCTATGTTAGAATCACCACGTACATATATCGCATACACATACCAGTATTTCCATGTATATACCCCAGCTAAGGGCTCACTTTCCCAATGGTGTCCCAATGGTGACTCCTGTGATACTTCTTCTCTACTTGCCATTCTTCCTCTCATATCTCCTCTTCCTCTTGGCCTGTTAACCTTGCCATGAACTCTATTGATCACTGCCAGGCTTGCCCCAGAAATAGGCCCATGGCCAAGGTTGGCCCCACTAATACAACTCTCAGGTTTCTGCCCTGGACTCAATACTGTTCCTTTTTGTCCAGTCCCTACTGTGCCTTACTCTGAAAGCTTGGGAAAGATATTTAAAATATGGGAAATAACAATAGAAAAGTAGAGGGAAGGGAAGGAGAAATCTCAGGCCACTACCTATTATTATAATTTCTTCCCCTTATCCTGTTTCTCAACTTGTAAATCTTGCCGCTTATCACTCCTCTTTCCCCATCAGAATACCTAACCTGACTCTCCACCCCACAACTCCCATCAGAGCACCAATCCTGACTCTTATCACAATGCAGCCTTACTTATGTGCGTAATGTGCAGTGGTGGATAGTGTTGACTTGGAGTGGTGGTAGGATATGGGAATGGATGAAGACAAGAAAGAAAAAACATAAGAGAAAGAAAAGCTCATTCTTTCATAATCTCCTCAGATTTGTTTCAATTTATATATTTTAGTTATTCTTTCAGACCCTACCTCCATTCTTCTCTAGACTTATAGAGATTAACAGTCCCATGTTCACAGCTTGTAAACCAGCTACCCAAGCCTTCTTGTTCTAAATTATATGTCCCTAGATATCATTTATCACTACATCCTGAACATCTAACAGAATGCCTGGCATGTGACTGCTTGGTGGACAATTGAACGAGCCAAGACTTGAGATCCCTGAGTTCTTACTTTACCTGCGTACCAAGAGTATCTGACCACACTGTGGGGTTGCTGTCTGGGTGGGTTGTCCCTGAAATCCTCAATTGGAGTTATGACCCTGTTGGTCCCGAGAAATCTTATGGTTCTTGGAAGACACGCTTTGAAAAGAGCAGACTTACTCAAGACATGTAAGATCAATGCTTTTGAGACTGAGATTACAAGAACTCATAGGATGGTGGTAGTGATGGTGACCATCATGAAGCTTCTGCTGTTGATGAATCCTCTGCCAAGACAAAATTGTTTATCAGGCAAAGTTAATTTTGGAGGGAATTTTACCCTCTTCCATTTCCATTCCATGCTGCTCTTTGACAAAGTTGGCAAGACCTCATGCCAAAGAATCTCCTTATCTTCTCTTCTGCCCATCAGCATTTTTTTTTACTTTTTTTGCGGTACTCGGGCCTCTCACTGTTGTGGCTTTTCCCATTGCGGGGCACAGGCTCTGGACGCGCAGACCCAGCAGCCATGGCTCACGGGCCCAGCCGCTCCGCGGCATGTGGGATCCTCCCGGACCGGGGCACGAACCCGTGTCCCGTGCATCGCAGGCGGACTCTCAACCACTGCGCCACCAGGGAAGCCCCATCAGCATTTTAACAATATTCATCCTATGATCTCAGAGCTCATATTCTCAGGTTTCACTGAAGCCAGAGTCTAGTAGGAAACAATGCTTTGTTCATGTGTTCCAGAAACTATTCTGCCTAAGGTCATTAATGACTTTCTATAAGATCAGAATCATTTTAAGTTATTTATCAAGCCTTTATTTTTTTAACTAAGGTATAATTTACCTACAGTGAAGTGTACAGATCTTAAGTAAATAGCTGGATCAAATTGGATACATCAAGAGTAACCTATATCCTATTGCCATCACTCCAGAAGATAGTTCCATTGTGCCCCTTTCAGTCAATCTCCCTTGCAGTGGGAAGCAAGGTTATTTACTATTATTATTATTGTTGTTGTTGTTATTATCATTGATTATTTTCTATTACATGTTTTAGAACTTCTTATAAATGGAATCATATACTACATATATTTTTTGTGTCTGACTTCTTTTACTCAGTATTCTATATTTGAGATTTAATATTCATTGAATACTCAGTAGTCTGTTCTTTTTTGTTACTAAGTAATATTCCATAATATGAATATTCCCTAGTTTGTTTATCGATTCTCCTGTTGATGGATACCTGGGCATAAAGTTTTTGACAGTTACGAATAAAATTGGTATGAAAATTTATTCAGAAGGTTTTCTATCAACACATGTGTTCATTTTTCTTCATAAACAACTAGGAGTGGAATGCTGGTTCACAGGATAGATGTATGTTTTACTGCTCAGGAAACTGGCAAACAATTTTACAAAAATGTTAAAGTTTTAACATTTTACTCCCATACCAGCAGTATAAAAGAGTTCCAGATGATCTGCATCTTCACTGGAATTTAGTACTGTCAGTCTTTTAAACTTGCTATTACTTGATGTAAAATGCTTTTGTCATTTTAATTTACAGTTTTCTGACAAATAGTGATGCTGAACCCATTTTCATACACTTATTAGATATATGTATTTCTTTTTTGCTGTCTTTCCTTTTGTCCCTTTTTCTTTTTTAAAAAAATTTTTCCTCATTTTTTAAAAAAATAGGGTGTTTTTTTGGTCTTTTTGTTATTGATTTTAGGAGTTCTTTATATATGATGGATACAGGTCTTGTCAGATGTGTATTGGGAATATTTTCTCCCACTCAGTGATTTTTGTGGTTTCATTTAATAACCAAAAGTCTTAAATTTTGATGAAGTCCAATTTAACAACTTTATTTTGTATATTTAGTGCTTTCCATATCTTTTCTAAGAAATTATCATTGATCCCCAAAGCTGTGAAATAAACTCCTTTACAGTTGTAGCTCTTACATTTAAGTTTATCATCCACTTTGAATTAATTTTGTGTATGATGTGAGAAAGGGATAAAGTTATTTTTTCCATATAAATATCCAGTTGTTTCAGCACTATTTGTTGAAAAATTTGCTTTTCCAGATTCAATTGCTTTGATATTCTTGTGAAAAATAATTTCACCCCAAAAGTATTGTATACTTTTCTGTGTTCTCCATTCTGTTTTAATGGCCTACTTGTCTGTTCTTTTACCAACACCACACTCTCTTGATTACTGCAGCTTTATACTAGGTCTAAAAATCATGAAGTATAGATCTTCTGACTCTATTCTTTTTCAATATTGTTTTGTGAATTCTAGTTACTTTGCAGTTGTATATTAAATTCAAGTTGTCACTTTCTAAAAAAAAAAGTGTCTACTTGGATTTTGATTGGGATTGCATGAGATCTATAGGTCAATTTAGGGGGAATTGCATCTTAACAATACTGACTCTTCCATTCCACGAACACGGTATATGTTATGGAATGAATTGTGTCCCCCCAAAATATATATTGGAGTCCTAACCCCCAGCACCTCAGAATATAAAGTTATTTGGAAACAGGGTCATTGCAGATGTAATTAGTTAGGATGAGATCATACTGGAGTAGAGAGATTCCTTAATCTAATATACATCTGGTGTCCTTATAAGAAGAGACAGACACGTGAAGTGCTGTGTGTTGACAGAGGGAGAGAATGAAGTGCTGCTTCTACAAGCCAAGGATTGTTGGCAACCCCCTAGAAGTTATACGGAGGGAGACTGCTCTGTGATCCTTCCACCATCTTGAAACCAAAAGACCATTTCTAAACTCTCTAAATTTGGAAAAACATTGTCACCTAAGTGGAAAACTTAGAGGTCATCCAAAAAGAGAAGCATTAAAGATCTTTTTATTTGGGGGCAAAAATTTTAGCAAACAATAATTTTGTTCCATGAGCACTTCTAAGGTATGAATATAAATTGATCAAAGTACTTTATAACCTGGAGAAAATCAAGATATTATAATAATGTTCAGCATATAAAAATTGCTTTATAATTATATGTATATAAATATTATATAATAGCATGTTAATGAATGCAAATTAATCCTTTCTTCCCAAGGGATAATGCATAAGACAGCTTATAAAATAAAAGTTCTAAATTTAAAGATTTTATATATTAATGATGTTGAGAATTTAAGCCCTTATTTCCATAAAGAATAAATAGGACAAAACTAATTGATGCCCAATCTACTCTCAGTTTATTTTTTCTAGTGCTTTCTTTGGTGTCTTTTAATCAACATACTCCTATTATTTGACCTTTTAATTCCTTCCTTTCTGATAGCTTAGCTTGCCATTCGGTAGTACCTTCATTCAACTTTCTTTTCATGTAGATCCTGTCATATGACATTTATCTATCATGATCAGTTACTACTCATTGAGTGCTTACTGTTTAGAACAATACAGCCCAGTAGTAATAATGATGATAATAATAGCAACTTTATTTATTGAATGTTGACTGTGTAATAGCTACTGCACTAAGTACTTCACCTGTGACATCTGATTGAAATCTCACGAAGGTTCTTCACCTATGACCGAAAAGGAACCTAAGGCTAAGAGGGTTTAAATGACTTGCCTAAAGTTATAGAGACAATATGGCAGAAAAAGATTTGAACCTGAATCTTTTTGACTCCAGAGCCTTGCATATAGCAGATGTTTAATGATTTTTTTTATTTCTCATTACTTTTTCTTTCTTTATCATCTAAGTTCCATTTTAGTTCAAAATGTCTGTAATCATGTTCATATACTTTTCCATTTTTTGTTTTCTTCCTGGACAAATTTCATTCCAAGAAGCATATATACCTGACAAAATTTCAAATGAAACACTTTTGTGAACAATCATGCTAACAAAACTTCAAGTTATACCCTAGATTATCTTTCCAGTTCTTCAAGGGATAAGACTTAATCCTCTAGGCTAAAATTACACATCTATGAAAAAGCTCATGGGTTGCTCTTAGGGCAAAGTTTCTTGGTTAAAATAATAGTCGTATTGTTTTTAATACACTTTCATTTATATTCTCTCTTCTCTTACAACCAGACTGTGTAATGATTGAAGAGATTAAACAGCCTGTACAGGAGCAGGGAGTAGTAAGTGATAGATCCAAGAGGGGACCTCAGGTCTTCCTACTTTTGTCCTAGTTTCCAGTTCTTTCCGGTGTGTCATCATCCCTGTGCTCCCAAGGCTCATGTTGGGCACATTGATTTGTCTTCTTTGAATCATCTCAGAGCCCAGAGATAAAAACCCATTTTGAAATGAAAAAACTACTTTACTCATGTAATAATTCATCTCCATCTTCTTTTTGATGAAAAATACATGCTTAGTCTATGTTCTATGCTATTAGTAGTAGTTCCAAACAGCACCAAAAGTGTGTCCAATATATATGTCCTGCTGACTATTAATTTCAAACTTAAAGGATATATCTGGTATGTTTGATATCAATGTTCTCAGTGTTCCACAGACTCTTGCAGAGCTTATATTACTCTGTCTACTTCCCTCCACATAAGGCAGACATTCCTTAGGGGAAATGAGAGGGAGGGGGTACTTTTCCATACTCTCTGGAAATAATAGGTACAATTGCCCGTGAAACACACTTTATCAAACAGTGCTGGACTAAGGTGAAAGCACATTTTGCTTACAGTTAAATTTCTGGTTCAGTGCTTTCTACAAACTAATTCATAATGGAAAACAAATGTGTTTTCAATGGAAAACAAAGGGGAAGTTACAAACTCTTCTCCTAATTAAAGAATGCTTATCAAACATGTGGTGTTTTTCATTGTAAATAAATCTAGAAGATACCTTACTGAGTTGCATTTGTTTAGCCCTGCAGATCTTGGGCGAATTTGTGACAGATAACGAAAAATTATGTATATGACTAAAGCGAGACACTAGCTTTTTTTTTTCTTTTTACACAATGATAATCATGATCTTTTCTCATTAACATTCCTACAAACTTCAAACATACAGTGAGATTCTGTTCCACTTCATCAGAGTTTTTCTACACATGGAAAGGTCTTTGAAGTTAATTGGAGCCCTCCATGTTGAAGCAAGATGAGGGTAAATGTGGAAGCCAGCCCTGGCATCCACAATGGAACTTGTGATAACCTCCATTGGAGAACTAGACCATTCTAACCACTGTAGAAAGAGCCCTGCACGCAGGTGAGGCTTGATGGACAATGCATGACAAAGACAACAGAGCAGTCAGCTGCTGTAGATGAGTACAATGATCTAAATGTGGAAAGTAGATTTTTTGTTTCTCTTATGAGTTTAATATCACTGAATTTTTGACCTGGAAATAGAAAGAAATCAGAGGAATTTTATTCATAGGTAACCTACTAAAGAAATAATACCCGTTAGAACAGTGGTTTAAAGCTATAAATTATTGATCAGCCCTTCTATCCATTTCTTAATTAAATATTTGCTCAATTAAATATTATCACATGTTTCTTTGAGGAAATGTTATAGCCTCTGACTACTTGAGTATCTTTCTGATTCTTTTGTTCTCTGCTTGTTGATCAGTTGTTTGTTACATGGATGGATGCTGCCTCATAAAACAGGAAGGTTTCTTTCAGCTTGGGCCATTCACTCAATAATTCTTCAAAAATAATTTATTGAGCATATAATATATTCTGAGCACTGTCTTAGTCACTGGGGATTCAATGGGGAACAAAGTAGAAACAATGCTTATAGTCTATCGCCTTGAATGAAAAGTCAGTTAGTGGCTATATTCATTTATTTTATATTGGAGTATAGTTGACTTACAATGTGGTGTTAGTTTCAGGTGTACAGTAAAAGTGAGTTAGTTATACATATACATATATCTATTCTTTTTCAGATTCTTTTCCCATGTAGGTTATTACAGAGTATTGAGCGGAGTTCCCTGTGCTATACAGTATGTCCTTGTTGATTATCTACTTTATAGTGACTATATTCTTAATCAGAAGTTATACTGGGGTAATTTTTAGTAATAAAAAATGTTTTCTAACACTTGGTTTATTAAGGTTCAATTTATTTTTATTATTAATTTATAATGCTCATTATTGTGAAGAATCTTCATGATTATCTCATTTAATTCTTTCAACAGCCCTATAAGATAGGTGTCTTTCTTCATTTTTAGCTGCTTGAGAGATGGAAGTTTAAAGGGTTAAATATCTTGCCCAGGGTCAGATAGGGAGTGGAGAGTTCAAACCCAGGTCTGCCTCAGAAGTTTAAAAACAACAGGCTAAAAAGGTCTTTAAAATGAGAAGTGTAATTGGCACATGATATCCAGAATCTTACTGCAACTGCGTCATGACTAAGAAATGCAGGGAAAAACTCTTTCTCAGAATCTCACTTTCTTCTTGGCAATCAGTGACCCACACTCGACAGTGTGTGAAGAGATACGTAGCACCAATGTACACATTTTCTTTTCTTAAGCATTTAATGAAGCATTGCATTGGAATCCGTTTCTTTTTTGAATGTTTTGGGATGGGCATTGTATAAAATAGATGTTTAGCAGGATGCACATAAGTAGATGCCACACTGGCACGTACTTTCCTCCGCACATTGTCATGTGCTCTGCCCAGTTCTCTTCCCCAGCAGCTGGGTCTGCCCATCTCTTTCTCCACAATCCACATGGTCTCAACACTGGCCGCAAAGTGTCTTCATTCATGTGTTTAAATGTTAAGAGAGCTAAAACTTGTAAATGAGGTTGAAGAAAAACAATCCCGTGCACCTGGTTCTGTATAGGAAGTTATATTAAGCCACTGTCAAACTTATAAGACCATGGAGAGTTTCCTCGAGAGAGTTGCTAAGGGGAATCTACAATTCAAAATGATTTCATAAGAACTTATTCTGAAGACAGGTCCGAGATAGGATGATTCTCTGAGAACCCGGCCCATGTAAAATTCATATACTCTGTGTACAGTAGGGCAATATATTTAGAAAGTAAAAAATATTTCTTTTAAGCCTCTATGCTTGATTTTTTCCTCTGCTGTTACAATGTTTACCTTTGAATAAATAGCACGTGGTTATAAGGTAATGCTGTTCTAAGGAAATTCATTTTAAATGTGAGCATGTAGGATAAGATCCATTTGAGCATCTACCTAACAAATAAATTTAAAAGACATAAATCTGCTTCTTTGCCCAATGAACCCAAAACAAACTGCTATCTCATGAGCACGTTGTAAGTTTGATGGTATCATCATTTTATTTTCTGGAGGAAAAAATAGAATAATCTCTTTCCTAGGCTAATGGGATGTTCTGTTAAATGGACTATTCACAGCCACTCTGAAACCCATCCACTCTGTTCTGAAACCTCAAGCAAAATGATCTTTTCAACACAAAATCTGTCTGGTTCTCCAAGACTCAGTCAAATTTTACTCTCTTCAGGTACAGGATAGGTATGTCCAGTAGCAGAAATCTCAGTTGGAATTTTACATATAACTGTTTCCTTATTTGATATTCTGTTTCCTCATTGTTCTTATTCTTAATTATTCTGAAACCTCTGTGAGTTGAGGCCAGTACGGTTTTGTTTTTTTACAGCTGATACCTAGCAGAATACGTAGCATGTATTAGGGGTTTAATAAGTATCCACCGAATAAATGAATAAAGTAGGACAAAGAAACTGATGGAATATGTTTGTTTTTTTCTAAGTTTAAAAGATTTCGTAGCTTGGGAGCTATTAGAAAGAGTTACTGAGTACATGTCAAGCACCATGCCACACACTTGCATACACCATCTAATTCAATCCTTACAACAGCAAGAATAAGTAGTTATTCTTGTCCCTATTTTATAGATGGGGAAACAGGTTAAGATAGGTCACACAGCTAGAAAGCAGTAGAAGCGCTCTTCCTGATAAGGGAGGCCTGTCTGGGTACTAAGACCATGCTGACTCCTGTGCAGTACCCTCTCTTACACATTGTTCGATCAAGAGGTGTCTGAGGGTTTTAACTATATGAGAAAAATAATAATGTTGATTTAAAAATTAAAACATCAATATCATATGATATTGCTTATATTTGGAATCTAAAATAATGATACAAACAAACCTATTTTCAAAGCAGAAGTAGACTCACAGACATAAGAAACAAACTTATGGTTACAAAAGGGGAAAGGGGTGGGGAGGGATAAATTAGGGGTTTGGGATTAACATATACACACTATTATATATGAAATAAACAACAAGGACCTACGGTATAGCACAGGGAACTATATTCAATATCTTGTAATAATCTACAAGGGAAAGGAATCTGAAAAAGAATATATATATAAAACGGAATCACTTTGCTGTACACCTGAAACTAACACAACACTGTAATCAACTATACTTCAATTTTTAAAAAAAAGGGAAAAAATTAAAACATCAAGATTGAAACTGGTCCAGATAATTCAGGAGGCGGTATGATCACTAGACTGATGGCCAACCAGGTGAACTAAGCTCTGCCTTAATTGCCTCTCGATTATCATAATCTCCCACAGTTCATCCAGTGTCCTCCTTCACCTATCAGTCAGGGAAACACAACCGAGTTTCACTGAGACAGTTCCAGTCTACGTCTATTGTCTTGATGAGGTTATTAGTAGCACCCACTTTTGCTGTCGGAAGTGTTGTACTTTAGATGATGTATCTCCCCATGCCACCTTTCAGGGCTCTCATGGCCTCTTCTGCCTTCCCAGGATCCACTGTGGTTATGCTGCTTGGGACCGAAACTGTAGTTCACTTACTAGGAACTTTGTCTTTCCTCACACTCTTTATCAAAGTTACTTGCTCAAAAAAATCACTGCTGTCAGGCCTTACTCTCTACTGCCAACTATTCTATGCCATGTTCTGCTTGACTTAAAGTTCCACCTCTCATGGGTGACACAGGTATAATGTAAATGGGGCTTATTAGATACACAGATAATTTTAAAATCCAAAGTAAGTTGGCCCTTCTAATTATGCCAGGTTATATTGCCTGCCTGAATCGAGTTTAACATGGAAGCTGCTTGGGACTTGTCTCAAATTTTCAGCAATTCTGAGTTTTCTGCTCCTGATACTAAAACTTCATAAGCCAATTTTCACTTATAAGGAAAGGGGCTACATTTCCTCTCCTCCAATATGGTTACTTGCTTGGAGTTCCTTCCGTTTTAGGCTTATCGTAATCTTGTAGTGAATCTAGTTACTTAGAATGAAGGGTTCGCCAAATTCCATGAGAAGTCAGATTTGCATGTCTCTTTTGTTCCCCTTTCCCACCAACGCTATATGAGACTGAATGCTATGGCTGTTAACTTGAATCATTTAAAATTTAAATTTTAAATGACTCAAGTGAACGGGCTCCTATCACAATTTCCTGTGACACAGCAACTCATCTGACCCATAAATCTTTTATCATTTTACTCAGTGTCTTTCAGAAAATATAAGGAAGACAATTAATTTGTTAGAATTTCAGAAATGTTTGGTCAGACTAAAAATGTGTTTATCATTTTAAAGAGAAGATTATGCATCCAGTGATAGTTACTTTTCCCAAGAGAAAATATTGTTGTATGGGATAAAACAGTAATGAGACTATACTTGAAAAACATTAATTTGAAAAATATAACCAATATTCTCTGTCACTTCAAAGGACCTGTCATTTTTCTTATTGGAAATTTTGTAGTTATCATGACAAATAACAATGATCCAAAAGAATCATTTTTCTCATAAATTTATTAGTATTTTCTCTTCCTTTCCCCAGGACAAATTTGAGGAGTTTTAAAATTAGGTTAACACCTTTTAACTGAAGTCACTTTTCAAAATGGAGTTTTAAATTCTTCCTTTTTTGTTAAATCCAACTATGCTTTTTAAAAAAACAAACAAGGCCAAAAGTTATCTGCAGGCTTCTCTGCACTGATAAGATGGGTCAGAAACAAGTGCAAATAAGAGGAACATGCAGGAGAGAGAGAAGTAGGTTAAAAAGGTAGCATAAGCCCTCCTACTACTAAAATTTCAGAAGTGTGCCCCGCACTTTTTTTTCCTAATTTTTAAAAATTAATTAATTAATTAATTTATTTTTGGCTGCATTGGGTCTTTGTTTCTGTGCGAGGGCTTTCTCTAGTTGCGGCAAGTGGGGGCCACTCTTCATTGCAGTGCGTGGGCCTCTCACTGTCGCGGCCTCTCTTGTCGCGGAGCACAAGCTCCAGACGCGCAGGCTCAGTAGTTGTGGCTCACAGGCCCAGTTGCTCCGCGGCATGTGGGATCTTCCCAGACCAGGGCTTGAACCTGTGTCCCCTGCATTGGCAGGCAGACTCTCAACCACTACGCCACCAGGGAAGCCTTTTTTAAATTTTTATTGGAGTATAGTTGATTTACAATGTTGTGTTAGTTTCAGGTGTACAGCAAAGTGAATCAGTTATACATATATCCACTCTTTTTTTAAATATTCTTTTCCTATATAGGCCATTACAGAGTATTAAGTGGAGTTCCCTGTGCTATATAGCAGGTTCTTATTAGTTATCTATTTTACATATAGCAGTGTGTATATGTCCGTCCCAATATCCCAATCTATCCCTCCCCTCCCTTATCCCCTGGTAACCATAACTTTGTTTTCTACATCCGTGCCTCTATTGCAAGATCAATTAAGAATTGGTATAATCTAGGTCAGCGGTTTTCCAACATCACCCGAATCACCTAGGAACTTGTGAGAAATGCAAATTTCCAGGCCCTGTCCTAGACCAACTGAGTCAGAAACTCTGGTGCTGGGGTTTAGCAACCTGTTCTATGCACTCAGGTGATTCTGATGCACCTAAAGCTTGAGGACTGTCGTTTCAGAATAAACCTTCCAAGCTAAGTACTGTAGCCAAGGTACAGGAGACCATAAAAAATAGCTGTTATTCTCAAAGAACTTAGAAACTAGTTGGAGAAAAATGCTATTTGGGTGGAACGGTCACTCATGATTCTAGCACAGCTAAATGCTACCCCCAGGATGCACAGGTCCAGAGACAGAGAGATCCTGTCTGGCTGGGTGATGAGAAAGGTAAGATCTGACATGGGGTTTTTGTGGCAGAGACCACTAGCTGTTCACAGAAACCCTGCTTCCTTTCTTCCTTGGCTCATAGCAAGCCTATATGCCCAGCTTCCTTTACTGTTCCATGTGGCCAAGAGACTCATTTTTTTCAATGAAATATGAGCAGCAGTGATATGTGCTGTTTCTGAGCCGTGGCTTTTCAGAAGTGGGTATTTTCTCTCTCTGAGCTCTCTGTCATTCTGCAGACTGCAAGGAAGTGGAAATGTCAAGACTCTAGGAATAGTGAAATCCCAAGATGGAAGAAGTTTGGTTTCCTGATTTATTACATCAGAGAAACATCTTCGGACTATTAAGCGAATAAGAAGTTAACTTCTATGGAGTTTTATCAATTATATCTTTTTTCTCTATTTATAGAGAAGGTTA
The DNA here is from genome assembly GCF_011762595.2 of Tursiops truncatus. Lineage (NCBI taxonomy): Eukaryota > Metazoa > Chordata > Mammalia > Artiodactyla > Delphinidae > Tursiops > Tursiops truncatus. The sequence continues at coordinate 114,123,092 of NC_047038.1, read as the reverse complement.
GTGTGCCCTAAAAGATAGGATTATACTGTAATACTAGAAGTAAAAGAAGATGTTATTTCACTGAGGGAGAAAATATTAGTAGATTTATGGAGATATCACCAGAGGGTAGCAACAGTCATAAGTGGCTGTAGCATCAGTGTGTGCCGATGTGGACAAGTTGACTGGGTTTAGAGGATGGGGCAGGGAGGATTGAGTAGATCCTGGGATATTGTATAAGTTAGGATGCTTTGGTTGCAAGAGACAGAGGACTGAAACTATTTTTTTTTTAAAGGCAATTTATTATCTAATGAAACAAGAAGTTCTGAGGAGTTAGGCTCTGGGCACCTTCGCTGAGGCTTTGTACTATGAAGTCTCTTGTTTCTTTTCTCTTCCATGTGTTGACTTTATCCTCAGGTTTGAAACAAGAGGGCTGCAGCCCTTCCAGATGAAATATCCAGATCTAACAACATCCTGGGGGGAACATAGTCATTTTCCCCATGATCACTTTTTTGAAGTGAGGGAAATTTTCCTGGAATCATGTTCCCATATATACAGACATCCCATTAGAATGCCCATGCCATGTGCTCCTTCCTAAAGCAGTCATTGGCAAAAGGAAATGAGATGACTATATATGGCTTAGGTCACTGGGTCTTAATCCTCTTTGCATATTTGAATCCCCCAAAGACGCCCAACAACAGAGTTTTGATTGATTGGTCTGACTTAGGCCTTGGTATTTTAAAAAATCTTCCCAAGAAGTTCTAATTTACATCCAGAATTAAGAGATACTAACTTCGATGAATCACTGGAGATGGAATAGATGTTGGGAAGTAAATAACAAAAAAACACTATAAATTCCTCATTTTAGTTTTAATTTTTACTGTATTTTTTAGGCTGAGGGGAGCCATAAAATGTTTCTAGGCAAAGACAAAGACTGCATTATCAAAAGGTAACTCTGTGAGGCCTGGACCTCCCCACCTAGCAAAAAGCCTCCTCAGTCCTCAGGAGGTGTTCAGTCAACGTCTGTTGGATGGATGGAGAGTGATGGGGACCAGGACACTGGTGTGAAGGTTCAGCCTTTGCATCCACAGAGCATGTGAAACATTAGAACAGGTGAAAAATCCACCAGACATTTTGTTTCTATCTCCATTATAAGCAAAAATATAAGAGTATTTTGGAAATCTCTGGATACATAACCAGATTTTTCACTTTTCAGATGATCATTTTATGTCCCTAAACTCAGATTCTGAGTCTTTTTAATCTGGTTCTGTTCTCAGGGCCTCATGCTCCTCAGAGCTCCTTTGATTGCACTATGGAATGAAGCAAATTTTCATAATCCTCTGAAACAGTGGTTCTCAACTGGGGTGATTTTGCCTCCTAGAGTACCTTTGGTAATGTCTGGAGACATTCGATGCTGTCTCAAGTGGGAGAGTGCTGTTGATATCTAGTGGAAAGAGGCTAGACATGCTGCTAAACATCTTGCAGTGCACAGGACTCACAAGAAAGAATGATCTGGCCCCAGATGTCAGTAGTGCTAGGGTGAAGAAACCCTGCTCAAGAAGATATTAGTGAAGTGTATTTTGGTAAGCACCCTATAATGGGTGCAGTTATTCAGACATCTCCCCAGGACTTCAGGGAGTCTTAAAGACAAGTTGGTTAATAATAGCAAAGACTCAAGAGACTAGATCTTGACTATTTTGGGTAGCTCTAGCTTTTGTTTAAACCTTCAAGTAAGCTGTTCCAAGCTTTGAAGACCCAAGACAGGGGACCTGGGAGTCTCCCCTCAGGAGCTGGCAGCCCTGTTGGTGATGTACACAGGCGATACCAGCCAGATGATTTTACCCTAATCAAGATTTGTATGAACATGACATTTTGTTTATTCTGTTGCCTTTTTTTCTTCTGATTCATAAACAGCAATAGCAGAGCTGAACAATTATCCCTTCTTGTTGCAGACACAGATGTGCAAATGCATGGAGGCTTTCGATGAGGCCAGTGATGCCAAAACAGTTCAGATTATACCTCATCTACTGTACTCTAGGATTTCAGACTACAAAAGTGTGCAAAACACTGTATTCTTCTATATTTATATTCAAACGGTCTTAGGAGTGGCCCCATGGAATTCTGTGTAGGCAGGCACTTTCAACACTTGTTATTAAAATCATCAAAAATGTTCTACATAGGCCCAGATGAAAACTTTTTGATTCGACCCAAGGGGATAATGTCCCATCAGAAAGTAAAAGTTCAAAGGTTGGATCCAAGAAACTTCATTTCTTGTACATCCACTTCTCCCTTTTCTGAAGCTAGGGGTAAAAAAAGGTAACACTTTCAACATTTAACTCGAATAGCTAAAAATATTAAGTGTAAGAGCTACACAATGCAATACTGTGGAGATGCATTCCTACCTATTATATAAGATAAGGGTCAAACTTCCCACAAAGGGCCAGACAGTAAAAATATGGTTTTATGGATCATACATGCTCTTTTGAAATTATTCAGCTGGGAACTATACTCAATATCTTGTAATAATCTATAATGGAAGAGAAAGTAAAAGAAGAATGTATTTATTTATATACATATGTGTAACTGAATCACTTTGCTGCATCTGAAACTAACACAACATTGTAAATCAACTTTATCTTAATAAAACTTAAAAAAAATAAGAAACTACTCAGCTCTTTTGGAGCAGGAAAGCAGTCACAGACAATATGTAAGTGAATGAATGCGACTGGGCTCATTCTTTATTTATGGATTCTGAAGTTTGAATTTCATATAATTTTCATGTGTCACAAAATATGCTTCTTTTTAATTTTTTTTCAACCATTTTAAAAATAGAATAACCAGTCTTACTTCATGGACCACAAAAACAGACAATGAGTTGGATGTGGCCCACAGGCCATAGTTTTCTGACCCCTGATCCAAATAACATACCTGTTTATATAAGAAATGTATAAGATAAAACACCTGGGCTTCCCTGGTGGTGCAGTGGTTGGGAGTCCGCCTGCCAATGCAGGGGATGCAGGTTTGTGCCCCGGTCCGGGAGAATCCCATTTGCCGCGGAGCGGCTGGGCCCGTGAGCCATGGCCGCTGAGCCTGCGCATCCGGAGCCTGTGCCCCGCAACGGGAGAGGCCACAACAGTGAGAGGCCCGCGTACCGCAAAAATAAATAAATAAATAAATAAAAATAAAACACATAGCACAGGAGGAACAAGAAAGACAGGAGACCTACTTCAAATTTTCATCTTTAGCCTAGAGATGTTGTAAGTACATCATTCTAAGTTAATAGCAAAATAATTTGCTTTAAAAATGGTATTACAGTAAATCTGCTAAAATACTCTTTCATTAAAAGGAAAAAATTTTCAGAAGATTTAAATTCTCTGACAATATTCAATTTTTTGTGGAAATGATGGTGGATGACTTTGAACAATTATCAGAAAAATTCAATCAGGAACATTCTTTACATACTTTAAAGTCTTTCCCCCATATTTTCTTTATGCATCATTTTCAAGGATTCAATTCATGGTACATCTGTTATAATTAAACATGGTAGTAAATTTATTCCTAAATCCATTTTACTTAAGTTTCATTGTTACTTATCATTAGGAATAAGAGGAAATTCAGTGAAGATATTCAGTTTACCTAAATCAGGTACACACATCCTAAAATGTAAAAATATCTAAGGGTTCAAGAAATGGACTCCACATAATGGGTTATTCCCTTTCTTCTCTTTAAAAAAGTCCTGAATATGCATCTCAAAGATAACTACTTGGATGAGTATTCCACTGATCTGTATAGACCTTCCCCCAAAGGAACCATTAGAATAAATGAGATTACTCCTTCCTTCCATAGATAACCATCTGATGAGTGTCCATCCTTCTTTTTCTCCTCAGCTGAATCCTGAAAGTAGTGGTCATTGGAAGCCAATACTATCTGATTCCACAGTATTTGATACCCACCACACCAACTGAAGTTGTGTTGGTTCCTATCGTATTTTATCCTGCTGCTGCTTCTGTCTGAAGGCCCCTTTGTCTCTTGTTGTTCAGGAGTAACTGGAATATAGTCTCCTCTAAGAAATGTTTTGGGCACCCCACTTCCCACATTCTGTCACTGCAGCAGTGTCTATCATAGTTCTTACACTATGTCATGCACACATTGGTTTACATATTCTGCCTCTTTATCTTGTGCTATAAGCTATAAGGGCAGAAGTTTTGTATCTTCAGCACTCAGCGTAACGCTGGGTGTAGAAGTTGAGTAGATATTAAATATCAGGTGATCAGAAGGTTAGTCTTATTGAATCTCTCTTGTATCATTTTGGATGTTTACAAGGAAGTAGGTGTCTCCACTGAAGCTAATCACTTCCTCTGCCTTGCTGTCTGAACTCTGCTGAAGGGTCAAAGCCCCTTCCCTGATGGAGCCCAGGAAGAGCATGGAATACATCCACTCACCCCTAACCCACAAACAGCTCCAGAATGTCTGTACTGAAGAGGCTTAGAGATAGAAATCTGATAAGAAAGTGGAAATGGGAAGGGGACCTGGAAAATATGTCTCTAAGTGACAGTTGCAGAGCAGGAACTATATTTTGATTGTGTGCTTATTTGGAGTGGCTTATGGGGGCTCTCAGAGACAATAGGAAAATGGGCTAAAGCACCTTCAGCCAACTCTTGCTTTAAACTATTATGTTTTGGAGTGGCTTGTTATACAATAAAAGATAACTGACACAGGCTGTAGGTACCACACACTGCTCTCACCTCTCAGTCCCTGCTACGTCTACGGGCATAAGACTCTGCACTGTAAAACATAAACATCTGTCTTCCAAGGCAAGTGAACTGTCAGAAGGAGATGAAAACGTAAGTGAAACAAAATTTGTAGCTAATTCGGATTTTCCCTTGCATTGCACCAGGAGGCCTGAAAAATTAGCAATCAGAAAGAAGCTTCTTTACTTTCTCTCAACCAAATCTTTACACCCACATCTATACTTTTGGTGGATTTCAAATTTCTCCAAATATCCTTTGAGATTCCTCCCTTTAAGAGGTAGACCTTAATTCTTTACTCCTTGAATATGCGGTGGACTTTGACTTGCTTCTAACAAACATGATATCGTGGAAGTTACAGTGTGTGACTTTGGACTTGGTCATAAAAAACACTGTGGCCTTCTTCTTGCCCTGTCTCTTGAATCATTTGTTCTGGGCAAGCCAGATGACATGTTATAACACTCAAGCAGCCCTGTAGAGAAGTCCATATGGAAAGGTAGTAAGAATTCCTCTCACAAGTAATAAGCCATCTTAAAAGTGGATCCTCCGGCCTCACTCAAGCCTTCAGATTGACTGTAGCCCTGGGCAGCTGCTTTACTGCAGCCTCATGGGAGATTATGAGAGGGAACCACCCAAATTACTCACTCATTAAAACTGTGAGATCATATGAATCACTATATTGTACATCTGTAACATACAATATTGCACAGCGACTATACTTCAATAAGAAAGCTGTGAGATAATAAATGGATTTTTAAGCTATTAAATTTTGAGATAATTTTTTATATAGTAACAGATAACAAATATAGTATTTATATTATCTGATTTTTCTGTGCAATGCCAAAAAGAATAGTCGCGTTACAGGGAGAAAAGATAGTCTGCAAAAAATATCATTTGATTTAACAGATCAGTAACTGAGTTTGTACTCAGTTTTTGGAATACTACTTAGCAATAAAGTCATGCAGGTGAGTTGAAACTTCTCTTTTTAGCTCCAGACTCATATTTAATTGTCTACGTGATATTTCTACTAGGATGTGCCACTGGCAGATGGCTTTTAAAGATGGCAGCAATCGTTTCTCCCAAGATCCTTTGCCCTGTAACCATGGTGCTCTTCCCAACAAAAGCAGCAGTCTATTCTCCTTCCCTTGAATCTGGCCTTGTCTCTGACTTGCTTTGACCAGTAGAATGTGGTAGAAATCTAAGGCCCAGGCACTGGTCTTGAGAAGACTTGCAGCTTCTGCTTTCATTTTCTTAGACTGCTAGCCTGACAGATTGCCAGGTAAGGAAGCCAGTCTAGCCTCCTGGAGGCTGAGAGCCCAAGAAGAGGAGAACTGAGGTTTCCCAGCCAACAGCAAGGACCAGCTGCAAGATGTGTCTCCTAGATCATAAAATCCTCTAGCTGAATGCAGCCACATGAGTGAGGTCAAGTGAGATCAGCAAAAGAACCAGCCATTCAGCCCATATAAATTCAAGAAATAATGATTGTGTTGTGCTAAACTATCAATATTATGTTTTGGAGTTCCTTATTATACAGTAAAAGATAACTGACACAGGTGCCTCAAATTAATATGTAACAAATGGAACGGTTTTATTCCCCCACCCAAATCTGATCCTCATCCTGTATTCTCCTTCTTACTGCTACCTAGTTGTTCAAGTTAAAAACCTTGTGTCATCCTTATTTCTTCCATTTTTTTCATATTCCCATACAATCCATCAGCAATTCCTATCAGCTGTCCCTCCAAAATATATCTTAAATATGTCATTTTTATAATCCTGAATTATTTGGACTACTATGATCCTAGGCTAAAACATCATCAACTCTTGCCTGAATTCCCAAACTATACTCTTAGGGGATGTTTCTGTTTCTGTCTGTCCAATTCATTCTCCATACGCTAGCCAGTATGCTCTTTTGAAAACATCAATCAGATTATGGTACTTCCCTTTTTCATACCACCTGATGGCTTCCTGTCATGCATATTTTAATATGCAAATCCTTTGTCATGAGTCTCTACCAACCTCTAATCTCATCTTGCATAAGAATATTCTCTTTTTGATTTCCCAACATGCAAGATCCTTTAGCCATAAGATGTTTGTACTTGTAGGTCCTCCCGCATAGCATGCCTTCTCTTGGCGCTTCTCAGCCTGGTTCTTTCCAATTCTTATGGTTTCAGCTCAAATTATCCTCAGAGAGATGACCACATGGCTCAAGGAGTCCCTCCTCACAGTCAGAGTTCAATTGTAAACATGAAAGGTTATTCTTGCTATATTAAGATGAAAGCCATTAGATACTTATCAAATTGTTGGAATGGCCAGGGTAGGAGGTTCTATGCTATATCCTCCAATGACTATAAAAAACAACACATACCAGAAAAACAGGGTGGAGACTTCCTCAGAAAACTAAAGATAGAGTTGCTATATGATCCAACAATCTCACTCCTGGGCATATATCCAGACAAAACTATAATTCAAAAAGATACATGAATGTTCATAACAGTGCTATTCACAATAGCCAAGACATGGAAACAACCTAAATGTTCATCAATGGATGAATGATAAAGAAGATGTGGTACATATATACAATGGAGTATTACCCAACCATCAAAAAGATTGAAATAATGTCATTTGCAGCAACATGGATGGATCTAGAGATTATTATACTAAGTGAAGTAAGTCAGAAAGAGAAAGACAGATACCATATGATATCACTTATATGTGGAATCTAAAATATGACATGAAACAGAAACAGACTCACAGACATAGAGAACAGGTTTGTGGTTGCCAAGGGGGATGGTGAGGTGGGTGGAGAATGGATTGGGAGTTTAGGATTAGCAGATGCAAACTATTATATACAGAATGGATAAACAATAAGGTCCTACTGTATAGCACAGGGAACTATAGTCAATATCCTCTGATAAACCATGCTGGAAAAGAATATGAAAAAGAAAGTATGTAGATGTATAACTGAATCACTTTGCTGTATAGCAAAAATTAACACAACACTGTAAATCAACAATCCTTCAATAAAAAAAAATTAAAAAAAAACAACACATACCAACAGAACTGTTATTCTGTGGGGACAGGACGCACTATCATAACTGCTGGCTTCAGAACCGTACAGCCTCAGCCACACATCCAGGGACTAGAAAGCAGGGGCTGTCAATGTCACCTCCAGAAACATACCTGAGATAACTGCTGCCTCAAGGGCCACTCTGCATCTGTTAGATCCTTACCAGAAAAATACGTGCCTCACAGCCACTGTCTCCCACTTAACTCACGTCTGAATTCAAGTCTTTCATGTATACATATGGTTGGTGGAACCTATGTCACATCCAGAACTCTCGTTCAAGGGAGCCTAAAATATAATTTTGAATTTTTGGTCTCTGCAGTTAGAAGACCCACTAGCAGGAAGCTGGAATGGATGCTGAGTAGGTTAATCTGCCACATCTGTCATTCCTACCACACCCCTGCTACCTCCTGAAGCTTCCTATTCATTCCTCTGTGAAATTGTATCACAATTTAAAGTTGCACACGCATGTGTGTGTGTGTGTGTGTAAAATTTTCCATTTCCTTGCACTTGTGAAAGAAACCTGCCCATGAGTGCAGGGACATTGTCTTGTTCATTGAAGCACTTAGAATGGTGGTCGGCACATGGCAACTCCAACCAATATCTTTAGAATGAGAAATGATTAAATATAGAAATCATAAATAAATAGTCATTTAAAAAATAGTAGTCATTTTATGATGCAGACCGTCTGAGGGAGTGTCCCTAGAGGTGCCACTTCCCCTTCTGACGTGGCTCTCCTGACCTCAGGTGTACCCCCAGCCTGCAAGCACTTCCTTCTTCTAGTCTCTTAATTTACAGCCCCACCAGCATCTCCATCTTTTCCGCTTTCAAGAAGGTTCTCTCACTCCTTAGTGAAAATCTTTTAGAGCCTGGTAGCATCGCAGGCATTAGCCGGATGTGGAATAATGTCCGCCTGTATTCCATTTTAAAGTTGTGTGTAGGAGAGGGATAAGGTGGGGAGGGCTTGTCTCCAGTTCATGAACAAAAAAGAATATGGCGCTCCCACTTCTGCTTCAATCTATCTTTCCACCAGTGACAGGTGTGGGTATTCTGGATTCTGGCTGAGATGTATTTAGTCATCATATCTTTTAAATATAAGCATTACTTATCATCTTCATTGACAACTTATTGAAGAAAAAATATTCTTCTATTTGAAGAACTCTGTCCCTTCCCAATAGAATCCATAATGCCTGATAAATGGACTGAAGGGTATCAGGTTCTTTCCTCCTCTCTCGGAAAACTGGTGGCAACAGCCAGGAGCTACACTGTTAACGTCTTCTTTCTTTGTTTACTAGGGCATGATGATCGTTCTGATTGAATTCTTTTGATATATTCTGGTAAATTTGTGGAGATGGTAAAATGGTAGGGACAGGAGGAATGGGGTGCTGGTCATTTCTTACCAGAACACCAATAAGGGAGGTCAGAGGGTAGTTTATCTAGAATCTATCCTCTGCAGACTGTGGTTGGCCATTCGTCCCTTAGCACCTGGGATTATGTTTATTATTGCAATTTTCTGTAAAAGAAGCAATAAGAGAAGCTGATGAGCAACCTCACATCTGCATCTAATGTCCATTGGGCAAGTGAGTTTTACTTTGTATCCTCTTTCCTACCCCTAATCACAGGCCCCATCTCATCTCAACACATTAGACAAACTATGTTCTTTCTTCCCTTGAATCTCTGCTTAGTGTCTAATTAACAATCTAACCTTCATAAACCTAATCCATGAATGTGGTCCTACCCTAGGCCATAGGAAAAGGAAAAGGAAACAAAAGTACAGTAACAAAGTAGATGGCTCAGAGGAAATCAAAGGGCCTGAGGTTTTAAAGAGGGGAGATGAGACTTTGAAAGCACAAGCCTACAACTGTTGCTTCAGACTCAGGAGAAACAAAACCAGCAATTCTATATTTGTTCCTAAATTATGATCAATCCCAGTTTGCAAATAGGTTCAAATGAAAATGGATCTATAATTAGGGATAGGAGAAAAGAATCAAGGTGAGCAACTCACCTTTCTAATTGGTACAGAGGTGAGGATGTTTATCTGTCCTTAGGGACTGAGTGAAAGAAGGTTATGACAGATCTAATAAGAAAGAAAAAAAGCTGTTTAGAATTTCCAGACAAACATAGAATGTTCATTAATCTTGGTAAAAGTAATGCTGCTGCCCAGATATATTCACTCTAACTTCATGCAAAAATATTAGGTTGAGTGCATGAGAAGGCTCATGTTTCATGGTGCCGTCTTGGTGGACCTGTCCTAGGTCTCAGAGCTTGAAATATGACAAGGGAACTCTCACTGTACTATGAGAAGCCAAGGCCTACAGTGCCATGCAGCTTCATCCTCCTAAAGCAGTCCGAGAGCACCAGGAATGAGAACTCCCAAGACAGGCTTTGGTCAAAGTGGGTAGATGTTAAAATAAATGTTGATCTTTGGGGTTAAAGGGAAACTCGGGAGCTTACTACCCCAAACCAGGAAGAGACCTTGAAGCTTTTAACCTTCTTTTCAGAGTCTAGAAGTCACACATATGAGGCTTTAAGTTTACTCTAAACTCTGCAGTCTATGATGGACAATAATGTGGTTTCTGTTTTTGCTTGCTAGATTGCCTGTCTGTGTTTATTTGTGGGTTGCAGCTAACTGATCACACACCATATCTGTTCCATTGCGGTAGACCAACGCTATTTGCTTTGTTATTTTCCTGGAGGTTGTTTGTAAAGTGTTTCCAGACGTCAAACAAATGGGTTATTCCAAGCACTCTTGTTTTCTAAGCATTGAGTGCACCTCCTCCCTTGACTTGGGTTGAAACTGGGGATCTGTTGATTTAGGTGGTTAAAGTATTTAGATGCAAGATGGATGGATGGATGGATAGTTTAGATAGATGGATACATAGATGGATGGATGGTTAGACAGATGATAGATAGATAGTAGATAGATAGGGATATACCAATGATCTTTTTTTTTAATAATTTGTTTATGAAGTCTTGAGAATTAATTCTGGGATTGTATATTAGGAGAGAGTGGGGAAAAAAGGATAACAAGTGCAAAAGAACATAAAAGGGAGAGAGAGGCAGAGACCAAGAAACAGAGTGAAAGTCAGTTCAAGTGGGTGACTATAACCTCTGGCAAGAGATCAGACAAACAAGTTCAACACAAAGTCAAGTTTAACTTTATTGGACCACACTGTCTCAGGCAATTAGAAAAATATTTGTAAAACATCAGATGAGAAAAAGGAACGTGGAGCCCAATAATGCAAAACAATGTTTATAAGAGAGAAATCATGAAGTGGGAAGAGTAAACACAATTATTCTATCAGCACCTCCTGTTCTTCTAAAGATTTCTTAACTTACATGTAGAGAACGCCTCCGAACAAACAGCCAAAAGAGTTTCTTTCTAGCCTACTCCTACCCCCAAAGGAGTTAGTTTTAAGACCCCTACCCCCCCCCAAAAAAAACCCTGAGGAATTTTCAGTTTTGAGGAATTAGAAATAATTACAGACTAGATTCCATGGGATTATGGATTATTTTTAAATCAACTGATAGCCCCAAACCAAAAATAAAAATAAAAACTGTCTTTATAGTTCCTATGTTGCCTTTGTATTTCACTTTAAGTGAAAAGGTAATTGACAGCACACACAAGTGATAGTCCCAAAGCTGAGACTGTAATTATAAGTCTATTTGGAGAAGAGATTGCACTGAAACTCTTCATCCAAATGGACTTTCAAGGTTCTTCATAGTTCGTGTCAAACAGAACTCACCTCAGTGTGGTATTGGGTAGTTGAGATGAGTTTACCAAGTCTTACAAATTGTAGCAGCTGAGTATCTCATGAGGCTGGAAAACATGAAGTGCTGTAATTTTTGTCATCTTCTATCACACACAAAACACACACACACATATACACACACATACACAATTCATGGTCTGCACCTAACTTAGGTCCAATAAATGGTGGTTCTGCATATCTGTCTCTTCCAAATTCCTCTTTTCTACCAGTCTGGCTCTCTTTCCAGAACTGTCCTCATTATTACCTATCCTTCATCTTTATCTAATCCTTCCAAATCACCAAATTCTCTACCCACTATCGAAAAAAAATTGGTCATATAGTTTCCTTCTCAGATCACAAAAATATGCTTTCTATGTAAAAACAAAATGAGGTTGATGGTGTGATCTTCCACCTCTGCCATGGACATTCCAGTTAATAGGTCAACCCTCAAATCAGTTCTGCTTCTCTGGAAAAGCAGTATGCAACAAAATCTATGCCAGGTTCTCTTTATTTTTAAAAATACTATTACAAAATGCACACACAGATATATTTCATATAGTGTGACTCAGAGAACTATTAGGTAATAAATATTCAGATTTCTAATCCTAATTATATTCTGGAGTATTTCTAGTCTGGGACTTCGTATGTAACCATCATTTGCTCTTTGAAATCCAGTGATCCTCGTGACTTTTTCAAAATGTTTTAAAAAGAGAGAGAACCACTCTCTATGTGTTGACTATGATTATGTATAACAATTAATAGGAAAATTTGGAGACTAACAGAAGGAATGGCTACATGCCTATAGTGAGAGAATACTGGAAATAGAGATATACCAACTAGATGATACGTTGACATCTATACATATGTGTATGTGTGTATCCATGAGTTTGTGTGTGTGAGTGTGTTTTTTTTCTGTATCATTCTACTTTACATAGTTTTAGAATTTGAGGTATTTATTATGCCCCCCAGCCAAAACAGTGGAAGAGGGAAGTTTCCATGGGCATCTGGTCACTTTTTAAGTACTATTATTGAATCAGTGTTCTTGGAAGAAGCTGATGTGGTAAAACATTTCTGTTAATTTCCCCTGAAGAATGTCACATTGGGTAATGTTCTGTGGGTGGTCATGTAATGAGACGCTGGTGTCTGTCTATGACACATACTGTGTATGAAAGGAGGCATAGATAAAGGTAACTTGAATTCCATCCCTCTCTGTTTATACGATGCTTATCACCATGCAATCTAGACACCCAGACGAGAAGCTTTACAAGAAGGAAAATTTCCTCCAACATTCAACTGAAATCAACGGACAATGAGTCTGGGCAGGCTCTGGAAGGGTTAATAGGCACACGTGCTTCTGGGTAGTCAGAGACGAAAATGGATTGACCCAAGTGGCAACTGTTTCTCCATTTCCAATAATGTAAGCAACTGCTTCAGTGGAATACCACTGGAAATGAATGTTCTAGATTATAAACATATTCTAAGTGCATTTGCAGGCATCTAGCTATTTAAACTGTTTTTTACCTAAACCAGTGACTTTTGTAACGATGTAGCTCTTCACAGTCCTAGTCATCCTAGTTTATTTTGCAGAGGAATAGCATGGAAAATTTCAAAGGAAAATATTTGGCTATTTTTTTCTGTAGGAGAGAGCAAATTTTCTGAGTGTATGTGTTGTGCGTATGTATATGTATACAGATAATATATTATATATATTACTGTTAATTAAAAAGTGTTAAAATTATATATTCCTTTTTTGTACCTAAATATAACTTTTAATAAGATTGGCCCCAAGATATTTCCTTTTCCCTGGCCCACGATGGAATTGACACAATAGAGAAATGTTGTTGACTAAGACCAAACATCAGTAAGTTCAACTGGACTTTTTACAAAGTCAGATTATAACAATAATGAGTCTCTTAGAACATCTGTATTTTCTTTTGGAGAGTCTTTCACTTCCTTCCTCTTTCTAGCCTCTAACTTCCTTTATTTTCTTTTAGTCTTGAACTGTAACCGGGACATTCTGGAACATATATTTATTCATCTTGACCTCAGCTGTGATTAATCCACCCGAGACAAAGATCAACTTCTGGCCAACACTGGTTCCCTCTCCCTTATATAAATAATGCAAATTCACCTTCTTGTTTGTAATATCTGCCCTAGGTGTGGTTGAAAAGAAAATCCAGACAGCAAAGATGCAAGAATTATCCATGACTCATGTAACAAACATGTGTTGGGTACCATTTATGTACAGGCACTGGGTAGGCAGTATTTTTAATGAATGAATATTAACTTTACTGTACTTGACACTCAGAAATGCAAATGAGGTTTAAGAGGATGATGAATGGCTTACAGTCCACATTTATAAGTCCTGTTCTTGTTCCTTCACCATATGGTATAGAAGCAAAATTATCATTCTCTTTGGGTGGGAGGAGGTACTCAGGTAGATTAATCAAATACGCTGGCAGCTAGGATGAATGAAACCTTAGTTAATACTAAAAACCTCATTGGAACCATTAGTTCTGACCTGTTTATCAAAACTTTTACCCAAGCTGCTAACAATTAACAAAATTGATGAATCTGAGCTTTAGCTTTTGCCTTTTTCTACTGGTCATTTTTCAGTCAGCAGCATTTATTGAGAATTCATTACACAGAGAATATTGTGCAGACTTGGAGCCTCCAAACTCTGTTAAGGAAAAACTACTTAAAGGAGTATTAATAGGCTTCTGGAGACAAAGTTGTCACTTTTGCAAATAAGTTAGTTCAGTGGTTTGGAAATGGATTTCTTAGAGAAAGAAAGAAGCCTTCTTAGAGAATCTAATCTTCCAATATATCTTTTATATTGTCAATATAAAAGAGGAGGATTTAGTGTTCAACATTTCCCTTTGTTATCCAAGAACCAATTAATATTTCCTGGAAATAGCATTCTGCAGATCTCGGTAAATAGGAGCTGTGGTCACTGCTTTCAGAAAGGGAGGTTCACATCTCTATTGTAGAGGTGATTTCAGAACCAACATTTTTAGAGTAAAAAACATCAGAGATCACTTAACCCTGTGATACCCAAGCCAAAGTGACTATTAAGTTTTCCTTGGAAGCCATTAAAAAATAAAATTCTCAAAATCTGGCCCTCCCCCAAACTTACTTAGAATTTGGGTGGATAGAACCAAAACTCTCAAGGTTCTATGTTGATTCTGATGATGAGCCATGTGTGGAAAACACTGTCCAGGCCAGTCCAATCAATGTGCACGTGAGGGTGACAACCCTTTCAAAGACTCTCTACACCTCATTGCCCAGGCATCACTGTTCGATAGCAAATGACTACATCCCTGTCCTCTCCCCAGTGTGTCAGAGAGGTGCCCTGGACCCACAGCCTAGCAACAGTAACACCAACAGCAGTGCAAATGGTTCTGCAAAGATGTGCTACGCCCATCAAGGGCTCTCTCAGCATTTTGCACTAGGAAATACAGAGATAATGGGATCACTGGGTCAAGGTAACTGGTGTTGAGGCATAAGAAAAATTCAGGAGGACAAGTTGGAACCATGATGGGTTTTGAAGTTAAAAAGAGGCAGAAGCTAGGAAGAGACAGCTATGAGATAAGAAAAATAAAAACAGTAAACAGAATATACGGGGAGACTAAACCATCCCAGCATTTCTAAAACTGTGGTTGGGAATTTGGGATTGACGTGTACACATTGCTATATCTAAAATAGATAACCAAGAATTAGGTAGAAACTAATTCTTACCTATTGGGAAGACTTCACAGAGCAAGTAGGAAATAAATCGTCTTTGCAAAAAAAGGTAAAACAGATTTGGTGAAAGACAGGGGAGGGGACTTCAGGGAAGGGCATAAACTTGGTGTAATAAATGCTCGTGCACACAAGGATGTAGGAAAACTGGGAGAAAAGAGCAATCAAATCAGGAGACATTTTTTGATTGGCGCCCTGCCATAAAATCTATGACCTAGATCTTAAATATGGCCCAAGAATTAATTAGGAAAAAGATCACCATGTTAAAATGTCATTATTTTAAAGCTAACATGTATTAAAAACTAACTATGTTTAAGATAGAGTGCTGAGTACTTTCTACCCTTTGACATTTAATCCTCCAGCACATTCCGGAAGCAGGGATGAACACGTGTGCCCATATGCTGGGGAAGAAATGGAAGCCGAGAGATGTCAAGGGTTTTGCCCAAGATTGGTAAGAATTAAGGTTAAGGTTTCAACATGGACCTTAATTCTTAGGCTACCCTGTGAGTGTTATAAATATTTTCTGTAGGCAAAATAGATGTGAAGCCAGCTTCAGAGGGAAAGAGAAATCAAGGGGCCTCATTAATCCACTTCCTGATTCCTGAAATTACTGTTTTGCAAGAGTTAATTTTTTCTCATTAAAGTTGATACAATAAAAATATGTTGGAGCAGAAGTTTGGAAAAGACCCTGCAGGTTCTGAAAACCACACTAGAGGAATTTAGAGAATCTGAGGTGTTGCAATGATTAGAAATTTGTGTCTTATAACACATGTATTTAAACTGGAAGTGTTTATTGTTTAGTTAAAAATGAGCGCTTGAAACTAATAAATCAACTAAAACGCCGGCACGAGGTGCTATTTTCAGCACACTCCTAAAAAAACTTTCAAAGATTATGTTTTCTCTGAAAATATATAACAAAATACTCACATTGTACAGGAAAAAAATGACTAAAGGATGCGTACCAACCATTTTTCAAATCAATCTATCTTTTTCAAAGGCTTCACATACATGTCTCGAGGAAACTTACATGTTTAGTAAAACTCTCTACTTTCCTAAAGGATTGTAGAGAATCTTACTGGATCTTACAGCAGAAGAAACATAGATTTCGTGGGAAAGCACCCAGGATGACTGAAAGTATTGTTAGGTTAGGAACTCTTTAAGGATGGGGACGATAACCACCCTCCTGGCTGAAGACATGGAGGACAAATACAGGAGAAGAACAGTGTAGCTTAAGCATCTATGATTATGTCTCACTTCTGTCTTCACTAGTCTGTTCTGACCTCACTGATGTTGTCTTAGCTTTCAATGAAGTTTGTAGCATGGAAAAGAAAAAGTGTTGTGTCTAGAAGCATTTTTCAAATCATATATATTTCTGCTAATTTTCATGTTTTTGTCAATGGAAACACACAAAGATCCAGAATCTTCCTTCTCTTTTTGAGTTAAGGGTACATTTTGCAGACATGTTTATTCTGGGTTATAGGAACATGAAAAAAATAAAGGAAAGGAAAGAGAACATAAATTCTCTGAGAGTCGAGGTCACGTGAATTTGGACGATTCCAATTACCTTGCCATGCTTGAATTTATCTATCTATACTAAAAAGCCATGTGCTTTTGGAAACCTCTATAATAATATGCCACATGTAATCACAATTACATAATTATACAATATAAAAACGATTACTTAAGTAACGTTCCCGGTTAACCCTGGTAATTACCTGTACATGTAGGTGGGCAAACAGGCAATTTGACTACGGAAGACCGTTCTGTTTGAAATTGTTTTTATAATGAAATTGTGGCAGTTCCAAAAAAACACACTCGAAACTAAAAAGGCACAGCTCTGATTGCTTGGCCTGTGAATAAACTTTCCAGAATGCTTTTCAGATTTGGCACAGAATAATGTTGCAAGCCAAAGAATCAAAGACAACTTGCTGAAGAAAATGTGTGTGGGGTTGGTAAATAATTCAGCCAGACATTTTAGAGTGATTTGAAACTTTAAACAGGAGGTATTCTAATTGAGGGTAAAGTTGAGGAACTAGATATGTGTACAAGTGAAATCATGCTTGCCCCATCTAATAATAGGGTGACATTAGCCAAATAAGGTCTTCTAGAATCCCTGCCTCCCAGGCACTGAGACTGGAACGAGAACAGGCACTGGGAGGGCCAGACACTCAGAGCTGTTCTCTGAGGAGGGAACATCTCACTTAAACCTCACCCCGACGAGCAGCTCCCTCCAAAAATATTTAAATGTTATGATTTGCACTCTAGGTTGTGTGATCCATTGGGTCAGTTTAGTTGAATGAGTAGCTGTCTTTCGGGAAAAGAAAGGAATGTGAGCTCGCCAGTTTCGTGAAGAATAAGTTCAACGATTTGATTGAATCGACCTTCACTTAGTCAAAGAGGACCCAAAGTGTTGGCGTGGGAGGTACAGCCAGGGAGTAACTGAGGTGACTGCATGCACGATCTTCTCGATGCTCTGTCAGTAGCTTACCATTATGGACGTTGCACAGTGTAATTTATGACAGAAGTCAAGCCAAAGAGTGATCCCTCCATTGGAGCAAAAAATAAAACGTTAACGGTGATTATACCATTACATATTAAGAGAGGGTGCATTCAGCAGAAAGCTTTTTTATTTTTTCCTGCTTTATTTTGCTTTTCATAAATAACTTTCATCTTGGCATCTGGCTCAAAATTTAATTCAACGTGCTTTTCTCTTTGCTTCTAAACTTGTTAAGGAGATGGACTGCTCTACCTGTAACTGTCCATAGAGATCAATACATAGTATCCCCAAACTTTATTTACCTGATAGAACTTGACCGTTTTTTCTTATATATATCTGTGTCCTCTATCACTGTACTACACATTTCTCAGCATTTCTCAGCTAAAACATGCATGGTAATCTATATTTATTTTAATGAGAATATTTCTTTGCAACGAAGGCTGGAAAAGTAAAGATAAGCTAAGTACACTAAGCAGCAGATAAATCAAGTAAAATTGGGCTGAAGAGAAGTTTAGAAAATTGACATTCACCCCCCAAACCTGCCTTTGAATTAATAAAAAGACACAAATGCAAACATCACGTACAGTGAATTTCCAACACTGAGTGTCAGTTCTTTCCAGCTGTTTAGGTATGTGGCAAGGAAATGACCCATGGACAAGAAAAATACACTCGGTGGTTTTGCAATGTGCACTAAATAATCTGGAGCAGAGGCAACACACAAGTTCTAACACTTGTGAGCTCACATAGGGAATCCACGGAAAGGGGGTTAAGGAGGCACAGGGGGATAGATCTTTAGGGAGGAAGAAAAAAAAAACCAGAGAATGAGGTTTGAAATTCTCCAGATACCAGCACATAAACTCCATAATTTTTTTTATCAAGGAACAAAGGCCAAATAAAGACATCTTAATCTTACTAATAAAAGCCTCGCAAAACACAACCAACTAAAAACAGAGGTACATCCTAAAAAGACAAGGAAAACCGACAAAAACTTATCTGAGATGTTAGGATTTAAGCAATATTCAGTTTTCCCTTTGATATTGGAATATTATTTTCTTTACATTTATTTTAAAGAAAAATGAATACCTGATTAAGAGGTACTCATTTGCGGGTAATTTTATCCTTGGACAAATGATAAAACTTTGGTGGGTGAGCTAGTGTTTACTTTTTCCAATGCTGTAAGTCATTCAGCTACGACTGCAACATTTGGGGCCAGGTCTGATTTTGTAAAATTGGTGTTCAGCAAGATGATGGCAGAATTTAAGTTTAGCTTGAAAAGGAAGTCTGGGTTTAGTAGACCCAAAATCAAATTAGATTCACAAAATGCATTGCACGTTCATAATTATAACTTGGTTGTTACAGTGCTTTATAGCTTTCAAAGGATGACCCATCGGTTATCTATTTTGATGTTCAAAAAACTCTCAAATCACAGAAAGTGATTGTCATCTCTACCTTACAAATGAATTAACAGGTTCAAAGAATCTCAGTGGCTTTTCTCTGTCCTCAGATCCCTTCTTGGAGTCAAGTGGCCTGTGTTGAGTGTTTGGGGAGGGTGAACCGGAGCCATGGACCCTCTGTGGCATCACATCAGGTCTCTGACCCACTGTAGTCATTTGGAGGCCACTATGGGTTATAGTTTTGTCACCTGGCCTGTATTGTATGCAGTGTGGAATAACAGTCTAAGTTCATCTTTCAGCATGTGACATCCAAATATCCTACTGTCCTAGTGCCATTTGTTGAAAAGAGAATTATCCCTTCCCTATTGAAATTGCTTTGGCACCTTTGTAGAAAATCAACTGATTATAAATATAAGGGTTTATTTCTGGACTCTTGATTCTGTTCCATTGCCTATCCTTGTAACTTGGTCACTCTTTAATTTTGTCAGTAGGCATGCATGATGAGGGAACATGTTCTGCTTATATAAGTAATTCCATGTCACTTTATCTTCTAAAGAAAATAAAGTAAAATAAGGCAGAAGTTAAACTAAAAAATGTAAAGTGAGGCACAGGTTAACCTAAATGATGGACTACAGGAAGAAGAGCCTTGGAAATCCTAAGAACTGAATTTGAATTTGAACCGACAGAATATAAGATAATGAAAATTCACAGCTGATAGCTTCCCATTTTTGCCAAATAAAGAAAGAAGATGGATAAGAACCATTGCAAAAACCAAAAGGTGCCCGGGCTGGGGTTAGGGTAGGGACTATATCAGTACTGATAGCTGTGTCACAGTCTACATCCCTGAAATTGATTTTCCTGCCACAAAATACCTCTTTATTATTGCCTTGGCAGTGGGCTAAATTAAAGGGCAGGGGAAAGGAAAGAATTGTTGACAGAATTCTACACGCAGTCAATGGTAGCCAGTGTCCTGGGGAGGAGGGCTCACGGAACATTACCATTCTTGATGCAATGCACATGTTGTACTCCGGAAGGAATGCAGAGAAAACTCTTGACAGTCGAAATAGGATTTGCATGTGCTAGCTTAGTTGATGGACAGTACAGGCTCCTATACCTGCCTCAGACATTGAGTTCTACTTGTGGTCAGCCTTATGGAATTCTGCCTACGAGATGTAGAAGGCTTTAAAAAAGCAAGCTAAAGGAAATACAGCAGGGCCGTATACTTCTCTCAAACTCAGATCCGTTTGGATATAGGGAACGTTGGGAGAAACCACACAGAAAAGATGGGGACCTAGAGTTTCTGTTTCAGTCCTGCCTAAATTTCTAGTCATTGTATTTAATAGTGTGATACAAACAGAGGATAAACATACGAGAAAATGTCAGCATTGAAACTACAAGTAGAAACATGTTGGTTCAGTAACAGAAAACAATGGGTAAACAAGAGTCATTTTATATGTCAAAGGACAAGGTAATGGCACTTGCTCCCATAAGGAACAGGTCTCAAGAGTCTTGAGACTATTTAATAAGTATTACCTAGCTACTTAAAAACAGTAAACAAGGGCTTCCCTGGTGGCGCAGTGGTTGAGAGTCCACCTGCCGATGCAGGGGATGCGGGTTCGTGCCCCGGTCTGGGAAGATCCCACATGCCGCGGAGCAGCTGGGTCCGTGAGCCGTGGCCGCTGAGCCTGCGCGTCCGGAGCCTGTGCTCCGCAACGGGAGAGGCCACAACAGTGAGGGGCCCGCGTACCGCAAAAAAAAAAAAAAAAAAAAACAAGTAAACAACCATAAACTACAAGAGGTAGAGGAGTGGAGTGGTTAAGAGAATGGATGCCAGGGCAAGACTCCCTGAATATGATTTCCAGATCTGCCACTTACTACTGCCTCTGTGAACTTGGGCAAGGAATTTAACTTCCCTCAGCCACTGTAGCCTCTTCTGTAAGAGGAGTGAACCTTGTAAGTACCTCACAGAGTTGTAGTAAAGATTAAATGGGTCACTACTTGGAAAGCACTTATTAATACCTTATTGAGTCCTTATTAAGTGCTCTGTAGGTGTTTGCTGTTATAATACCTCTTATTTCCCTTTATTATACATCCTTTTCAATTCCAGCTGAAAAGATAAGGAGTCATTTAAAGCTGAAAATTCCAGTTCCTCTCACTTTTGTTATAAGGTTAGTGTATAAGGTAGTATTAATATTATTTGATGATAGGTAGTAAGAAATCGAATTTGATGGGGTTTTAAAATTATTTATTCATTTATTGGCTGCACCGGGTCTTAGTTGAGACACGCAGGATCTTTAGTTGTGGCGTGCTAGCTTCTCTCTAGTTGTGGCGTGCAGGTTTTCTCTCTCTAGTTGTGGTGTGCAGGTTTTCTCTCTCTAGTTGTGGTGTGCGGGCTCCAGAGAGCATGGTCTCTGTAGTTTGCAGCACGTGGACTCTCTCGTTGAGGTGCGCGAGTTCAGCAGTTGTGGCGTGTGGGCTTAGTTCCCTAACTAGGGATGGAACCTGCATCTCCTGCACTGGAAGGTGGGTTCTTTACCACTGCACCACCAGGGAAGTCCCTCGAATTTGATGTTTAATGGGGCATTAAAGGTACTAATTACATGATGTCCTTGACTCATAATGAAGTCAGCACTTTGGAAAAGAAGAGTAAAATGTAGATAAAAATCCTTCAAGGGCTTCCCTGGTGGTGCAGTGGTTGAGAGTCCGCCTGCCGCTGCAGGGGACGCGGGTTCGTGCACCGGTCTGGGAAGATCCCACATGCCGCAGAGCGGCTGGGCCCGTGAGCCATGGCCGCTGAGCCTGTGCGTCCGGAGCCTGTGCTCCGCAACAGGAGAGGCCACAGCAGTGAGAAGCCCGCGTACCACACACACACAAAAAAATCCTTCAAAATGAAAAATTGGTCTATCATTATGGAGGTAGTAAACACATATTAAGTTTGAAATTTTTGCCTATAAATGACTATGTTTTGTAAAATAGCTTTACTTATAAAAACAGAGCAAAGTCAGGTTTACATTATTTTCATAAAAGATGTGCTACTGAATAGTTAAGTACAAGCAGGATATTTGAACATTTAATAGAGTTTTAATGATCTTTTTTGTGAAGTGACAAATCCTTTCTGTAATGTGAATTGCCCTGCTAATTTAATATATATATACACACAAACACAAATGTTTAAAATTTAAAGTAAAATCAAGAAATATGAGCTTCATTGGAGATTAATGTATAGTTTCTAGAGGCCTAACATCTCTAGGTGATCAGGAGAATCAATATCCCTTTTCTTTGTGGTCATTAAAGGGACGTGCCACATGAGAAATAGATGCTCTCCCAGGCTCCGGCCAACGTTAAGGTCAAGGTCTGGCATGGGACTGCTTAACATGGCCTGTGGAGTTTGGGACTAAATTATATGCCCTTTTACGTATGATAGAGACAAGCTGCACACAGCTCCCTCATGAGATGACCCATTTCATTCAAGTGAATGCTGTAACTTCAAATGAGATCTTCACAACTCTGTCTTAGCCTTAACTTTACATGGAGTTTAATCTTCCTGTTCTGCATCCCTTTTCTTCCCCTCTTATTTCTTGTTCTATCTCAATCTGCAGAATTTTGTGTTTAATCATGCTTCCTAAGGTAATTTTAGCCTCACTGCTTTTCTTCTCCATTTTTGACCATCCCCCTATTTTTTCCATAAAATCAATTTCTATTCACCACCCTCCTCAACTGGCCTGCTCTAGTTTCTCCAGCCATCCTGTCAGAGTTTTATGGTT
This sequence comes from Tursiops truncatus, assembly GCF_011762595.2. NCBI lineage: Eukaryota > Metazoa > Chordata > Mammalia > Artiodactyla > Delphinidae > Tursiops > Tursiops truncatus. The sequence goes on along the minus strand of NC_047038.1, from coordinate 114,100,156 downwards.
TGTTTGCACCTACAGTTTGTAATACTAGACTGTTCGCTGTGGTTGCCAAGCAATGGCATGTCATTAACCCCCAAGGGAATTCCTAAATTCCCAAACACACTCATTCAAGAAGGTCACCCTCGAGACATCTGTCTTCCTTTCTGACCTGCTGCCGATAGGCAACAGCTGTTGGGCCATACTTAACTCGTATCGTGTCTATTGTCTACCACAATTATTACACCCCGAGAAATTCGTGCTTCCTACAGGGTGATATAATTGTTCTGAAACACTAACCCTACCAGCTGGCTATGTTGGTGGGCAGAGTAATTTTCCCTGAGGAGTACTGGTTACAGTTCCCAGGAATGCAGTTATCTAGGGAGACTATGCACCACCAATAAGGAAAGACTTTATGCAATCCAGGGGTCACCCTTGTCTACAGTACGCATAACAGTTCACAGCTGTCCTTCCAGCCACTCTCCAATGCCAGACCCAAGGGAGTATCTCAAAACTCTTGTTTGGCGTGCAGTGCCCACCTCAAGCTCCATTCTTATCAATTACTGTCTTAGGGGAATAGATGCATTCGTTTCTTAATTCTCCCTAATCTTGCCTCATGTCTACTTTTGCTCACAATCTGTTTTCCTGTGTAGCACCTCCTCCCTCAATTCTCCCCCACTGGCTTCAGTCTACTCATCCTTCAAAATCAAGTTCAAATCTCTCCATCTTCTGTGAAACCTGCCGCCAAGTGATTCCATCCTGTGAGATTCAACCCCTCACAGTTTTCTTTAGTACTTTCTTTTTCTACCCCTGATTTGACCCTTGTCACTTTTCTTCTACAGAATTCCAATATTTTATAGTTGGAAGGGACCTGGGATAATCTACCTGTTTCCTCTTTTAGACAAGTGATTAACTGAGGTCTAGAAAGTCTGAGTGGCTTTTTCAAGGACCCAACCTCTCTCCCTCTGAACCCAGGGGGATCTGAGGCTCTGCTCTTCTACACCTGGGGTCTTGACATTGAAGAATAAGGCACTGGCCCACAGCTTCGAAGTACAGAGAAAAGGGAGCCTACGTCTGAGTCCTGGATGGAGGAAGGCTCAGGAAGACTGAAGGCTTTGATTCCAAGGAAATAGACCAAGACCAATAATCAGCCACCACATAAAGGGTTAACCATAGGAAGTAATCACATCTGAGCAACTAGTTTTAGGAGTTAAGGCAGGCACTATCTACTATGGCCATTAGAAACCTTTTAAAAATAATGAGAAAATGAGACCTTAGGGCAGAAGCCACTAGGAAATGCATACCAGTTCGTATATAAGATTGACAGGGTGGTAGTGTATATACTCATATACACACGTATGTATGTATATGTGTATATAGACATACTGCCATGTATATATAATATATATTGAATTATATGTATGAGTATATATATATGCATATATATATGTGTATATATAAATATGTGTATATATAAATATGTCAAATATCAGTGTGGTACTTGATTATGACTTTCTTGAGGGCCATGACTACCTGACATGTTAGCATCTGGAGCACCTAGCCGTGCCTCATTCACAGTGAGAACACAATAAAAGTTGGTTGTCTATGATGGTGAGTTTCATCTGGTCCTTAGGAAACGTTCTCAGTTGAGATGCAAGTGTTAAAGTAACAAGATAAGGGCCTTCATGAGTTGTGAACTCCCCTAGGACTTCCTTCCTACATCCAAGTGTCCTGGTTGTGGCAACATTCCTACCCTACAGTTGCCATCTGAATGCCACACTCAAGCACCCAGTTTGCAGGCCAAACCCTCTGATACAAAGTGACATCCCACTGCTCCCTGAGGTTCCAGAGGGCAGTCAGCCCAAAGGGCATCTGAACATCAAGGTCGCTGGAAGCTCCATCCGCTGGCAAGAGAATTGACGTGATCCCCTTAACAGACTTTCTGGGACAGACCCATGTTGGATTCAGCGAAAGGAGTACAGACAAGTTTGAAATTTTTAAGGGCCATTTGCAATTACAGTGCCAGAGCCATTCAGAGAGAATGATGTTGCCAGTTTCGGAGCAGGCCTGCCCCAAGTCACCCTCGTCACCTGACTCACTCCCGGGACCCCTCATCTTTTCCTCTATCTCCTTGGTCCTTCTGAGCACACAGCCCTGACCCTGCCTATGCAGAGCCTGCCTCGGTGGTCCTTCGTTCTCAGCTCAGATTCATTTATTCTCCTGCCAGACCCGCCTCCTCTCGGGCTCAACTCTAGTGACAGAAATTCTTTGCATTAAGTGGGAAACACAAGCTGTCTGCTGCTCAGGAAGGAACGTCAGGACCAGACCTCTCCTGAAACTGGGTGAACTTTACCAGGAAGGGAAAAGTGAAATTTTAGCCCTCACACCTCTGTCAGAAAATATGCATATGAAGACATTCCTGCTCTGAAATACTAAGGGGGTGGAAATGGATCGTTAGGGAAATTTGATAGGCATGAGAAAGCACTTACACCGCCCCTCTGACCCCTGGTGTTCTGGTGCCCCTCAGACCCTGGGAAGTGGTGTGACTCAGGTCAACTGTCGCTTATCCACGGTGACTGGGGCCGCAGGAGCATGGCTAATGGACGTCCTTTGTGAACTCAAGCCTTGTTTTAGTCATTAATTTCATCCTTCTTCCCCACCAAATCTTTTACCAGAGCTGCCAAGTGGCCAGGCTGGAGCCTCCACCCCCAGCCCACCCTCAAGAAAGGCGCTAACTGAAGTGGGATAGAGGTCTCCACTCAGGTTCAAGGACCACAGTAAATTAACGAAAAGAAACACGGAATGGTTTCTCAAAGTAAACAGATTCCCGGCTTCCTGGGGAAAGCTGTGATAACGGAAAGTAGGGGAGCTGTGCCTGCCAGAAGCATATTACTTCATGTCAAGATGTAAGTACATGTCCTACTCTAGCCCTTAAGCATCCTGGGGGCAGGGAGGGCCTAACAATTCACTTATGGGCAGAAGTACCCTTTCCCTGATCCTAATTCACAGTTAAATTCCTTTGGTTTGCACTAGTGTGGATGGTAGAAAAGGAGTGAAAGTGTTCATTTATAGAAAGTAAAGAGTCATGAAGAAAAGCTGAGCCTAATAAACAGAGTCTAAGCTGAGACCCACGGGGAAGTGGCATCCTTTGTATCATTGGCTGTGGTGTTAGCCAGGGCTGCTGTGAAGCGGGTGCCTCCAGAGTCTCCTGCCAGCTGTTGGCACTGGTACACAAAAATGCTCAAGACAAATCAACGAATTTTTGACGCTCGTGTTTGATTTATAGAGTCCTCAGCTATTACCATAGTGTCTGGTCCTCAGATATTACCAGTCCAGAGATATCAGAGGGTATGTCTCCCAAACCTCTTAATGGTAGATACTTTCCACAGGCAAAAATATGCTTACTAGGAATGATTAGAAAGATTTTTGCTTCTCTCACAGCTGCCTCTTCCTAAGTTTGTAGAAGAGCTGACTTTGTGGGGAACCAAATGATGTCATATTAGTCATGGCATCGTTTTTCAACTGGTGAAAAAAAAAAAACAACTCCTTCCACCTGCAAAAATAAAATCGATATCATTTTCCGTACATTTTTATATCATGTCTTAGGAAAAAGAATCCACCACCCAAACTCTTCACTAGATATCACTTTATCCAGTGGTTGAAAAATGATGCTATGACTAAAGGACTATCATCCTTCCTCCCATAAGAGACTAAGATTTAAGGAGAAAGCAGATCGAAGGGAAAACATCAAAGAAATGCACTTCTCACGTACCTTTCCCAAAGCAATGACACTTTTATGTGAAATGCTGCAAATAATATTTAAAATTCCTTTCAATCCTGATCACAGTTTTAAAAGTTCTGAAAAGAATTGCCCCAAATATAAAATAGCCCCAAAATGTTTCTGTCACTAATCTTTTCCATATTATGTAAGTACATGAGGACAGGAGTGACAACTTTTCTTATTTTATATGCCTTCTATTATGTCAGCTACAAATTGCTTGGAAAACAAAAACCAAAAAAGAAAGGAAAACTGTGGAACAGAATTTCAAAGTACTGATAAATAGACACTTTTCACTGTTCATATGCAGACAAGGGTGGGTAAAAGAGTTCTGAAATTTCAAACCACCAGTATTATTAAGTATGAAAACGGGATTAGAAAAAACAGGCTATGCATTTTTTAGGCAACCTCTAGTCACTCCAGTTAAAAGCTCAAAACCAAAACACCAGAATTTTACCGAGTTCACAACAAATTTTGCAGGTTGATTTCTTTTGAAAATACACAAAAGCTTTTTATTTAGACATTAAATATCATTGATTCAGTCAAGAACAAGTTAAAATTTGTAATTCCATAGCAAACCAAATCCAGATTTAAACCAGTTCACAGGTCTTTTCACTGAATAATTTTGGGAAAATAAATCAGTGTTTCTTTGTGTTTTTTGTATGTTTGTTGTTTATTTCTTTACTCAGATTTGTTCCTAAATGAGTCTGTCCTTGAATGAATTCCTTTTACAGTGTACATGCTGCCATTTTCTTGTGTTAGAAGATTCCTAATTTTCTTTCACAACCTAAGCTGTGAGAATCAATTCAATTCAAGATAGCTGAAAGAGTTAGAAAGAATAATCTCATTATGAGAGGAAAATAATAGATTTAAACCCCATTCTGTCCTCAAACACAGCCAGTTGGGTTTCCTATTTTGGGGCAGTGCGATCAAAAATCTGATCAAATTACTCTGTGAGATCACAGAAGGCAACAGTTTTATTAAAATTATTCATGCTTCATCTAGTTTGTGAGAAAAGTTAGAAAAAAATCTAGATCCGTTCAATGAAAATATGAAGCAATCCTCTCAGAGTATGATCAATGTTTTAAAATGTATGGAGGAGTAAAGCTTGGGTAGAGCCATTGGGTTCTCTCCTTCCCACACATAAGATAGCTGTTCCTTGAGCAGAGTGTTTGTGCAAAGTATATGATGCTGTCTCCTTTCCCACCATGGCTTTCATATGCCTAGTCTTTTCTAAATTCCTTGTCACTATTAAAATTCACCTGCCCTAGGTTTTCCTCTCTCAGGGTCTCAGAGAATTAAGGTTTTACTCTCATACTGCAGCACTAATACCTTCTGGAAGTCTGCAGATTTCTTCAGAAGGCACTAGAGCTTAGACAACAATGTATGACTTTGGGATTTTCCTTTCTCTAGGCTTTTGAGGGTGGGCAGTCCTCTTCCATCACAAACATCCTTTTTTTAAAAAAATTAACAATATTAATAGATTCAATTTTGTTACAACAAAATCTTACAGATGTGAGAGTTATTTATTTTATACCTACAGTGAATTTCCCAACCTATAGCCTGATCCACCTGCAGAAGATTTCCTTATTTAACTTTTGGAATGAAATCTATTTCTTTTACTTGGATAAAGGTCTCAAGTGATTCCCCCCCACCCACCCACCACTTCTCTAAGAACTAACAATCAGGGGTATGTTAAGAATGAAATTAAAATATGGGCTATGGCAAGTAAGCTACTCAAGGTTAATATGTATTTTTCTACTGATGAAGAGTTTAAAACATCAACCATAGTTTGGACTTGATGACCTTTTAAGATTCTTTACAACTGTGAATATCTATGATTCTAAAGTATTCTTTTTTTCACAAACATAAATCCTTAGTTAATAATTTCAGTTATCATAGATAATCAAATCATAAGGCCTTAGGACAACTAATTCAAAATTTAACACCATCTTCTCATTTCACAGAAAAAGTAATTGAATACTTAAAGTCTTATAACTAGTAATTCAGCCCAGATATATTTCTTCCATTTTACACATTCCATCCTGCCCCTAGAAATTCCATCCTGCCCCTGAAGCATTTGAGAAGTTAAACATTTGACATCTATTTTTTTAATGGTTACCATCAAATTTTTAGCATGCATAGTTGACATAAGTTTATTGCATCTGCATTCCACTCCACTTTTCTGAGATCCATCTTTCTTGCTCTGAAATATATTTCTTAGTGTTTATTTGTTGTTGTCTTAGTGAGAGTCTGTCTATGAGTGATAAGTATTCTTAGTGCTTATCTAAAAATATCTTTATTTCACCCTCATTTTGGAGTCATAATTTTTTGAGCTTAAATACTTAATTGAAAATTATTTTCTCTCAGAAGATATGATTACAGTGTCTTCTTTAATATAAAGTCTGCTATCAACCAAAAAGATACTTTCTTTGCAGGGAATTTACCTTTTCTCTTTGATTTATTTTCCAACTCTGCATCATACTTATCCATTATCTTTTTGAATATTGCTTTCCCCAATTCCCTATGTTCTTGGCCCTTCTGAAGTTCTTCTTAAACATATATTAGATTTTATAATTCTATTCTTTATGTTTATTAGCCTCTCATATTTTCTATTGCTTTGTTTCTCTGGGCTATTTATTCTATGTAATTTCCTAAGACCTATCTTCTAGTTCACTAATTCTCTCTTTGGCTGTGTTGAATTTACTTTATTCACCTGATAAATTTTTAATTTTAATGACTGTGTACTTCTAAAAAAAAGTTTTCAAATGCTCAATTTGTATTTATTTCAAATCTGTCTATTCATTTTTCATACAGATTTATTATTTTATCATGGGTTCTATTTTTTACCTTGATCATCATTAAAATTATTATTTTATAATTCTTTTTAATTATTCTATTACCTCTAGTTCTTAGGATACTGACTTTCTTGTCTATCGAATATGCTAGTTATCCCTCAGTAATTAATGTCTTCCTGCAGTTTATATATTTTTATTGTGAGCTTGCTCTCTCCCTCTCTCTGTCTCTCTCTCTCTCATAAATCTGTAAGAGTCCCACACTTTGAGTGGTGTGAATGCCCCTAGAAATTGGTTTCAAATTTTATATTTTATCATAATTTCTTATATATTGAATTTTATATTATTTCTTTAAAAGATACCTGTATTAATTTCTTATCTAGGAATTCCACACTGTTAGGGTAGTATCTTCCCAAATCCCCAAGCTTTGTTGTGTGCTGCCCTTTGGTTTCTTGTAGGTACCATATTTTTTCTTACCCACAATCCCAGTCGGTTGACTTTATTCCTGAATTCCTGGGGCATGGAAAAGCTTTCTAGTTCCCTTTTCACAGGCTGAACAGCTTTTGGTTTTGTGCAGAGGGCTTAGTTCCAGCTCCCTACCTTCCTTGGACTCAAGATTCCATCCCTTGTTTCCTGAAGACTGTTTAAAAAAAACACAACCCAGTATCCAATGTCTAGGGGGCATATCTGTGGCTGAAGCCTTCATTTGTATTTATTCCTTTTTCTGGCACATGAAGATTTCTTTTTTTAAAAATTTCAAGTTTATTTTACTTTTATGTTTTATTAATGTTTACTTCACTTTTACTTTTTATAGGATTGAGAAATAAAGTGGTCATCTATATTAGTGTTGTCAAACATCCTAAAGCATTTAAAAAAAGATTTTCTGCAGATCTGGTCCATACCTTTTCTCATTCTATTTTAATTGTGATTCCAATGTTCAAGTTCCCAGAATTTAAGAAAACGAAGGGACTTAAATTAACTGACTCAATCATCTCTTCAGTTCTTTAATATTAATTCTTAAACAACACCAATAACATCATATCTTAGAAAACAGCTCATCCCATGTTTAACTGTGGTCTGTTTCTCCGTGGAGGATCAAAAACTTTGTAAAGTCTTTGTTTGAGTCAAACCTTGAAAGACAAATAGATGCCCTCAACAGGCAAAAAGGAGTATTCTTGGCATAAGAAGGAGGATGAGTAAAGGTCTGAACATGAAAGAGCACAGCAAGATTAGAAAACTGCGAGTAGTTCTGTAGACTAAAGCATAAAATAAATTTGAGGATAGAGAGAGGTGGCAGCATTGAGAATTGAAGCCAGAGAGGCAAGTAAAGATCAAATTGTGGTGGTTTTTTGTATCAGGCTAAGGAATTTGAACTTTGTTCCTATGGGAAAGAATAAACAGAGCTTTAAGCTTATCTGCTTTGTGCTTTAGAAAGATTAGTCTTAAAGAACAGTGTGGAGAATAATCAGAAAGGGAATAAAACTGGAAGTAGAAAATGAATTAGGAATTCATTGCAGATTAGGAGAAATCAAAATATACAAAGAATAATAAGGAATGAAGAGGAAATAGACAAATACAACAAATATTAATGGGCAAGAACTGGTCAGATTTAGTCATGTTTGAATGGTGTCATCCACCATGATTTGAAATAGAGAAACAAGTTTGGAGACATGTAATGAGTGCATTTAGATACGTTGACTTTGAGGCACCTATGGAACATAGGCAATTGGAGATCCTAGGACATTTATCTGGCTTAGATATACAGATTTTGATACAATCATAAAGTTGCTTCTTTGTTGGGCTGAAATCTCTCTTGTAGCTTTTGCTGATGGAGAGAAAGAGAAGAAATTGACTCTTTTCATGATTTCTTATAGGACATTTATTCTTCCTTCATGCAATCAATCAATATTTATTTAGAACCTGCTCTGTGTTGGACACTTCACTCTGCACTGGAGATTCTACAGTGCATAAGAAAGACATGGTTCCTGCAGCCCCCTTCCCTTCCATAAAACTTATGTTCAAAATGGTAAAGAGTTAATAAAGCAGTGGACAGATACATAAACAAAATAATTACAGATTAAGACAAAGACCGTAGAGTAAGTAACAGGGAGTTATTTATAAAGAAGAATGGTCCAAGGGCTGATTTAGCTAGAGTAATTTTGAAAGACCTATCTTTGAAAGTTCCTATAAAATGATTCCTAAAAAATGAGAAAAGACCATGCAAAATGCCAGGAAGTTCCAGGCAGAGGGAACAACAAGAATGAATACCTTGAGGAAGGAAAAAAATTGATGTAGTCCAAGAAATATCAGAAGTTTAGTCAGCCTGGAAAATATAGGCTTAAGATAATGGTGAAGAAATAGGTCGAGAAAAGGTCATGTAAGAAAAGATTTACAGATACCTCATCATTCTAGAGTTTATAGCAGAAATAAATTTGACAATAATAAAAATTGGAACTGGGCTTCCCTGGTGGCGCAGTGGTTGGGAGTCCGTCTGCCGATGCAGGGGACGCGGTTCGTGCTCCGGTCCGGGAAGATCCCACGTGCCGCGGAGCGGCTGGGCCCGTGAGCCATGGCCGCTGAGCCTGCGCGTCTGGAGCCTGTGCTCCGCAGCGGGAGAGGCCACAACAGTGAGAGGCCCGCGTACCGCAAAAAAAAAAAAAAAAAAAAAAATTGGAACTTTCTTATTTTCTCTATTCCTGACTTTTTATTCATTCTCAAGTGTTCATTTCCACTGATGGTACAAAATTGAATCTTGACAATTCAGGTCAAATTTTGTCAATTTGGATTTTTCTTCACTTCTTTTGGGTAAAAGTTAGTCACTTTAAGGTTATATTTTCACCATTCTCATTCTCTTTTCTCTGGTAATGATCTAGATTATTGAACAGGTAGGAGTAAGAATGAGAGAGAGAGAGGGAGAGAGAGAATTAATTATATACCCTGATTTGCCTGCTATGGTCTTGGCTTATTTCTTTGTCCCGGGGTTCCATCTGGTTTAGCAATTATTCCAAAGTTTTAAATTTTAATAAAGTATTATTAATAAAAAATGTATTAAAATAATGGGAATGGATTTGGTAGACCTGCCCTTTATACCTGTAGCCTCCACGTTAGTCTCCTCTAGTAGTTTGTAACCCATGTGCCTGGTGAACGCAGTTCTCACTTTATATGTGGTAAAGCTGAAGATGACCAGTGAAGACCTGCCTCTTTTTTAACCTTTCCTAGACCGAGGAAATTAACATTTTCCTCTCAAAGTCAGCACGTGAGGCACTTACCAATACAATGAAATGCATTGGATCGTGAGCAACTAAGGAATTCATTTATATCCTAAGTGGTAGTAGGGAAAGTATTTGACACTCTGCCCCTGCTGGTCAGTTGGGCACAAAACCTACCCCTCCCCCCTCCCGCCCCCACTGGGAGTAGAATGGAAACTGTGAAAAATAGACATTAGATATCATGAAACAGGTGCAGAAAGTAGAGGTTGAGAGTTATTGACATAGAATACATAGTGACAGTGCTCTGAATGTGCTTTCTAATGGTGGTTTTGCTATTCACTGTACATTGCAAATCTAAAGATAATTTTGCAACATATTCTCTGATGTGTCCGTCAAGAGACAGATATAGCACCAGTTATCTACAGAGGTATTTTAATATAAAGAATTTTAAAATAGATATAGATTGCTAACTAGGTTACAAAAAGAGTAAAACAAACAAAAACAAACATCCTGTAAGAGAACACTGAGATAGCCACTTCAGAAAGTAGTTATCTTCCCCAAGGTTGAAGGAACAAAGGGAAGTGACTGGAATTATAAAAACTTAGAAACTTAGAGGAGAGGCCCCCATAGAGCTGACACTCAAATCTCTGAGGGGGAGGCTCTTCTCAGCTGATACTGGTCAAAAAACACTCAGTTCGTAATGAGAAGCTCGGGCCACAGGGTTGCTTGATGTTTCGTGATTCTGTGTACAGACTCACAAGGTCCTTATTATAAGCCCAGAGCTGCAAAAGGAGTTACGCATAAACAAAGCTTGGATTTGCTCCCGAACTCAAATGTTCGTGATGTGATATTCATCTTCGTGCTTGCGGGAAGCTCCATCCTGCATCCTTCTTTGCCTCCGATACTCCTCACACATTCCAGATTTTGGAAGCACTGAAATATAAGGCCCAGGCGGGAGAGCAGCTCACACTTCAGTCTGGACTTGCTGTAGCAGCTTCTCTTGCTCTGCTCTCCACCGTCAATATTATGGATTACTTCACAAATTCATCAAAATAGCACATTTAAATATAGTATATATAGACTAAAATTTTTGTAAAAAATTCCAACCAAATACAGTGCCTCATTTTTAGGGCTAGATGCACAAGTACAGCAAGTTGTTTTTCACCTTGAAGAGGATGTCTCAAAGTGGTCCAGACTCCTAGACTCCCACAGACTTCACTGGGGTTGAGAGCTGCTCAATTTTCTTGGAGTTGATTCCCATGCTCTGCATTGCATATGTCTTACAAAGGCACATAAAGGGCTTTTCACTTCCATCTCATCAGATGCAATCAGAAGAATGTCATCGCTGTACTGGGCCCTTGGGATGCTGTGTGGGAGGCAAAGGTGGTCAAGGTCCCTATAGACTACATTATGGTAGAGCTGATAGAACCCTGAGGGGTAAGACCTCTGTGGGGAAGGCACTGTTGGTCATTCCAGTTAAAAAAAAAAAAAAAGAAAGAAACGAAAAGCTGTCTCTTGAGGTTCTCACACACTGGTATGGAGAAAAGGGTATTTCCTAAGAAACAGCTTCATAGCAGGCTCCAGAGACTGTACTGATTTACTCCAGTAAAGACAGTAGACCTGCGGCATAGTTGCAACTGAGGCTACCTAATTAAGTTTACAATAATCCACAGACGTTATCTAAGATTCATCCGGCTTCTTCCTAGAACGGATAAGCAAGTAAAATGAGGTTACGATGGACGTCACTACATTGCATCTTTTGAGTCTTAGATGGCAGTACTAATCTTTACATTTCCCCAAGGGATGTGATATTGTTTTTTGTTTACTGTTCTGGTAGGGGAAGTTCAAGGGTACATTTGGCCCATCTTAGGTAAGAGAGCTAATAGGAAAATTCTGCCAATGGTAAGTATATCTATTCCAATTACAAATCCAGAAACTGGGGAAATAACCACAAAGTGGTTTTGAGGACCTACTGAGCCTAATGTGATTCACACCTGGGCTAAAACTTCATTAGTTATTTGACTACCATAAAACCTCATTGTGACTAATGGACCAGAGTTCAGTTTGGGGTTTTAAGAAATTATCATTATTTCAGAGTTGGTGTATAGTAATCAACAAGATAAATAAATAATAAATAAATAAATAGATATAGATACAGATTTATATATATATATATTTCTTTTACAATCATTCTAGTAAATAGCTACAGTTTCCTTGGAAGATGATTACAGCATACATTTGTGGCAGTATTGAAGGTTCTTTCCTCAAGAATAAGGATCTGTCCCATCAAAGAGAAAGCTCTGGGTCTTCGGGCTGGCTTAGGTCTAGAAACTGGGTAAGAGACCACAATTCTCCATTACAATGACTCAAGTCAGATTTTGGTTACTAGATCTGAAACCTCTTCCTTGTTATATACATAAAGAAATATTTTTATAAAGCTACCCATCCATACCATTCCTAGGGGAATGGTGACAAATGAGCTCCTCCCCCAAATTCCTGAAGGTCAAAACATTTGATTACACTACACCCCTGCTGCCCTTTATTGTGAATATATCCACTTTGTCCTTGGCTTTTAAGAGCTCTTGACCTCTGCTACCCCGGGATTGAAATCAGGGCACCCATCTCAACGGCAGCATCCCCTACCATCACATTTAGGCAACAGAGGACTGACACCAGAGATATCTTCGGACATACTGTTGCTTCCCTCACTAGTTTATTTCTCCAAGTTTGGAGAAAGGGGCAGCCGGTGGGCCCTCTCATAGGATGGAATTGAGAAGTGGGAGTACAGATTGCCTATAATGAATCCACTCCAAAATTTTCATCTCCCTAAGCCTTTGAATTCTTTTGTCTATGTTATGCCAGGGAAGTTGTTGCATAGGCCACTTCTGAGTCTAATGTTTTGTCAACTAGCCAGATAAATGGCTAGAGTCATTTCCATATGCATTAGTGTAACAGACACGCTTCAATAAGAGAAACTGAACCAGTACAGATGCTATAGAATATGAGATTTATTATAGAACCTTGACCTCATGCACTTGTGGTAGCTAATTAAACAGTTTATATGTGAATGTTGTTTCTGTATCTGGTGCTGGGCCTGAGGTCAGTAGGGCAGGAAGTGGAAAGCAAAGGTTAATGCTGAAGCAAGGCAGTGCAGAAAAAGTTGAATCTGTAAGAATGAGCTAGAACTTGTTGATGGTTTCCATTGGCATAAAATGGGGTTAAAAATGGCACCCCAAAGATTGCACATCCTAACACTCAGAACCTGTGACTATGTGACATTACATGACAAAAGACAACTGAGTTTGTAGATGAATTAATGTTGTTAGTCAGTTGATATTAAGATAGGGAGTCGGAATGGGAGAAAGGCAGGAGGGATGAGGTGTGAAAGCAACCTGACCCCCTGTTTTAAGCTTTGAAGATGGAGGATGGGGCCCACAAGCTAAGGGATGAGAGCAGCCTTTAGAACCTGGGAATGACTCTCACCTGGCAGCTGCAAAAAAATGGGGACCTCCATGCTACAACAGCTAGGAATGAACTATGTCCACAAACTGAATGAGTAAAGAAATGGATTCTCTCTAGAGCCTTCAGAAAGGAATGTGATCCAGCCAACACTATGTCAGGTATCTGACTTACAGAACTGTAAGATCATATATTGGTGTTATTTTAAGTCACTAAGTTTGCAGCAATTTTTTTTTTTTTTTTTTTTTTTTTTTTTTTTTTGGCAGTACGCGGGCCTCTCACTGTCGTGGCCTCTCCCGTTGCGGAGCACAGGCTCCGGACGCGCAGGCCCAGCGGCCATGACTCACGGGCCCAGCCGCTCCGCGGCACGTGGGATCTTCCCAGATCGGGGCACGAGCCCGTGTCCCCTGCATCGGCAGGCAGACTCTCAACCACTGCACCACCAGGGAATCACCCCCCCCCTCCTTTTTTTTTTTTGCAGCAATTTATGAATGCAACAATACAAAAGTAATACAGTCTCTCACCACTTTCAACCTTCCAAATTTGATGTGTGGCCTGCAGAAAAAGTGGGCACCCTTTGTTATGGCACCTGGCCCAGAATTCAGAGAAGCTGAAGGAAAAGATGAAGGGAGAGGAGCTGTGGTCAGGCTGCTGCCCTAGTGCCAGCAGAAGGACCCAGCAGATCAGGGACAGTGTGAAGGACCTTCCATAGCACCCAGGGATCTGTACAAGCTTCCCAGCATGAAGAGAACATGACTGCTACTCCACATCCACTTTACAAATCTCAGGTAACATGTTTCTTGTGGCCCACACTAACCTGGATCTATTCATGGAAAGGAATTCTGAAAAATGTTGCTCCAGCTTAGTTAATGTAGTACAGATCTTCCAGAAAGAGCTGATGCGTTCAATCTGGAATCATTGGTAAGTAAACCTTATCAATAAACTTGGCCTGACGTAGTGTTATATTCTGTCCTGCTTGGTCCAACACCTTGAGAATTTATTCCCATACATGCACTCATTGCTCAGTATTTGTTGGGGATTTGTTCCAGGACCCCCCAGATACCAAAATCCGTGGGTGCTCAAGTCCTTTGTATAAACGGACATAGTGTTTGCACAGAACCTACACACATCCTCCTGTATACCTTAAATCATCTCTAGATTACTTATGATGCCTAAACAATGTAAATGCTGTGTAAATAGTTGCTAGCAAGTGGCACATTCAATTTTTGCTTTTTGGAACTTTCAGGAATTTTTTTTCTGAATATTTTCGACCTGTGGTTGGTTGAAAACATGGATGCAGACCCTGCGAATATGGAGGGCTGACTATATTCCCTAGGTTTATGTCAATATAAATCTTCCAGTTTTCTTGGAATATAAGCTATTTCCTCCTAGGTCAAAATTTGTAATTTCTTCCCAGGAGCACAGTGAGATCTGACTATAAACATGAGCATAGAGGCCAAGAGATGTTTGAACGGGTCTTAAGGAGATTAAACTTCTCCTTGCATGACAAATTCTCCAGGTGAAGTCATTACAGGCTTTTCAAACATAGAGAAGGGTATTATTCTCATTCATGACAAGAAAGGCTCAGTGTGACTCAGGGGCCCCAATTTCTCAGCTTCACCTGAGTCCAATCAGAACTTCTTATTCCCAGTTTCAGGGTCCCACTTCCACCCAATCAATACCTTAACTTTCACATGACACATTTGGAAAAGCTGTGAATTCAACTGACATTGTAATTCTGCAAGCCACACAATTAAACGTTGGGTTTAATTTTCCAGATGTGTTGGCCAAGTTGCTATAAAAAATAAGAGATATTTGCTATAAAAGTAGAGCTTTTAGGGCTTCAGAAAAACTTTTTTTTTTTTTTTTTAAATTTTGAGGTGAGGGTTTTAATTTTCAAGTAAAGATCTGAGCTCTTTTTACAAGTGTTCCTCTGCAATCAGAAGACTCCATTGCATGCCAGAGATCTTAGAGTCATCATTAATTGCCATAATGGTCAAGTAAAGCAGTTATTTTCCCCCAAAATATTTACTTTAGTAGGAATATTATTATAACTAACCACAGGTCAATTAATTTGATTAATTGTGATGCCACTGCATGTAATGAATTCATATCATCTCATTTCACATTGGCAAGGGCTCAACACTTCATTCAAGTCCAAAAACACAGCCAGGCCATTTACCAAATCCCAACTTCAAGGGCCTGCTTCCAGAGTCTACTCCTCATAGTAATGATTATACCAGTCAGGGTGCAGTAAAGAGACAAAAACCACACCAATTATTTGAACAGAGAGAATTTAACACAAAGAATCTGTGACTAGGTATAAGGATGTTAAATGAGTCATTGAATAGGTAAAAAGAGAATCTTAAAGTAACTAAATAGGCAAAAGGAACGTTAAGTATCATGGAAATAGCACCTAAAAGACGAAGCTGCTACCCTTAGGGCTGAGAAATGAATATGGTTCTGAAAATGTTGGAAAAACTAGATTCACCTGTGGCTGTAGGAGGGCCCTGCTCTACATGGGGTGAAGATGCCTTGGTGGAAGAATGTACCCAGACATCAAAAGCATACAGGTACAAACTCTCAGCTATAAGATGAATGAGGTTTGAGGATCTAATGTAAAACACTGTATTATGTAATAGAAATTTTCTAAGAGAGTAGAACTTAAATGTTCTCACAAAATAAATAAATAGTTAACTAAGTATATTAATATGTGAGGTGATTGATGTGTTAATTAACCAGTTGGGGGAAATCCTTTCACAACGTATATCAAATCATCATGATATACAGTTTAAATATCCTACAATTTTGTAGGTCACATTATACCTCAAAAAGCCCTCCCCCCCAAATCACACAGGAAGCCCACAGCAAATAAATGGAAAAGATCAATTTGCTTCTTTAACCTCCAGATTGGTAGTCTTCCTCTTACTCCCCCTGTTAAAAGAGCCTGACAAAGAACCAACCGTCAAAATTTCAATTTACAGAATTCAGCTTCAGCATCACAAAGCAGAATCTAGAAGGGTGGATTTGAAGCTGAAAATAAAATTCCATGAAAACTGGCACGTTCAGTAAACACTTTCTTTTGCAATAATCCCTTTTAGCACCAATATGCTAATGCATGCTTAATGTATAATTAGATACTAAATTTCCACGTCTCAAGAGAGTTGACGGCAAACATGGAAATTGGACAAAATAGTTTTAACTTCACAGAGGCTGTAGAGATATCACTAATCACATAAAAGCTGGAAGAAACAAATACTCTGAAGATAGCCGCACCCACTTAAGTAATTGATTAATTTTAGAAAATGGTGTCAAAATATATCACTTTCACAGGTGCATCTGCAGAAAGTGTGTTTATGTGTCACTCTGAAACATGAGTTTTCATGGAGATCAAATAACTTTCCTTCTAAACTGATTTCATTCATTTTTGGATCCAAAAGTTTCGTGCATACCCATGGAGAGTGAAGGGGTAGCTGTAATATGTTGGTTTTATTGGCAAAAATAATAATAATAATAATCTTAAAGTTAAAGGATGCCTTTTTGTAAAAGTTTAATCACATGCTTCATGTAGAAAACAGTTGTTTCTATTATTGATTGGATTTCTTTAATCAAATTCACGTAATAAAGTAACGCTTTAGGGAGGTCAGTCTTTGAAGATGAATGAATTGTATGTTCAGTTAAAAGGTCCAACAGTGAATGGACAATTATTTGTCCTGCAGTATTTCTATGGATACAAATTTGGCAGAGCCCAGCAAATCAGGGATAAAATAATGGTCTTACTAAATTAAGAAACTTATAGCGAAAAATATTCGTAGACTTGGCTGTGGTAGACAAATAGGTTATAATAATTTCATCCAACAAACTACAAGAGCCTATCATTTGAAATAGACACTGTAGATGTCAAAATTTATAAACACCAGAGTAAAGTAACGGTACTACAAAAATTTTTTGATGAAGCTTATGTTAAGTACCCCCAAAAAATATATTTGCAAGGCCATATATGCTTTCTCTCTTGCTATATATCTTCAATCAGATTTTAGAAATGTTTCAGCCTTTCAGAGAACTACTTTGCAAATCAACCTACTAGCTCTATTATGGCATTGCATATTTTCTTTAATAACTCTGCATTTAAAAAAATGGTGGGAAATCTTGTATCAAAATATCCAGTGATTTGGAAGCAAGAAATCAGGTTTTGCAATAACTACAAACAAAGGCAAATTTATCCCTACAAAAGCAGGGAGATAAACAAATTAAATGATGAGACCTCAAACCATGTACAAGATTTGATTTTAAAATTCTGTAAACGCTTTTGAAATGACTTTTAGAAAAAATCTTTTGATCAAATTTCATTTTTTTAATTGGATTATATTTTTTCCTGGAATGGAATGAAATTGAAAAGACCTCATTTTGCTTCAAAAAGATGATTCTGCAGCATCTATTTGGCAAAACA
This sequence comes from Tursiops truncatus, assembly GCF_011762595.2. NCBI lineage: Eukaryota > Metazoa > Chordata > Mammalia > Artiodactyla > Delphinidae > Tursiops > Tursiops truncatus. The sequence continues at coordinate 114,082,492 of NC_047038.1, read as the reverse complement.
CTAAAAAGAATTATGAATAGAGAACTTATTTTCCGAGTTTTGCCTTATAAAATATTTGTAGAATAGAGAAACTCTAAACTGAGGCCAAAAGACAGTACCTATAAAAATATTCTAGCTAATAGAGCTACCATTTCATAAAAATTAGAATTGAGAATATCCTCTACTTAGTAGAATTTTCTCTGAACTTACTAGGTAACTCAGTACCCCTTAATATTTTCTCAAGTAAAATGCTATATAGTCTAAAGAGAAAAGTAAATATGTATCCTTTTGAAATATACTCATATAAAATGTAACTGAAGATTGCAGGCAATTTTTGAAAAAATAAAAAGGCTAAGACCTTATAGAAATAATAATACCTTCTCCAAAAAATATTAGTGAATCAGTATTAGAGAAAGATATAGCTTGCACTAATTTTAAATATTTAGACAATCAATATAAATAACTTTTTTATTTTGCTTTAATCTAAAAGGATACATTTTATTTTTTTAGAAATAATTTTATTTTTCAAAATAATTTTTGCAAAGAACTATTTTATTCATCAACCTATATAAATGATATAGCCAATTTGTTGTTCAATGAATAAATGTCTCAAAAATATATTTCCAATTAATTTTAATGTCCCTTTTTCACACTCAAAAGTATCTTGGCTTGGTGTCTTATTCTGTTGAGGCCACTATAACAAAATACGATAGACTGAGTGGTTTAAGCAACAGACATTTCTGGAGCGTAGAAGTTTGAGATCAAGGTGCCAGCATGGTCAAGTTCTGGGCTCAGGTTCTCTTTCTGGCTTGCAGAAAGCCCTGTGTCCTTAAATGGTGGGGAGAGAGAGACTATGCTCTCTGCTGTCTCTTCATATGTGATCACTAATCCTATCATGAGGGCCCCACCCTCATGACCTCATCTACATGTAATAACCTCCCAAAGGCTCCATCTCCAAATTCCGTAACATTGTGGACCAGGACTTCAACACATGAATTTTGGGAAAGACACAGTTCAGCCCACAGCACTTAGATGATAAATTTGGGGGCACAATCCTTATGATTCTTATTATCTTGAAATAAGAAACATCTGGTCCATTGCCATTGAATTCCAGATGCACAGTCCTCTTCCTTGTCTTTGGTTGAGTACACCTAGCTCCGCTGCATCCAAATCAGAATGAACATATTTCCCTTTAATCTCTTTTCCAATAACAGGTCATTGTTTATCCTCTTCTCCCTGTCTGGGAAAGATGTCTACTCTCCTGTCCCTCTCTTAGCCACTTCTGTGTTCCTCTTGGGAATATAGTCCCTCATTTCCATCTTTCTAGGGGTTATGGCATCCTGTGAGGCTGCCTTCAGGCATCTTGCCTAGATAGCTCATTCTACTATTGCTACTCTACTGCTCAGATGCCATGATGAATGTTGGGTACCTCTATGAGGCTTGCAACTTCCTTGGGAAGTGATGCAATGGTTCACTGTGGTCTGGGATACCCTCAAAATAATTTGAGGTTTTTATTCTTCCTCCCCATTACTGGCACTTGCCTGAGGAGACGAGCACTGGGCTCCTGTTCAGGAATTCATCACCATTAAGGTGACTAGTCACATCCCCTCTTATTTCTCCTTCCCAGAGAGTTGATTTTATCTCTTTTTGCTAAAGAACTGGCCCTTAAATCATTCCACATTATTTACATAGACACAGTTTAAAATTTGGCTCTCCTATTTTAAAAACTGCTTTTGGAACCCTCTGTCAAATAACTTCACATTTGAAATCAAATGACTTGGGTTTCAGGATTATTGTGGCTAACATGAGTTTAAAAACAACAATAAAAATTTAAATGACTTCATTGTTTACTGTCTCTACCCTTGTCCTAAATAATGAAAACTATAGCTCCATAGGGGAGGCAAAAACAAGAATGCTGGAAAGACAAACCTTAATTATTACTGCAAAATGTCCTGCCAAAAATGTTGGAATTTTAAAACTGAACAAAATCCTTATAAATGATTCATCAAGTCCACCCGTTTGTTTTATGGATGTCCTGTGTAAAGTGAGACCCAGACAGATTAAATGATTTTCTCCTAAGATACAGATTCTGAGCAGCCGAGGTAGGACCATAATGAACTTTACCTCCATCAAATACAGAACTCTTTCCACTGATTTACAGCGTTTCTTTCAGGATATTTTTAAGTTTTTCTGAATTTCTCTCTAAAGGTGGCATCAAGAAATAGACATAGCACTTCAAGTGCATTCAGAATATGGTAGAATTCTGGTCATACGCTGGACATTTCATTTCTCTAAGTGCAGACCAAGACTCTTCCCTTCTGTGTTTTGATAGCGTCTCATCTGAGTGTTGCTTTGTTGTAAGCACATACGTTTATGCTGGCAACACCGTCAAGCCAGGTCTCTTTCTGTATCACGTGTTTAATTTGTGAATTTGAATTCAAACTCCAGGACATCAGAGTGTCATCAGAGTGTCTGGTGCTTTCCCTGCTTTAATATTCATATTGCTATGGGAAAAGAAAAATGATTTATACTGTAAAAATGAAACCCTTTCCAATTAGTGTATAATCTAAACCTTAACCGCTTATTAAAAACATTTTTTTTTTTTTCGCAGAGCTGAACCAGCTTTCTTCCCAAAGGTTTTCAGCTTCAAGCAGAACTTTCCAGATTAGGTTGCTTTCTGAACCACATTCTTTCCGGTTCTAGGATTCCAGCACTTTAACCTTTCCTATGAGACACCTTTGAATCTTGGCAAAACTGTGAACCATATCAGGATTTCTAGGGAAAGTAGTTCTAAACTGTCTCATAATAAGGCCAATACTGTACCTATACATGAGCAAGATTTAATGGTCTTTGAAAGAACGAATTTGTTTTTGCATGAGACGATTGTTCTTATTGGTTTGGTCGCAGACTACAGAATTTTAAGAGGGATCATGATCTCTGAATGTTACCATCTCCTTTCTCCTCTATTTGTGGTCCATAATGGCAATAAACAAGTAATAAAATTCTCATCTTAAGAAATGTAGGTCTCAGGGAGCAAATGAATCTTTATTGTTTTATGATCTAAATAGGAGAGTTGTCTTATTTATTCCATATAAATCATGTCATTTTCTTTTTCTGCTCTGTGAATCATTGAAACTTTCTAAAACAATAAGGTCTTAAGGGTATGTAAGGCACACAAAGAAGATTCTTCCATTTTCGCAAACTTTTCATCCATAAGAGAAAAATAGATAAATCTGTTAGGGACTTTATTACCAGTTTAGAGCCTAAGCATAGCTATTTTAAAAACATATGGCAATACAAATGAGCAATACTAGAAGATTTAATGTAAATGTAAAATAACTTATATAATTATTTCCTGCAAAGCTTCATCTTTTGAAATACGGTATTTATAAGGGTGCTTTGCTTTCAAAAACAACAATACATTGTATATAAACCAGAGAGCATGCATAGCAGCTCTGTTTAGAAAATAGCAAAGTAGCATGTAAAAGGTCTCTGTTTAGTTAGCCCACCCACCAACTGGGGGAAAAGTTAAAATAAAAAAAGGACGATGGACTGCACGGAGTTGCTACCACTGTGTCAAACCTGGGATTTTATTTTCTAAACAGTGTTCGCCAAGTGGGGTCTTAGAGCAATTATTCAGTATATTTATTCAGTTAGGGACCTAATTTGAAAATTCAATCCCATATAACTTTCCTTGTTTTCTGTTTTGTTTTGTTTATAAAATGTGTCTTCTGCCCCCTTACATAATGGGGCAAACCAGACAGAAAAATAGTAACAATAATCACCCTTTACTTTTGCACTTCATTTTCTAACTTTTACCTTCTTTTGTTTGATCCTGACTACAACCTTCTGTGGAAGAGATGATGAATGGGGAAACTTCGGCCTCAAATAGAAATGTCAAGATCAAGTTCCCATAGCTTCTTCCTGAGAGTCTGGATGATGATCTAGGTTTTCTGCCTCTCAGGTTCCTGCTTTTTCTATTAGATGACACTAGTTACATAAGGCTTTTATCTGTTATTGATGCTGTGGAAATTGTATATATTTTCAATAAAATTGTCGTGAAAGTTTATCCATTGCCATGTGGAAGTTGGGATGCTGAGAAGATCCCTAACCTTGATCTTGAGTCTTCCAGATTTCTGTCTCCCTGCCAGATATCATGTGGGTGCCCTCAAATAGGATGCACGTAAAACCAAACTCATTGTCCCCTTCCTGGCAGCCTGTTTTCTGTGGCTCACACACGGGAACCCGGCAGGTCAAGTTTGCCCTTGCCCGGCAGACAGCCCCACGCGCAGGGCACAGTTTAGCCCATGACTGCTGCACAGCCAGTGGAGCTCTGCTACCTCTACCAGCCGCCAGCACACACCCGGTTTCCCCTCTGCTCTGCCTTACCCGTGTGCTGTCCCACTCAGTTTACTTTAAATCCTGGCCCTTAGATGTTTCTTCTTTTCTAATTCAAGTATAGTTGATTTACAACGTTTTGTTAGTTTCAGGTGTACAGCAAAGTGATTCAGTTATATATATATAATTTCAGTATATATATATATATATATATATATATATATATATATATATATTCTTTTTCAGATTCTTTTCCATTATAGGTTATTATAAGATATTGAATACAGTTCCCTGTGCTATACAGTAGGACCTTGTTGTTTACCTATTTTATATATAGTAGTGTGTATCTGTTAATCCCAAACTCCTAATTTATCCCTCTCACTCTCTTTCCCCTTTGGTAACCATGAATTTGTCTCCTATGTCTGTGAGTCTGTTTTTGTTTTATAAGTAAGTTCATTTGTATCATTGTTTTAGATCTCACATATAAGTGATATCGTACGATATTTCTTGTCTGACTTACTTCACTTAGTATGATAATCTCTAGGTCCATCCATGTTGCTGCAAATGGCATTATTTCATTCTTTTTTTATAGCTGAGTAGTATTCTATCGTATATATACACATCTTTATCCATTCACCTGTTGATGGACACTTAGGTTGCTTCCATGTCTTGGCTGTTATAAATAGTGCTGTAATGAACATTGGGGTGGATGTATCTTTTCGAATTAGAGTTTTCTCTGGACATATGCCCAGAAGTGGGATTGCTGGATCATATGGTAGCTCTTAGATGCTTCTTTTGTCCTTCTAAGTTCCTACCTGCCATGTCCCTCCTGGCCCAACTCTTTCTGGCATCAAAGGATTTTTCTCCATAGCAACCAACTCTCCTGAAGCTTAGGTCCAGGACCTCTCTCCTTGGATGCTCTGTATCCTTAGATACAGAACACTGTTCGGTTCTGTGTCCCTTGGCTCCCGAGGGCTGGAAAGAACAAGACTTGGATTCTCTCTGCTTGGTATCCACATTCAATTAGTTGTCTATTTCAGCTGTTTCCATCTCCGAGTCTACTGCAACCATTCTCTTCCCTCGCTCCATAGTTCAAACCTCCGTTTTCCCTTGCCCAGACTCTACTCCCGAGGGTCAAATTTAAGTACAACCCACCAGTATGTTTCATGACATGGAGACGAACACAGGTTTCGGTGCTTACCAGAAATAATCTAACCTTTCTTAGAGGTAATGGTGCACATAGTCTGAGTTTAGAGGAAATAGAAAACATTTCCTTACTCTTCCCACTGGATCTCCTTTTGGTCCACATACAGGCTTCTTCGTATAGACAACTAGAATTCTCCCCCGCTTGGTCTCCTTCCATCCTTCCTTTCCCACCCTTGTCACTCTAGCCTTTCACCTTCGTCTCATGCCTTACTTTGCTGGAAAAAGCCAGAAGCCAGGAAACCATTTTTATCCTTGTGGCCAAAGCCAACAAAATGTTTTGCCCTGGATTCTTACCCTTTTCTAAATGAAGCTCCTACACACACGTCTCCTTTGCCAATATGATTCACCACAGATGGCATAGCTTGGTTCTACATTATTATGCTAAAATAATGGATATCCAACCCAAGCCTTGTCTCCCGATTCCAGACTCATATGTCCATTTTCTCCTCAACATCGCCACATGGACATTGTGTCAGTCAGGTTTCAACCACAGAAACAGAACCAGTAGGAGATAGATATTAAGAGGTCTATTGAAAAGAATTGGCTTATGTGATTGTGGGAGCTGGCTAGAAATCTTCAAACCACAGGATGGACTGCCAGGAAAGGCAGGCTGGGACTCTCCTACATGGGCTGAAGCGGCAGGACAAAGGTGGAATTTCTTCATCAGGGAGGCCTCAGCTCTGTTCTCTTTTCAACCGATGGAATCAGGCCCACCCAGAATAATCCCCTTTATGAAAACCTATCATCTATGGACTTGACTCACATCTACAAAATACCTTCACAATAACACTTAGACAAATGCTTGATAGAGTAAATGGAGGCTACAGCCTAGCCAAGTTGATACACCAAAAGAGCATCCCAAACATTTAAGAGATGCACCTCAGAATTAATGTGTCTTTACTGAACCCCAGTTCTGCCCTCCCCAGCCACTCTCTACAAACTGGCTGCCCTGCAGTGGCAACGCCGTCCTTCAGTTGTTCAGGACACACACTCTGTGTGGTAGGTTAAATATTGGCATCCCAGCTATGCCCGTGCACTCATCCCCAGAACATTTATGGCAAAAGGGACTATGTAGATGTGACTAAATTAAGAATCTTGAGATGGGAGATTATTCTGGGTTCCCCGGGTGACCAATGCAATCACAACAGTCCTTATAAGAGGACCCAGGAGGAGAAGGAGGTGATGTGCTGATAGGAACAAGCATTGATGTCATGGGCTTTGAAGACAGAGGGAAGGGGCTCCAGGCAGCTTTTAGAAGCTGAAAAAGGCAAGGGGCAGATTCTCCCCTCAGCCTCCAGAGGTTTCAGCCTTGCCAACATCTTGACTTTAGCCCAGTGGAACTGATTTCAGACTTCTGACCTCCAGAACTGTAAGAGAGGAAGTTTATGTCTTTTGAAGCCACGAAGTTTGTGGTGCTTTTCTATAGCAGCAATAAAGAACTAATGTATCAGGGGGCTTCCCTGGTGGCGCAGTGGTTGAGAGTCCGCCTGCCAATGCAGGGGACGCGGGTTCGTGCCCCGGTCTGGGAGGATCCCGCATGCCGCGGAGCGGCTGGGCCCGTGAGCCATGGCCGCTGAGCCTGCGCGTCCGGAGCCTGTGCTCCGCAGCGGGAGAGGCCACAACAGTGAGAGGCCCGTGTACCGCAAAAAAAAAAAAAAAAAAAAAAAAAAATAGAACTAATGTATCCATGTCCGATCTGAGGTGACATCTTCTTTACTTTCAACATGTCCAGAATGGAACCACTTTTCAACACTTCCCTGGCTACCCCCCCCGGTTCTAGCCTTCACCATCTCTGCTCTGGATGATGTCAATAGCCTGGTAACTGTCCTGGTCCACTGTTCTCCATTCTCCTTCCCCCACCCCCAGGCCCCAAGCAGCCGCTGCTGGCTTATACGGCACCTTCGTGAGAGTCGGAAAAACGTGCGCCTTTCTTCAGGCAGACGCAATCTCATGCCAGGGTTCATAGCGTGGCCAACAGAGTTGAGCCTGAATGTCCTCACACAGGATATCACCTCAACGACTGTACACAGCAGCCCTGCCTACACCTTCTTAACAGCGGTCTGCATTACCCCGTTAAAGGGAAGTCGGGTCCTATCACTGCTCTGCTCAAAACCCTCACAAGTCTCTCATCTGGCCAGTTACCTCTCGGGTCTCCTTTCTTTACTCTCCTCCCTCTGTTTCGCGCAAGAAGGCTGTTGGAGGAAAGAAGGCTTTTCCTCAAATGTCCCAGACACATCAGAGTTTTTTCTCTCACTGTTTGTTCCCTCAAGTTGCAAAGATTTGTCTGCGATATCCAAGTGACTGGCTCTCTCACATCCTTCAAGTGTTCGGTCAAATGTCCTTGTTTTAGTGACATCTACCCTGACTATCCTAGTAAAAAGGTACAACTCACACCTTTACCCCGACGCTTCCTAACCATTTATCCTGACTTATTTTTCTCCTTGACGCCTATAACCATCTAACATTCTATATATAAAATGACTTAATTATTATATTTATTATAACCTCTAAGAGGGTAGAAATTTTTTGTTTGTTTTGGTTTTGTTTTTTTGGCCGCGCCATGCGGCATGTGGGATCTCAGTTCCCTGAGCAGGGATCGAACCCGTGGCCCTGGCATTGGAAGTGAGGAGTCTTAATCACTGGACCGCCAGGGAAGTCCCTAGAGCTTTTGTCTGATGTGTTCACTCCTGTATCCTTAAATAATATCTGGTATCTAATAGGTGCACTATGAAGTTTTGAATGAATGAATAAAAGAGTCCTTTCTATTCTAGTTTGGGCTCTCCCAGAAGCAGACGCTGAGCCAACAATGCAGATACAAGAAGTTTATTTGGAAGGTGATCCCAGTAAACACTGCTAGAGGCATGGGGAAGTGAGACAGAGGATGGAAGACAGCCAATGAGGGGTATGTTTTCAAACCCTCCAGTTATACTGCGGGTAACTGGAGCTTCAGCTCGCTGGGGGCTCCTGGGAACTGGTGAAGAACATACACCTCTGTAAGAGAGGAAAGATGATTTTTCTCTACCTTTTTGTGTTCTGCGGCTGGGCCTGAGAATGAAACTGGCAAACAACAGATTAACAAGAGAAAAGCATACAAGTTTTCTTCGAGGTTAATGTTTTTCCATGGCACGAGAGCCTTCATACAAAAAAAGATGAAGACTCAAAGAAGTAGATAGACCTGAAAGCTTATGTTACCATTTTAACAAAGAATGATAAATTGTGGAGTTGTGAGGAGACAAAGACAAAAGGGGTTTGAGCTTGGGGTGGGAAACTGTGAGAAAGTGACGAGGAAATATACAGGGGAAACTAATGGAAGACAAAGTTTCCTTGTAGGGTTGTTTGCACAGATGCATCTTGGTATCAGCTCCCTGTCTCTGCTGATAAGAGTGTTCTCTTCTTCCTGGTACAGGGAGAGCACATTTTTCCTGGGAAATTTATGTCCTGCTTTTAAATAGAAAGGGGGAGGTCAGAGAGTACCTCTGCGCTTTCTCAAGTGCCTTCCACTCAAAATCGTCAATAAGTCAGAGTGGCATATTTGGGGTTGTCATGTTCACCTCAGAATCATCCCACCCAGGAGGCTAGGGATCTGGGGTCTTTATCCACCAAGCCCCAAAAGGGGCATTAATTCTATGGTACTTCTCTTCTGTCACATGCACAGGGAAGAGCTGACTGCATCCTGGGAAATCCCCAAAGACATCATCGTTAGCCGCAGAAGTCAAGCCTGTTGGCATGGAAACGGTCAGGCCCGAAGGCACATAAGTGGGCTTCGATCGCATCTGCTCAGTTTCTCCTCTAGGAGAGAGAAGATGAACCTTTCCCGGCCAAATCAGTAAAGTTACAAATACAGTAACTTAATGATCTTATTATAACTGTCTTCAATTCCTGTTGCAGGACCCATCTTATCTGTCAACCTTGGTTGAGGAGTAGAGACGGGGTGGGGAGTATTGGCAGGGGAGACAAGGGTACTTGGTGGCTATCCTATGATGTTCAAGTAGAGAAGGCCTTTTTCTGCAGGAACTGAAGGAGAAGACCGAGTCAGGATACAGTAGAAGACATGAAGTGATATTTACTGGGAACCCCCTGAATTGTTGTTCTGGTTGTTTATAGGCAGCATCCTGATTGGTCAGTGCCCCTGGCCCTACGTGTTGTTCAGTACTTTGAATATTAACCCCTGGAAGGACCCTACTCACCATACCAGGGCTGGTATCTCAAAGGATTGCCAAAGCAATGTGGCAGCCCTGGGGCAAACATGGGGATCTGGACGGCATCAAAGAAGAGGGAGTCATGGGTTGAGTGGATGAGTGGGTGGGTGGTCTGGGTAAATGCCTAAGATGAGAACCATTCTCTTTGGATGCTCTCATGTCTTTCTGCAGTGTTGATAGATAGTTGATAGATCAGGTAGTTTAAGGGGCCTGGGAAAGGGTCTGTAAGTCAGACATCCTATAGACCGGACTGCCTCATCATGAAGTCTTTCTGATATTTCAATCCATTAGAGAGTCAAGTACATCCAGAGGCTGCCAAGAGAAAACTTCCCTGGTGACTATCACAATGCAGATTCCATCTACAACAGGTCAGCAAAGAGGGGTGGGTGCCTCAAGGGTCGTACTGTTCTTTTACCTGACCTACCAAGAAGCATCTCTTTGCCACGTAAAGAGAGGGTCAGAGCACGGCCTCCTCCCCCACCCCCCCCAGTTCTACTAGATTGTCTTTAGGCCTGATATTATTTTTCCACTAAGCCTGTCCTCATCTTTCTTAGGTGCTTGGCTGAAAGCATGGACTAATTTGGTTGACTGATCATGATGACAGTCAATGCTGTGGTAATGGAATAGAGAGAAAAGAGGCAAAAAAGAAGCAAGTGAGTAATGAAAAACAGACCATTTGGGTCCCGCAAGGAGATGTCTACCGGAACGGCGGGAATTAGAGTTAGGAAGCCCAAGGCAGAAATAATGAAGTCCAGGATAAGGGCCTGTCACTTGGCTTTCCTTCTTGCTCCAGATAAGTTAAAACAGCTTCTAATGGTATAAAACATCACTTTGAATTCTCATCAGAGTAGGGAAACCACTGTCTCAGGATTAGCGTTCCAAAGGTAGCTTCACAACCATGACCACGTCTAAAACAGAAAGATGACTCTAGCAGCTGTTCTCCCCAAATGGTTTCAACACGATGAGGTTATAATACGGAGAAGCTAGAGCTGCAAAACTGAATATATATTCTCTTTAGAATAAAAGGAAATGACTACAAGCCCGGTAATAAATGTGGTAGCTTACTAGAAAAGCAGGTTTAAAGAATAAGGGAAGTCATGTTTGAGATTAAATTGAAAACAGGTGCCAGGCTTCTTTCATGGAGTCAGAGAATGTCAGAACTGGAGGAGACCCAGGGGTAACTTATCCAATTCCCACATTTGATGTAGCAGGAAACCCAGGTCACAAGGAATGAAGTGGCTTTCTCAATGCCACACACAGTTAGTGTCAGATTTATCTCCTAATTCCAACTTTAGTCTGCTTTTAAGACATTTTCATACCTCTGGTACAAAATCAATGAAATAAACCCGTGCTTCTTTTTGTAAGATCTGTTATGAATTTGAATCCTAAATAATCACACCTATTTGACCATTTCCTCTATGCCTGCATCCTCTGCAACCTTATGCTTCACCGTATTTTCATCAGTGCTGTCATGCTTTCCCAGTATCTTAGATGGCTCAAGACCTTGACTGTTTTTTTCATTCACTTGACTCTCTCCTTCCATCCCTACAGTCAAAGCAAAGAACAAGCCCTCACTGTCTCAATCTGCCTTACTATACCAGTCGTCTTTTACGTATATTTGTTGTTTCCCATCTTTCCTTTCTATTATCAGACTTAAACATCGGGAAAATCGTATCATTTTTTGTCTCCCAAAATCTTTAATATTTTTTTCATCCCTGGCAGACCAACTCTTGTCTCTTCAACTAGCAATCTCCATCGTCTAATCATATCCTTTCTTTTTTTTTACTGAAAATTTTAAAGCTTTCAAGTTTATTTTTTAAGTCATTAATTCTATTTATTTTTTTAATTATTTTTTTATTGGAGTATAGTTGATTTACAATGTTGTGTTAGTTTCTGCTGTACAGAAAAGTGAATCAGCCACACATATACATAGATCCACTCTCTTCTAGACTCCATTTCCAAATAGGTCATTATAGAGTTCCCTGTGCTGTATGGCAGGTTCTTATTTGTTATCTTTTATATATAGTAGTGTGTATATGTCAGTCCCAATCTCCCCATTTATCCCTCCCCCTTTCTCCCTTTGGTAACCATAATTTTGTTTTCTACATCTGTGACTCAATTTCTGTTTTGTAAGTAGGTTCATTTGTACCATTTTTTAAGATTCCACGTATAAGCGATATATATTTGTCTTTGATTTACTTCACTCAGTATGACAATCTCTAGGTCCATCCATGTTACTGCAAATGGCATTATTTCGTTCTTTTTTATGGCTGAGTAATACTCCATGCTACTAATCATATCCTTTCTTAGCCAATGAGTAGCTGCCATTACTCACCAATATGAGCCCCCAACACCTCCCATCTCCGTACGCTTTGAGAAATAAACTACACATAAACCTTCCGCACATAAACATATACATACTACATACAACCTCCCCCAACAGAAATGCTTTTCTACTCTTCTCTATGTATCTAAATGCCACCCATTCTTGAAAGCCCAGCAAAAACAAAAAATGAAAGGGAAACATCTTTGGTTATTCTGGCTCCTGTGTATTTTCCACTCCTTTGAGTCCCTGAATATATATGACATTGCTTCTCTAGTTCATAACTAGAGAAGCCCTGTCCCATACCTCCAACAGCTTATAGTCTAATTGAGACATTTTTTGTAGGTGTTCTTCAGCAGCCACTGTACATGATGATTGTGAAAAGCCTGCCAAAGAATGAATAAAGGACGCCACATAATGCCTGAGGAAGTTGCTCTGTACTTGAAATCTTTAAATATATTAACATAGAGTCAATGTTCTAAACAGTGTGTAGCTTTTGTGTGGCAAGAAAGAACATCCTCTCAGAGTGTACCTGCATAATACACACAGAGATCCCTCATCGAGATTCTCTAGTGCCATTTGTCTTGAAAACTCGTTGTTTTCCCATGGAGCAAGAAGGAGAGTGAGATCATCTCTCATGCTCTTGAGCTGACAGGAATTCGTTCATTCAGTCAGTCAGTCTATCAGCTGGTCATTCAATCGACAGATGTTATTTGAGTATCTACTATGTACCAGGCATTTTCTGGAACCATTAGGACTTCCTCTCCCTTGTTATTTCTCTTTCTAGGAGAGAGCCACTTCCTCGCCAGGACAGTGGACCATATGGTGATCATTTTTCACTTGTGCAACTTACAAGGTAGAAACGACTCTATTTCCACTCCCTGGCTCAGGCTTGGCTCTCTCGTTTAGCACTCTTGTTCCCTGAAGAATTAAAACCAAACTATTTTTTTCTCACTAGACCCATTTTTTCTTTGGTTTCAATGACTTGTCCTGGTCCTGGGCTTGTGTGAAACACTGATGCCTCTGTTCTTGCCCGCAGGAAATATCTGACTAATTGTTCAGCTGATTATGGATATACTTACTCAGTTTCCCTGGTCTGAGTCACCAAACTCAATCAGCGCCTTTAGTGAGGTTATTTTCCCACTTCAAATTCTGTCCTGATTCCCTTCCTAACTTTACCAGAAAATCTTTACCTTTAAGGTTTAGTTCTAATGGATATTTAATCTCTGCTTTACAATATCATCCTATTTCCACTCTAATAATAATAATAAATAGAACAATGGTAATGATGAGTAGCATTAATTTGGCAACTACTATATGTTAGACACTGTGCTAACACATTATTTTTATGACTATTATCATTATTATTATGAATTCATTCAATCCTCACAACAACTCCTGAAGTAGACATTACTATTATCTTCATTTTGCAAACGAGGAAATTTCTGACCATAGAGTAATATTGTCTGTTTATTATATCACGTTTTTTTTTTTTAATGCCCTCTAGCAGCATCTAATGGTTCAAACCAGCAAAGGCCAAATTTAGTGATCTTTTCTCACGCCCCAATACCACCAAATAGTCTTCTCCTTCACATGTGTAATTTCATTTTAAAAACACATAGCACTTTTTTTTTTCTGGGAGGTCTCATTATTGTCTATTGAGCTTCCAATAGACTCAAGCTCGAATACTTACACTTTAGGAAATCCACATTCTCACTGTATCTACGGTCAGGAATATTTAGAATATATTTAACTTTGAAATTTAATGAGCAAACTAGAATATAAAAATCACGTTTCCAACATTAAAATTTGCCATTAGAAGTCCAGGTTAAACGAATTTACCCAGTTATTATATTATGAGCATGTCAATTACCAATAAACCTTAGAAATATGAATAACCTGTCAGGTCCAGAGCACTGTAAATTACTCACCCCTCCCCACACCCACATAGAGTCACCCCACATGGAGTCTTTAGGGACTCATAAATGGGCCACTGTAATGGTGAATGAGGCTCTGATTGAGAAAAGAGATCACACATTCAAAATTCAACTGGAAATCAGATTCTCATCTACCTGATTTAGGACGCTTTTTCTCTGTGCATTCTAACTTTCCCAGTTTTGAAACTAGTGCAATAAAGTGGAGCCTAAAGATGAGTCCCATACCTAAGCTGCCCTTCCAAACGCCAAACGGGAACCAGAGGAGAAAGCCAAAGGGGAAGAGTTGGGAGTGAGTTACCTGAGCGTGTCCCTGACTTAGATTTTGTGTTAAGGATGGAGGAGCTCCAACAAGCTTTTCCCAGAATGCTGTGCTGGGAGATAATGCATCTGGCATCCTTAGTAACAGTGAACGAATGAATGAATGAACACCAATAATGAAATATGCTTTTGCCTGGAGTCTCTTCATGCATAAATCATTAAGAAATTCAACATAGAGATAGGTAACAGCTCAAAGATTTGATAACTGGGGTCCTGGCTCTCTCTTTTCACCTTTCAGGACAGATATCGAAGGCACTAGAGAAATGTACATTGTTAGAAATGACTGATGAACGTTGATACTTTGAATACTTTTTCCTAGGCATTGAAAGGAGGTGAGGATGTTGCTATGATTTTCCCTGATGCTGAGATGTTGCACATTCGATTTGTTGTAATATTATCCCTTTGGTGAAGTTCCTTTTAGATGACAGTCCTGAAATTAATGAAAACCACATCCTCTCATTAATGAGTTTTAAACTCTTTTTTTTTTTTTTTTTTTTTTTTGCGGTATGCGGGCCTCTCACTGTTGTGGCCTCTCCCGTTGTGGAGCACAGGCTCCGGACTAACAGGTTCAGCGGCCATGGCCCACGGCCCCATTCACTCCGCGGCATGTGGGATCTTCCTGGACCGGGGCACGAACCTGTGTCCCCTGCATCGTCAGGCGGACTCTCAACCACTGCACCACCAGGGAAGCCCGAGTTTTAAACATTTTATAACTGGTGACGTGGTCCTCCTCCATCTCTTTCACTTAGAGTCACTTAACAAGAATATGCCTTTCTTTCTCTTGCCTTTTTTCACACTTACGCTGAAAGCTTAACCAGCTCCATTCAGACCTAAAGAAAGAACCAATGTGTTTTTTTACTTCATAAGAGCAACTGCTCTATGTGTTAGGAGCAGCTTTCTATGAACTCTTAGGAGAGACAGGCATCTCCAGCCCTGATCTCTTCTCGCACCTGTTTCATAAGGTGCATCTCTATGTGTTTCTTGCCCCACCACAAGGAAGAGAAGGGAGAATTTTGGTCCTAGTTAAAAAAGAAAGTGTCCTTGTTTATAGTGAGAGAAGTAAGAAGGAACTAAGTAGTGGTAAAATAATGTGTTCAGACACATTGCCCAGCCTCTTTCTCTATGCTTTTCAGAAAAGGAACCACGTCAAGGAGAAAAGGAAAGTTCTGGTCCCAGATATCCGAGTTCTGGGTTAAAAAGACTCATAAACGTGGTGATTTGATGCTGGGTCTCTACCCACACAGAGCACAGCCTCACAGCTCTGGTTCCTGCGTTAGCGCCTGTCTAATGCTAATTCGTAGCGTTAGAAAGGCTAACTTGAGTTTTATCATTTTGTGTCATTTGAATGAGTTATTTAACTTCTTAGTTTACCACTTGCAGGCAGGCTCGAAAGGATCTCAGCCCTCACTGGGTGTGCCTCCAGGGAAACTGAGGCAATTAGGGAGGTTGTCCTAATATAGGACAGTGAGGCCCTTCATTCCATACAGACTTGGGGAAAAATGTGGAATTACATTGTAAGCAGTCATTAAATTTAAATGTTCTGTTTCATCATTTAGTTCATTAATAAGTCTCTAGGCTCTAAAAGCACTCATACCAAACTTGGTAGCTCTCAATCATGCAAAGCATTGATTCTGATTCATAGTTGTCCAACTCCTTAAACAGATGAAATTAATGCCTTGAACTTTAACAACTAAAATTTGGTAGAACAGAAGCCTTTGGCATGAGGGGTTCTTAAGAATAAATGCTGTGAAATGGCAAGGAAAATGTTGAGATTCATTACTTTGAGTTATTTGCTTTAAAAGATGCCTTTTGTTTAAAAGTGAGTTTGCAATGTGTGTCAGGATGGAGTCATAGAACACAGGAGGCTTCTATAAACTTTATTAAAGAACAAGGAAATGCATATATATAATTTATTTATTTATCCATTCATATAATGTATGCAAAAGCATGTATTGAATTAGTCAGAGGCTACTTGAAATGTAGGATTTTCAAAAACTTCTGAAGTTCAGATTCCTTTAGTATTGTTTGTAAAGATAAGTCAGTCAGAGAAAGACAAATGTCATATGATATCATTTATATGGGGAATCTAAAAAAATGATACAAATGAACAGAAACAGACTCACAGACACAGGAAACAAACTTACGGTTACCAAAGGGGAAAGAGAGAGAGGGATAAATTAAGAGGTTGGGATTAACATATACAAACTACTATATATAGAATAATCAACAAGGACCTACTGTCTAGCACAGGAAACTCTACTCAATACTCTGTAATAACCTAGATGGGAAAAGAATCTGATAAAGAATAGATTTGTGTATACGTATAACTGAATCACTTTGCTGTACACCTGCAAACAACATTGTAAATCAACTATACTCCAAATAAAATAAAAATTAACAAAAGAAACTTCTGCAGTTCAGATTCCTTTTGTATCGTTTGTAAAGATTAGCCACTGTAGAACACCACTGTCATCAATAACACTTGCCCTAAAGTAACTACCGAGATTCTAACTTAAGTGTGAAACCTCGCAGCAGAGCTAAGGCGAGTCAGCAGGGAAGCGTATATTATGATGGTTCAGAGCCCTAATGATTAAGTCAGGTATACTTGGCTTCCGGTCCTGCTCTGCCACTTACTAATGTTAGAGGACCCTGAGCTATGTGACTTATTGGAGCCTAGATGCTTTTCATCTATAAAATGACTAACATAGAACCTCTCTATCTCTTACCTTGTTGTAAGGACTTAGTTGGAATGTTGAGCAGAGTGGCTAGGACATGGTAAACACTCAATAAATCCTCACTCATTTTATTAGTAATACTATGCTTTTCAATCTCCCAAATGGTGGTTCAGGTTAGTAAAGAAGAAAAAGGTTCTTAAGAAAATAGAAAGAAGCTAAAAATCTCTTCGGAGGGACTCCCACGGCATACTGATGGTTTTCAAATAAAAAATTTCTGTCTGTTGATGTCACGGTGTCAACATGACATGAGACATCATTGGGAATAAAAAATCAGAAGAACGAAATCTTCATCTATGACTGGGAAAACTTCCTTTGGGAGAGCTTAACAAGATAATAAAGACAAGACAATGGGTAAAATTATGCAGAAGTCTGAAAGTCATGTCTGAGAGAGACCTGTCACATGGAAGAGTGACAAATATTGGTTAATGGCAAGAGGACGAATCCAAAGAAATAATAAACCTTCCACCATGACTGACGACAGTATTATACCAGAAAGCTTATAAGACAACAAATGAGGACATAACTATAAATCAATCACATCAACATGATTCCCAATAACTTGTGGAAGTCTCTCAGAAGCGTGTATACTACTGTAGCAATTTAGTTCTAAGGGTTGTTGGAAGACTTGAAGCATAGGCTATGCAAGAACGCTAACACCCTCTCCAAAGAATTGAAAACTATCATGTATCAAATTTTATTGCCCTCAATTTTCTGTTACCGGTCATTATATTCTAAATTAATGCTCACATTTAAATTGATATCTTGATTACTCAAAACATACCAAGTGGTACAGAATTCAAATATATAAATAAAAATTACCCAGTCCAGAACAAGTTCAAAACAAATGTTATTTTCCTCAACTAACTAAGGATAAGAAAGCATTCGTGTTGGTGAGATCCTAACTAATTTGGTCAATGTGTGAGGTTAAATAAATTGTCCAATTTCTCACTTGCTTTTTTTGGTCATGTTCGAATTATGCAATGGAAAAATACAACCAGGTCAGAACAAGAGAAGGGTGACAGGCCCAGTAGAGGTGGAACTGGGGCCAGTTGGGTATCAGTTGAAGATAGGAGGTAATGGAACCACGAATCCTGAGTCCTACTCTACTCAATATTCTGTGATAACCTATATGAGAAGAGAATCTGAAAAAGAATGGATATAGGTATACGTATAACTGAGTCACTTTGCTGTACACCTGAAAGTAACACAACATTGTAAATCAACTATACTCCAATAAAACTTTTTTTTAAGTTTTTTTAAAGTAAAAAAAATAAAAAAAGAATCCTGAGTTCTAATGTCAGATATCACATTAAGTGTTGTGGCTTCGAAAGTCACTTTGCCTCTCAGAACCAAGACTTTCTGATATGCCAAACGAGGACGTCAGACTAATAATTTCTCAGGTTCCTGCCAACCCTAGCATCCTGTGATTTCAGCCGTTCTCTTTGTTGACCATATCATTCCTTTTGCCATAACCATCTTCATGTCTGTGTGGACATGGGATAGAGATAAGGATTGGGCTGGGAAAGGGATGTGAGGCTTTTATGAAGAATGGAGAAAGAAGTGACAGGCTGTATTGAAAAGGAAAAGCCACTCTGTTGAATATTCACCCCTTAGAAGTTGCACTGACTCTTTTATCATATATGCAATTCTTTGATATCCAGTAACGTGATGAATAGCTGGTAATACAAGTGCTTGAAATGATAACAGACCCTTGCGTACTCACGTATCTGATGGCTTTCACGGTAGATATAACTAAGGTGGTAAAAATTCCCAAATTCGGGCATTTACAACATTCCGTGGGCTTCATATGTTCTCCTAAATTGTATTCCCGCTGAAGGTGACATGTTTCTTGCGTTGAGCCTCAGACCGCAAATGAATGACTCTTTTCACCAACACCCAAGTTTTATCTCACCCTGATAGCTTTTGTCTTGGTGGGAGAAATTACTGAAATAATTTTACGAGTTACTTTTTATTCAAAAATGGGGCATAAGGTGGATATATTTGCATCATGCCTCCAATTCACGAATGGATGGACATTCTGCTGTGATGCACCTTACACTTCTACCTGCCGGCTGAGACCTGTCACTTCCTCAATCTTCTCCATGTTTTCTCAGCATCCATCTATAGGACAACCTCTTGGTTTTCTCTTCTGGCCCTTTTTTTTTTTTTTAATAAAGAAAATAAGTTCTTATTCACTCCTGAAAGTTAATCTGTTTGTGGAGTAGAAAACAATACAATTATACATCTATATTCGCGTGACATATACTGACTTGAGCCATGATACTTGCTCGCTCACAAAACTGAGTGACCTACAGCTGACACAAACCTCACAGGTTTTGCGATTCATTCATTATAAGTTTTTCACATTTTTTCAACTACTCACCAAACACCAAGCATGGGCATTTTACCTTGCATTTCATTAAACTCAATCATCATGATAACCTTATGAGGTAGGTGTTATTATGACCCCAAGATGGGGTCCAGAAAGGTTCAGTAACTAATTCAAGGTCACTCGTCACTGGTAACAGAGCCAAGACTTGACTTTGGCTCTAACTCCAAAGCCTCCCCGAAATACACTCTTTAGCAAAATTAGAGATCGCTACACGTCAGGCACCTCGTGAATCACTTCCAAATCACTGATATTGCAAAATTACATTCACAGATGCCTAAATGTGCAGGTTGTGACTCTTCATGTCGGACACGATGCTACGTGTGGTGATAACAATGCAGCTGGACCTGCAAACAATTATATACGAAAAAGGCATCTGTACACTATAAACCCAAAGAATATTGGTGTCTATTAAGTAAATGCAAAAATTATCTATATTTATTCCTTTGCTGAATTACAGACTAAAATATGACTGGACTTGTCCGTAAATTATAAAAATGGTTTCAAAAATTTTGCTTCTCACTGTTTTTTTGACTATCATAAAGATCATCGCACTGAAAAACTATTTCATCTTCAGCCTCTACCTACCTGTCCAAGTGTTAATACTTTTCATTTGACTGTGGTTTTGAATAAAGTGTTCACTGTATCATGCTAGCTTCTACTTTGGGAAAGATGAAAACACCATTATTAATGCTATAACTTTAAAGCAAGTTTCTGATTTTGGTGCAGGTGGTACAGTTCACTTTGCTTAGAAAAGAATGTGGGGTATTTTTGTTTGTTTGTTTGTTTTTGTGGTATGTGGGCCTCTCACTGTTGTGGCCTCTCCCGTCGCGGGGCACAGGCTTCGGACGCGCAGGCTCAGCGGCCATGGCTCACGGGCCCAGCCGCTCCGCGGCATGTGGGATCTTCCCGGACCGGGGCACGAACCCATGTCCCCTACATCAGCAGGCGGACTCTCAAACACTGCGCCACCAGGGAAGCCAAGAATGTGGGGTATTTTTGTAGAAAAAGATAAAAAATATTTAAAGATTTTTAGGTTAAAATTTTTTCAAGTACAAAAAAGCATTTCCAGTTTTATCCATTACTCCTCTCCCCTTTAATGCTGGGCTTAGAAAGCAGAGTGAGGTAAAGTATATTCAGGTCTCAACCTCCCAAGCATTGGGGTCCAGTTAACAGGTGGATAAGAAATTTATTTTTCTTAATAGAGTTATATGTCTGGAATTTATTTAGTGGTTTTGAGGGAGACTAGAAAACAGGATTGCAAATAGGGTGGGAAAATAAGCCAGAAAAACCAAGATAATTTCCAGTTGAATTATGACCTCAAATGGATTCCAGAGAATGGAATTTCCATAATTCACAATCCTATTATGGGTTATTTCTGGAGCCTTTGGGGCTAAATGCAATATCCTCTGTAGAATCCCAAACCTATTTCCTGCCCTGTTAGTCTTTACTCTGCATTCCCTATCTCACTAATTAATTGTATTTTATATGCTAACAGCTTCCGAAAAGGAATGGAGGTGGCTTGTTACAAATGCCAGAGAAATGGAGTCATTAACTTAAGGGGAACAAAAGGGAACAGAGCTATGTTATTAAAAGAAGAAGTAGTTGTACCAGGATACCAGCCTAAGAATAATGATGACAACTGAGCAAAAAAAGGTAAGTTTCCACATTCCCAGCAGTCACCGAAAACACGTTTACCCCGTGTAGTGAGGATAAGTAAGAGTAAAACATCGAAACAAGCTCTAGAAGAGCAATTGCTAAGAGAAAGTAGATTCAGAGCATAGAAAGTCTGATGGAGGTGACAAGACATAGCTGTCACTCCAAACACACGAAGGAAAAGAATTCTATTCAAAGGAAAATGAAAGGATCTGAAAAAGAGAGAAGTTAACACAACTGGAAGTGTTTGTTCCCTATGAATAAGCCCTTCCTTCAGAGATTTCTGGATGCAATATTAATTCCAGACAGGGGCGGGAAATAACCAAATGTCACCCAAATGATCTGGAAGTTAATGTAACCTCCTAACATATGATTTACTTTCCAGAAAACAATTTACTCTCAGTTAGATTCCGCCTGGAAAATTCACTTTCAAAATGGGAGAGGGAGTGAAAAATATATACATGCCCAAGCAGCTTAACTGCTTAGGTCCTACAGTCAGGGTCAATTACAGACGGAAGGAGCAAGAAACTGAACATTTTCTGTCGATTTGGTGCTGTCGCCAAGTTCACGGCGGGGGAGCCGAACCACAGAGACACCCGGGTGCTGCGCTGGCCTGTTTGGAGCTGCTTCCCCCTTGACTTTCGTGGGTCCCGCCCTCGCCAGCACATCTGGCAGGCACTGTCTGGCACTGACGTCCGTGGAGCAGCCCATCAGGCCCGTCTGCAGCCTCCGCCGCGGGGGGGTGGGGGTGGGTGGGACACAAGGCGGCTTTTCTTAACCGTCCACTCCCTGGGCTTCCGAGCTCCTGCACCGCGTCTGCAACATCATTCTCCACTAAGTGGAGGACCTGAAGACAGGATGACATGTCCCAACACAGGTCTGGTGTCCCAGACCTGCTCCGATGGCATGTGATTTCCGCACCTTGAGAACACATGGGCCTTTGTGCGACATGCATCTGGAAAACTTCCCAGATCATGGATCTGCCCTCTGATTTACACCTTGCAGAAGAAGGCTGACCCGCAGGAAAGCCAGCGAATCTATAAGCGGTGGGTGGGCTGGGATCCCTCCCCCAACCCCTGCCTCCTTCTTATTCTGAGAAACAATCGTGGGTGTTCCCACCTCCCCAAAACTCCCTCCCCTGGAAAAACGAGGAGCGGGGGAAGCTGCTTCCTGGCCGAATAAAGCTGAAACACCTGTGTGCCAGAAACAGGCAGAAGGAGACAGATCTATCTGCCCTGCTCGATTCACTCGGAGGTTAGGGTGGGAAACCCACTCCAGAGCAGAAGATTCCTTTGGTCCTTATTCTCATTCCCTTGCAATTCTTCTTCTCACATTTCTCTCCCTCTCCCTCACCTCTCTCTACCCAAGGATGAACGTGCAATGCCAAAAAACGACCTTGTGCTTCAAAATGGCCTGAAAGGCAGTTATATTTCAGGGGGGAATCTCCCTGGCGTTCGCTACTCATCCTGCCTTTATGGTCTGGGCTGGAAAGACACTCAGAAAGAAAAACAGTACAATACTCAGTGCACACTGAACCTCTGTCATCAATAGTCTGTCCTCGATGTGACGGCTGTGGCTCTTTTGCTCATGTGAAATGTGTGCGGAGCTTCATTCAGTCCTGAAAATATTTACTGAGCACGAATATGCCTGGTGTTGTGCTGAGTCCCAGAGGTGTGACATCTGGCAAGAAGGCCTCATCAGAGCTCGTGGATGAATGCAGGAAAAACAACTGCCTTGTATCGCAAAAGCAATGTCACATTTAACACGTTGAATGTTATTTTATTTTTTATTTGCATTTTATTTGCATTTTTATTTTGGTGCTTTTATTTATAAACAGCTTTCTTTTTCTCTCACATTGAGCAAGGTCCTTATAGAACGTAGAAGAGGCCCAAATTGCTTGCTACAGTATGTGTAACATGTAACTAACATGTGCAGGCAACTAATGAGAGTTCTGCGAGAATAATAAGACGGTAAGAGTTGGGTTGCATTGGCAGCCCCCTAAACTCTATTACACAAATAAGCTTTCTAGACAGCTACCAAAAATGGCCTGGGGTATGGGGGGTGGGTGGGTGTGGGGAAGAGATAGGGGTTATCAATCAGGGCCTCAAATTAATCAGGCAATAATAGTTTGTGGTGGGTTTTTAAAAATATGTTTTATTTTGAGATAATATTAGGCTTACAGAAGAGAAACAGAGATTGTATGGAGTTTCTGTAGATGCTTCATCCAGCTCCTGCTAAAAGGAACACCTTACATAACCATGGTACCTGCATCCCAAGCGAGAAATTAACATTGGTACAACACTATTAACTCTGTGACAGACTTTATTGAGATGTTGCCAGTTTTTCCACTAATGTCTTCTTTCTGTTCTGGGATCTAAGCCAGGATATCACATTGCATTTAGGTTTTGTTTAGGTTTTTTCTTTTTTTTAACTGAAGTATAGTTGATTTACAATGTTGTGTTAATTTCTGCTGTACAGCAAAGTGATTCAGTTATACATATATATACCTTCTTTTGTACAGTCTTTTCCATTATGGTTTATCACAGGATATTGAATATAGCTCCCTGTGCTATCCAGTAGGACCTTGTTATTTAGGTTTAGTTTAAATGAGGTATTTCTGTTTTCTCAGTAGGTGTCTTATTGTTATACTAATCACCCTTTGGAGGAAGGATATCTCCTCCTTAGGATCTGTAGAATGAAGAAAAGGAGATAGGAAACAAGACAAAATGAAAAGATGGGATGCTGGGATTTACTTATTTTTTATTTAATCTACCTTCACGGAGAACAGAATGCCTTAGGAAAGTGGTTTTCCTGACCCTGACTATCTTCTCAGGCCTGGGAAAAATGACAGGTCAAGTACTCTCTTTTGATAACCTTGTTAATCTCAAGGGGCCCAACAGCCAACCAGGCTGATGCAGCCCTGAGTATTCTTTCCATTTCACGGATGGGGAAAATGAAGGCCTGCCTGGCTGAATATGTGTTTAGGCTCACAAAGGCCTATGGAACATATAATTAGACTGAAATGAATGGGGAATGAGCTCAGCCCTGAAGTCTCAGTTGCTAACCCTTATTACACAAAATGACATTGATATGCAAGGATACAAGGAGAATGCTTTTACAGGGGAAAACGTGGAGCAGAAACCGGAGTCCCTAAGCATATCTGGGGGTGGGGAGTTGGGGGCGGAGGGGTCCATGCTCCTGTAGTAATGAACTCCGGCTGGCACGAGAGAAAAGTCTAGTCATTTTCAATTGGTTGAAGCTACAATCGCCAGGCAGCTAAGTCATGTGGGACTTTCACACGTGTGAGGTTTTTCAAACTTCACAGTGACTTGGACCGGCCCTGGTGTTCCCTGGACCTTGAAGTCCAAATTACAATCAAGGCTTCAAAAAGGCTCACTGCATTTTGGACAGAGAAACCCAAGCTACAAACATCAGAGGGATTCACTTCTCAACGCTGCACATTTGCGGGTCCAGCAGAGGCAAACGTGCTGGAATTTTCACAGCAGGTATTATACTGACTGACTGTAAATACCATCCATCTTAGTCACAATTACAAACAGGTCTCCCCCCTCTCCACTCCATCCGTCCCCTTCTCTCCGGCAAAAGAATCAACGTGGAGCAAAATGTGCTCATTTCTTTGCACCAATAACATTGCTGTCAGGGAGGGGCAACCTCCCTGGATCAAAGAGGCCTCTCTAGCCAGGCAGCGTGTGGCAAAGGGAACTTTCTCCACGGCCTTGGGCGCTCTCTCGCGCGCTCTCTCTCTCTCTCGCTCTCTCTCTCGCTCTCTCTCTCGCTCTCGCTCTCGCTCTCTCGCTCTCTCTCGCTCTCTTTCTTTCAATATTAGGCATTCTTTTATAGTTTCAAATTAACATTAAAGACAATCACCTAGTGATTCACGGCTGTGATCAACAATAAAAAAAAATAGGGATACCTCCCCTAGAACTCTCTAAAATGCACCAACTGGCACGTTTTAAATGACTCTTTAGTAACAGAGGAGAGAAAAAAAAAAAAAGCATATGAGGTAAATCCTTCAGCGGGTAACTCACCAGGGAGACTGGTAAAAATAAATTGCACAGCTCTAATTTTCCTAGCAGCTTCCATGCTATTCTTTGAAACTGAGTAAGAACCCCTTGGCCTAATCCCAAGAGCCGATCTATAGTAAATAGTGCACACTTAATGCCTAAGTTCCTTTTTAGCACCATTCAGACAGTGACTTCAGCCACAGAGCTTAGTCATAGCAGACATTTTTGTGGTGAAAGCATTAAACCCACATGCAGCTCTCTTTCTGTGGCCACTGGGGGTCATGCTCCCTTCCCATTAGCTGAATAAATCATAAAGTCGGCTCAGACCACCCAAGGAGCACGACCAGAGAGCCACAGGCCATGCCTACAGCCGCTTATTTCTTTTCAGAATCCACAGGGGGAGGAGAAAAGAAAAAAAAAAAAAAAGAACCGAAAAAGAAAAACAAGAAAAAAAAAACACTGGCCGTAGGAAATCAATGGATTTTTTTTTTTAAACGTGATCTCTTTCAGAGTAACCCCGAGACTTGTTGTTTATTTGTTTATTTTGTTCCAACCGGGGAGGCTGATTTAAGAAGAAAAGTGGTCGAAAAATAAAGACACAGGCATGCCTTTTGTCATAGGCTGGAGTGGGCTGACAAGTACCACCCTCCCACGACCCCGTGGATTTGAAATGAAGGAAGGCCGCCCTGTGTGGCCGGGCTCTTCAGGTGGTTCTGATAAGACACAATGCAGACGCTCCCCGGGGGGCTGCGCATCCGGCGAGTTTGCGGTCAGTGGGGATTTTAACGAGGAAGCGAACGTGTTGTGCGATGTTCCCTGGGTCCAGTGATTCACTCCGCCCGGGAGAAGGATGGTCCCATGGTTGGGGAGGAAGGTCTGCGAAGTCACGTTCCCATCAATCAGTAAATAAGATAAGAAGCAGGAATTTTAAACACAACTATTAGCAGGCGACTCCCATCGCATCCACAAACCTCAGCTCATTAGGTTACGCGGTCTCTGCGGGGGAGGAGGGGGGAGGATGGCGAGCAGTAGGCGGCGGCTTTGGGGTTTCTTTTACTTGCATTTTTAAAGAGTGCGCTGAACTTTAAACAACTCTGCCCAAGTCTAACAGGCAACCGAAATTGTGACCCCTTCTATCCCCCGAAAACTATTACCTCTCCCTCAAGTATGGCCAAAAGGGAAGTATACTCAAGGTGGATTCTAATGATTTCTGGAAGACTCTGGGACAGGTATCATTTGGGATCCTGAAGGAATTTGAAGTTAAATGAGGGTTCAGTCACTTGTGTCTTCAGGAACGGCTTCCTTGGTGTCTGACAAATTTCGGTTCGTGATCTTGAGACTTGTATGTTTTCATTTGTTACTTAAGAGAATGAAATTCTTAATAGACAGTATTTAACCTTGGCCTAAAATCAGGAGAATGCAGGTAACTTTTAAATGAGAAACCACAACACAAAACTGCCTAAAAACTCTACAAAGCTTTGGTTTTCAATAGCCCTCTCACTGCTCAGGAAAGGACAGCCAGTCTGTCTACATGGGACACATTACATGGTGATTTTGTGACTCATGCCCACCAGGGAGGAGGGTAAATTCCCATATCATTTATGACCTAATAGGTGAGTCGTAGGGTCATCGTGAAGCAATTCTAACTGTCAACAGTCTGCGGGTCCTAGAAATCACAGCAAGAGGGCTGCAGTGAATCCCCTAGTGATAACCTACGGCTCATTAAAATGTTGGTAATTAAAATCTTCATTTGCCAGATTACATAGAGCTTTAACTAGATTATAAAAATCTCCTCCCTTGGTGAACCAAAAGCATTCTCCACAAAACCCTTCACTCACAAACCTTCACTCATCTTTCTGGAATGACTTTCATTTCTCATTTTTCATGCATGTATTTTCCACATCACTGAGAAATAAAACATTCTTGAGCAGATGTTCTGAAGCCTTCTTCCTGAGTCAGAGTGCCTGGAAGAATTAGGCCAACTGTTGCCTGTTGTCTAGCTGCTCATCTGTGACCCACCCAACTCCTCTTGGAAACACGGCCATGTCCTTCTAATCACACAATGTAGACAAAGTGGCCTGCATGTGTATCTGTGGGGCTCTCTGCCTCGCAGGAGAAGGGAAACAGCTCCAAAGAAAATAGTCCAGAAGAAATAAAAACAGATGAATTTTTTAAAAATTTGGAAACAGACGCCTTTCATTATTAATAGACATCAATCACTTGGGAGATTAGCTCTTATGCTGTGTAATTGGCAACTTAGTCTCATGTAGTTAACCTCTGCCAGCATTAATTGTGTGTGTGTGTTGCTAAAACTTTGTGTGTGCGTGTGCCTACAGAGGGTCTTGTGGATAAAGTGTACCATTTGGATACACACAGATTGGAAATTTTTCTCCGTATAGGATGTGAGGTAAAACATTGAGACGCTGGACCTTTGAGTCACTGCAGTTAAGTAGTGTCATTGAAGTGGATGGCTTTAGTTCATAAACAATACTGTTTTAAAAACAAGTCACCCACCTCCAGCCTAACACTGACCACATTTCTCAAGACAGGATTCGGGAGCCACTACCCTTCTCTCTATTCTTGTCTTGGGTTCTACTCTCTGTCCAGACTGTCTCCTTCCATTTTTCCTTTGCCTTCTCCCCAAAGTTCACCTGCTCGCCTCAATATGGCTAAACTCTGTCATGAAAAAAGCAGCTCCTGTAACACTAAATAGAGACTACGTGAAAAATCCAAATTTACTACAAAATCATAATCCATTTCTTCCCTACTCTAAAGCATAACATTAATGAACATTAATATCTTTCATAACTGGAACAACCACCACCAAGCACTTATCAAGATGAACCATATGAAATTGCCTACGTTCAACTGTTTTTGGTCTACATATGATTTATGTTTATTTGGAGAACCTACTAGATGCCTGGTACTATGCATGGTATTTAAAAATGCAATAGAGCTTTGAATCCTAGTTGAACACCAGGTGTATAACCTTGGGCAAAATTCTTGATTTTTCCGTGACTAGGTTCTTATGTATAACTTGGAGATATTAACGGAACCTCAACAAGCGTTAGCTATTATTATTATGTGCTAGAGGCAGAAAGATGATAAGAAATGACCCTGCCTTTGTGAGCCTCATAGTGTTGTGAGGTCATATGTTGTGCTGAGTCCAGGGCTGTTGCTAGCTTACATGGTGGCTTTGAATTAATTAGCAAAGGATCCGCCACTGGACGGATGAACTTGCCCCCAGAGCAGGGATCTTCCTTGTTGTGCTCAACCTGCCACAATCCTCTGCAGCAGTCCCAGTGAGGGCTGAGATGGAGGCGGGCACAGGGGACTCTGACAGCACGGTAGATGGGAACCCAACTCAACTGGAGGCTTCCCTTTCAGTAAAACTAGACAGTTTTGCTACACTCCAGACTCAGAACATAAGCAAATAAATACCACTGAAGCCAGATCATTGAAGGTAGAAAATCCTTGACTTCTGTGTGTCGTTAGTTATGAGAGGCTCCCCTGGGCGTGGGGAACATGCCTTTCCTCCCCATTCCTCTTCCTTTCTTCCCATCACTAGAGACCTGTGGCTTCTTAGTCTCACCACACCTTCCAACCAAGTTTCTGATTCTCTCTGGCCTCTGTTTTGGCCCCAGACACTCAGTGTTTGAATATAGGACCTTTGGGCTCATGGCCAAGTCCTATAGGTAGCATTCCAGCATCCTTCTCATTTCTCACCAGTATTTCCACCTTCCTCCCAAAGGCTCCTCAGCCCAGCCGCCCGCCTGTAACAAAACGCCAGGGGACTCCTTAAGTTTAGGCGTTTCTCTAAACTGCTCCAAGGCTATCCTAACTACCTAAACATAACTTCCCTGCTGGAAAGTCTTTTGTATACAAGATACTCTTTGTATTGTGTTTTATTAGTACCTATAAAACCTCAAAGACATATATGGAATGAGGAAGAAACTTGTCACCTTGTGTTCTGTTTCAGAAAGGCCTGGGAAGGGAGGAAAGTTTTGCCTTGAGAAAGAGGAGATGTCTGTGGACAGAAGGTGCAGCACGTGGTCCCCACCCTCAAGGAGCGTACGGTCCATGAGGCAAGACTGCTGTATAAACAGATTATTCCATGACAGTGTGATGTGAAATACAAAGAAATTGCCTACACCCTACAGAAAGAAAAGACAGGGTGGTAGGCAAGCTAAAGGTTCAGAAGAGTGAAGGGATAAATAAAGGAACAAGCTATGAGAAAATAGTCAAAAGTGGGACTTCCCTGGCCATCCAGTGGTTAAGACTTCACCTTCCAATGCAGGGGGTGCGGGTTCGATCCCTGGTTGGGGAGTTAAGATCCTACATGCCTTGTGGCCAAAAAACCAAAATATATATATTAAAAAAAAAAACAGTAACAAATTCAGTAAAGACTTTAAAAATGGTCCACATCAAAAAAAATCTTAAAAAAAAAGTCATAAGTAAAAGTGGAGAAATAGGTGCTGAGTAGGGAAAAGGACCTTCAGCCTATGAATGGAGGTAAGGAGGTAATTGTGGAAGCGAGGCTGTGGGTCATGTTGAGGTAGGCATGAGTATGACATTGAGTAGTTCCTGCTCAGTGGTCCAGCTTGTATTGGAAACAAAGCCATCTGTGTGGGGTGGGATTGGGGGGCAGATGATTACAAAGGATGGACATGGTTTGGATTATTCATTGAAAAGAATGAGGGAGCTGAAAATGAGAAGTGAAGACAGCAATACATGACACAAAACATTCCAAATGAGTTGGGAAGGCAGAGATTACGACGACGCCAATCAACATAGCTGTGCAATTTCCCTCTATAGCACAGAGCTACCAAGGAAGAAGATTACAGGAGGTAGATTTTTCATTTGCTCCAGGCTTGGGGTTCAAAGATGTCATAGATACTGGTCAGAGTAAATTATATGATTGACTAGGAGGTCTAGTTTGGGCAAACACTGCTTATTACCGTTAGGATAAGTTCAAAATCCTTAAGCACTGACCCGATGACCCACATGATTTGGCACCTGCCGTTGGTGCTCTATCAGCCTCTTTATTCTTTGGCACTGCGTCCACGCCCCAGACTCACTGGGATATGATAAATTCTTTTGCAACCGTAAAAGTGCAACTGTCTCAGACCTCCGAGTTGGTTTTTTTTTTTTTTTTTTTTTTTTTTTTGCGTTACGCGGGCCCCTCACTGCTGGGACCTCTCCCACTGAGGAGCACAGGCTCCGGACGCGCAGGCTCAGCGGCCATGGCTCACGGGCCCAGCCGCTCCGCGGCATGTGGGATCCTCCTGGACCGGGGCACGAACCCGTGTCCCCTGCATCGGCAGGCGGACGCTCAACCACTGCGCCACCAGGGAAGCCCCAAGACCTCCGAGTTTTTAAACATGCTGATCTCTCTGTGGGAATACCCTTCTTCATGCTTTGCTTGGCTAACTTCTCTTCATTCTTCTGTTTCTAGTTCACTGTAGAAACGGTCTCAGAGACCAGCTTCTCAGAGAAATCTTCTTATGCCCCCTGGCTAGTTAAGCTCCCCTTGCACCTACACGCTATTCCCTAATGTTCATCACGCTTGTAATTACTCACCTACTATTTTCTTACCCTATTTATTACAAGTTCATTGAGCATGTTTCTCATATTTACTATCACAACCTGTGTCTTTCATGATGCTGTGCTCACAGCAGATGCTCAATCGACATGTTGAGAGAATGATTAGATGAGTTGGTAATTCTAAAAGGCACTCCTAACGGGGGTGGGGGGGAGGCTGGAGATTGAGAGTACAGAGTTGGAGAGGTTTTTTCACAAAAACATTCCTCAAGATGCCAAGAGGAGAGGATTGCTCAAGGCGAGCTATGGGCTTTGGAGTTGTGAATATCAAGGAACTGGAAGGCTAGTGTGTTAGATGCTTTACTAGTTCAAGTGACTATTAAAAGCACTCAAAATAGTGCAACTGTGCTTGGAAAGCAGCATAAAAATCTAGGGTCCAAAATCTTAAGCGAATAACGGAGAATGATGGAAAAATCAGTAGATAACATACCCAAGGAAAAGCAGGTGGTAAAGCTACATGGTTTGCTGTTCAAGGGAAGAGAAAGATGAGTGAGCATGAAGATTTCCATCTTATTGGAGCAGGGCCAGCCTGAGTGGGAGGATTAACATAGTATCACTGTGAGGGCTCTAAATATTTGTTGAAAGCACAGAGCATATGTATAATTTAGAAAGGTTTTTAGCAAGGTCTTAAACTAAGTGGTATTTTCTGATTAACAAATGGCTAATCAAATAATTAAATTAGACAGAAAACTGCATTTCCAAAGCATTCTGTGGTTAGCACCTGTCTCTTAGTAGCAGTAAACCCCATGAAAGGGTAATTTTGATCTGTTCCGTTCATTGCTATAGCCTTAGTGCCTAAACAGGGCCAGTTGCATAGTGGACACTCAGTAAACTTTTCTTAAAGGAATGAATTCCATTTAACAAAGGATCAGTTTTCTTTAGTTACTTGTCAGACTAGTTCAATGAGACTTGGTGAGCAAGATGTATCTTAATTTTTAAATCATCTCTAAAGCTATTTTAGAAATAGTACTGTGTCTGTGAAAGAGCTGGGATTTGTTTTGTTTTCAGTAAAAGATAGCAAACCTTTCTGAGAAGTGATTATTAGATTTCAAGCCGTCTAATACCTGCATGCAATATTACAACCACATCTCTGTAATGTATCTTGGTTATAAATTGTAAGCATAATGAACAGCTTCTAGACCCTTCTCATCAACACACAGATTTAATGTGCCCATGTGAACCTGGAAGCTAACGGGTCATGAATCACTTCTTGAAGGTGTTGATATCTTCAATGGCATTTCCAGTAATTTCCTTAGAACTCAAGCCCAGTCTTTAAAAAAAAAAATCTCAGGTGCTGTTGCTAAATACTAAGGTCCTTATTTTCTTGTGAGGTTTCTTTTTTTAGAGAGATTGGCTAAAATGTCTTTTAAGTTGGAGGGAAATCTTCATTTCTTTACAAACTAAGTAATACATAGTATTAAAACCAATGACTATCATAAGCAGTACTGTAAAATCTAATTTCTTTTTAGTAATGATTCAAATATTGCATATGAAATTCTACTTTTGTGACACTACCTTGAAACCTGGGTGATTCTTCTGCTTTCAACATGGAGCAACAATTGAAGCAGAGCTCAGAGACAAAGGGGGCAAAGCAGATCCTATGACTGCTTCTGTGTATTCTTTGACAGAGCAGCTGTATCCAGGACAGAGGGGAGTGCCCTGCAATGGGACCCACTGGGCAAAAGACTCATGGATCTGGGACAGTTGTGAAAGACCTGGGCATGCTTGATTTCAAACAGTGCACCTAGGGTTGCCAGATTCAGCAAATAAAAATACAGGATGGCCAGATAAATTTGGTCTGATAAATAATGAATAATTTTGTGTGTGAGTATGTCGCAAATATTGCATTGGACATGCTTATACTAAAACATCATTTGTTTTCTTTTTCCTTCATCTGAAATTCAAATGTAAATAGGATTAAATAAAGGATGCCCTTTATTTAATCTGGCACTCCTAAGATCATCCTAGTTTTTCTGTTATAGCTCAGAGCACTGAGAGATGAGCCCAGTGGATGCCTTGAGTGGACATCTTGGCTGTGTTATAAGGGGTGAAAGTGAAGGGATGCCCAAAGAGAGAGGGGGCACATGAATATAGTCATTCTCATTGCTAGGCCTTTGCTTTTCATTCAGTCAATTAAATGAAGGTAAAAATGAGGCTTTGACAGGACAAATAGAAAAGGCTTTCACGGAGGTAATAGATAATGGTCCAAAGCACCATTAAGGAGTCAGCCAGCGGGTTCTGTGGCAGCCAGCTGCCCCATCCTCTGCCCACTTACTTCTCATGCCTATGTATTAAGGGAAGTGGGGCAAGATTTGAGAGACTCAACTTGTAAGCATGTCTCTGACAGTTTACTTTTCATAACATTGTATGTATTGTGGAAATGAACAGAAAAAAAAATCATCAGTGGCAGTTTTAAAGCTATTAAATGCCACCAGATAGCTCAACTATGCAAGAAGCTTCACTTGGAAAGCTCACCAACTCTGAGTTTCATTTGTCAACCTGGGGAAAGAAACCAAAAAGAGTAGGAAGTTGAACAATCGAACAATTGGTGAATAACGGAGACCCAACTATTTTATTACTGTACAGCAGTTGCCATAAAATCCTGGCTCCGGTAGTGTTTCCTTTGCAGATTCCTAGCAAAATCTGAGTATAGAAAATCCAGATCGATATTGCTGATTATTATATTTTGATGTCAAATTATTTTCTTCAGTAATGTTGAGAATGGGAAATATAGGCCCTATCCCCAGGCTTGCCACTAGCTTGTCTATTCTTAGACAAGGCATTTAGTATCTCAGGGCTTCACATTCTTCATCTTTAAAATGCAAATAATAACATGCATTCTGCCATCCTCGTGGTGCACTATGAACAAAGTTGTGATAATAACACCAAGTTCTAGGAAAAGCACAAAAATTCACTCCTGCTACTTCATTTTAAATAATGACACAAGCGATTTAGATGCATCACTAAAGATGAGCCTGAATCAGTTCCTGTCGTAAATCCAGGTGCTGGATAAGCCAAAAAGATTGGCAAAAATGTCACTGCGGAAAAAGCTTTGGTTTTGAGAGTGATACTGACTCGAATGTGCATAGCTCTGTCTTTGGTATTCTCTAAAGTACAAAGGAGGGTAAGTCCCAATCCGTGTGAAGGTTACAATCCATTTGGAGGGAGGAAAAAAACAGACATGCTCACTGCTAAATGAAAATGTGAGATAGTTTATGATTTAGGGTCCACTGAACGGTGATGACAGATGGTTTCCCTTAGAGATCATAGCAGAACATGGTCAATGTAGGGAAACTATTTTAGAGAGTTAGTCTTCAGGATGGTTAGAGAGGAGCTTAAAGAAATGAAAAGAAGGCGGAAGGGCATTCTACCCAGGCAGGGGTGGGAACAGGGGCCTACTGAAGACAGTAAGAAGACTAGTTTGGCTGGATCAAAAATTCTTGCTAGGAATAATGTACAGAAGATTAGCGCATAAAATAAAATAATAGTGCATAAAAGATAAGACTGAATAGGTAGACTGATTCAAGGTTATGGCAGGTCAGGAACACTAGGATTGGGAATTTGGAGTCCTGGAAGTGACAGATCTATTCACAAGCAAATGCAGATGAGCTATGTATGTATACATGAATGCACACATAATATATATTTTCTCTCTGGAACATAGAACAGTTGCCATCTACTCAGAATTTGGTTTAAAAGATCGCTACTTCACGAGAGGCACCCCCCTGGAGGCTGACCTATGTTTTGAAACTGCAGCCATTAACAGCAAAAGCTACCACAGCTAGCAGCTCTTTCATTTAGTTTTACAGTGTTCACAGCTTTTGCAGTAATAATTTTCCTAACGGCTGTATTCCCTCTTATTGGTTTATCTGCTGCCCCAATTTGAAATTCTGTTGCCAAATGTTTTAGTTTCCTCAGCTTCTAAGCACTGTGTCAGTGCGGTTTACGGTACAGACAATGGCCCCTGTGGTTTCCACTGTCATCTCTTTTCCACACATGTCTCACCCAGGGAAAAATCTCCATTTCAACGCTGCAAGATTGGCCACATTACAGCGTTTTGTTAAGTCACTCCTGCTAGTAACTAATGGCATAAGTGATTTTGATGAATTACAGTAGAGCCTGAATCAATTTCTGTAGCGGGTCCAAGTCTTGGAGCAGCAAGAAAGGTTAGCACGAATACTGCTTTGGAAAAAGTTTTGGTGTTTGAGAGTGATGCTGGATAGAATGGTCTCTTATTCTGTGCACCAGTCTTCCTGAAAGACATCCTGGCCTTATGGATTTTATTTAATGCATCTTGGTCAATCAGCACACTGTTAGATACCGTGTTGCCAAGGAAAGAAAATTCAGTGATGATTTTTAGCCGTGTTGCCAATGAAAATCTTACATCGACTAAGTCTCACTTCCTTTGTTGAGTCTTTGAACATGGCTGTGGAATATGGATTTAATAAAAATGGACCTATTACACAATTCTCTGTTTTAGTCTATTGGCAATGAGGAATGGATTGGCCGTGATGATGTCAATGGTGACACAACTGAACCAACCTTCATTGACTAGCTTGGAGATCTTCATAAGAACTAGTTGGGAAGCCAAGCTTTTTTAAAAGCTGCCATGGTTCATGAGAACAAAAGCTTCGTGAATATTGAAACCAGTACTGGCATCCTCTGTACTTCCATGTCAACCAAGATTATGTCTATCTTGCATTAAGGACAAAGCTGCCTTGTGCTTTTAGAAGTTGTGCCGTCGGTTTCAGATCAGAATGCCACCAGTAGGAGTCAGGAGGATGCCGTCAGAAATCCCGTGTCATTGTCTCCTTCTCCTGTACCGTGCAAAAGCTTCTGCAAACATCTAAGTAAATCGAAGTCAAGCTTTTAAAGGCGAGCACATAGTACATGCTATAGGAGTATTTGCTATTATAATTATTAT
Organism: Tursiops truncatus; assembly: GCF_011762595.2. Lineage (NCBI taxonomy): Eukaryota > Metazoa > Chordata > Mammalia > Artiodactyla > Delphinidae > Tursiops > Tursiops truncatus. The sequence continues at coordinate 114,046,862 of NC_047038.1, read as the reverse complement.
TTTTTTATCATAAAATGTCTCAGCACATATGTATGTCATAGGGTTCAGGAACTTTATTGTTTTTTGCTGGTCTGCCTTAGGAGCGTACTTTCTCGAAATATGTTTAAAACCTGGTAGATGGCTATTTCTTTAAACCTTGGAAGGTTTTATCTGAAAAATTAGCATAAATATTTAGGAAATCTCATAAGTAGCAATAGAAAGAACTTTTCCTTCTTTGTCCAAAATGAGAGTGTCTTCATCTTCATTATGGGTCCTGACCATACTTGCTCTTTGATAATGAACATGGGCAGGAGGTTTGTCCGAAGTCTTAACCTTAACCTCTCTGCTCTTTGCATCCTGCCGCACGTGCTTCTTAACTTCACATCACCTTGCAGGTTTTTGGGATATTTATTTTGCCTTGATGGTGAAAAACTTTAGGATTCTGAAATTTGTGTTTTCCTATTATCAACAGATGTTTTCCCCCTTTCACTTAGTATTATTTGATGAAACCATCTCAAGTCCCTGGACAGAAACTGCTAAACTGGATATTAATACCTAATAACCGTTCTACCACTATTAAAGCAGATACAAGTGTTCACTTCCCAGCCTCCCTTACAGATAGGAGAAGACAGTGGCATATAAGAGGAAGTTGATGAGCAGAGCTTCCAGAAAAGTTCTTTAGTAATTTGAGCAGATCTTTTGCTCCTCCTTTATCCTTCTTCTTGCCTAGAATGTGAATGTGATGGCTGGAGCTACAGGAATCATCTTATAAACATGAGGTGCCCTTGAGGATGGGCATTAAGAAAGATACAACAGAAACATACAAGAAGCCTGGAATGCTAAGGATAGTGTGGAGCTTCTGAACAATCCCTGAACTATCTACCCCTGGACTTGATTTTACGTGAGAAAAATAAACCCTTGCATTAGTTTAGGTTCCCTTAGTTTTTATCTCAATTACTGAGGGCCTATGGTAATTTCTAACTGACACTATGTCCAGTCTTTTTGCCTACTGGGATGCTTCAGAGTGACCTTTTCTATTAAAGGTTTTTGGCCCTGTCTGAGGATATAAATATATATATATATATAAATATATATATATATATATTTTAAGGAATATATATATTCTTTAAAAGGCAGGAACAGTGTTTATGCCATTGTTCTCTTTCTTTGGTACTTAAAGAGCACACGCAATACAAGGCTGTTAATAAGTTATCTTTGCCACTGTTAAAACCATTTGGGGCCTTACAGATTGGAGTTTCCTGATCAGAGACTGATTAGATAGATAGATAGATATAGATATATAAAGAGAGATACATATATATTTATAGATACACACGCACATATATAAATGCCGTTCTCAAGTCTCTAACATTTGCCTTAATTCTCACCTCTGTGTTTCTTTCAAACATTGCTTTCTAACCAGAAAAATTGCTTTGGAAATAGATATAAAAGTAAAACTAATTAGGAAAGAGAATATCGAGCTGCCAAACTTATTTTAAGGATTCACTTATTTTGAATCGTTAAAGTCACCCATTCTTTTTGACCCTATATCTAAGCATAAAAAAAAGCAGCAGGGACTTCCCTGGTGGCGCAGTGGTTATGAGTCCGCCTGCCAACGCAGGGGACACATGTTCCATCCCTGTGCCACAGAGCAGCTAAGCCCGTGTGAGACTGCGCTCTAGAGGCTGCGAGCCACAACTACTGAGCTTGCATGCCACAACTACTGAAGCCCGCGTGCCTAGAGCCCGTGCTCCACAACAAGAGAAGTCACCGGAATGAGAAGCCCGCGCACCCCAATGAAGAATAGCCCCTGCTCAGAGCAACTAGAGAAAGCCCATGCACAGCAACAAAGACCCAACACAGCCAAAAAAAAACAAAAAAAAACAAGAACCAGCCATTTCCCACATGTTCTGAATGTAACCTTTATTCAATTCATATATCTAACAATAGTAGTCAGGGGAATACATTTTATACAAAGGTTTTTGATGAATGGGCCACTATACAGAAGACTCTTGCCTGATGGGTTAGTTCAATTCATTAATTTTGTAACTGCTTTAAGAATGGTTTTCCCAGTAAAATATTACCATACCTCACCTGCTGGAAGATTCACAAATACCAATAGGACAATTCTAGGAATGGATTCGCATCTATTATAGATATGAATTGACTTGGAATTTATTTAAAGTTTACCAATAAACACATTCACCAAAAAAACAAAATAACATTTGAGTTCTCTTGGTTTGGTTTTGAGTAGGCTCAGAAATAAATACCTCTTCCTCTTAGAACATCTTTTTCCTAGCCGGTTCCTCAATGAAGATAGAAAACGAGGCCTAAGGATACAGAGGAAAATACAGATGAAAATGTCACTTTATTATCGATGAAGTCCAGGCTGAAGAACAGCTTTTAAATCGAGAACCTCAGGATTAAACTGACCAATCCAGCTAGGCTCAGGCACAGCTGCAGCCAGAGGCCACCCCCCTGGAGGCCTGCTCCACTCCCACATGAAGGCCTGGTTGTGTACACTTAGAGCATGGAGGAGCAGACCAGAGGCTGTGCTTTCTGCAAACCGTTGGCTCCTAAGTAGAGAGGGAAGGGAGATCAGTTTCTGCACGTCCAGTTTTTCCCCCCAATTCGTCAATCTGATCAGTTTCTCCAGCTTCACTGATGGGTAGAGAGTAGGGCCTGGGGGATGAGAGGGTAGGAATGTAGGGAAAATCTCTCCTCCGGGCAGCCAGTGGTGTGAGGAATAAACAGCCCTTCCACTGCAACCTCCTACACAACACCCTCCCTTATTTCTAAACTATATTCTTTTTTAATTGAAGTGTAGTTGATTTACAATGTTTCAGGTGTACAGCAAAGTGATTCAGTTTTATATATATGTATATATATACATATATATGTATGTATATTTCCCTGTGCTATATAGTAGGTCCTTGTTGTTTATCTATTTTATATACAGTAGTGTATATCTGTTCATCCCAAATTCCCAATTCATCCCTCTCCCATCCGTTCACCTTTGGTGATCAAAAGTTTGTTTTCTATGTCTGTGAGTCTAAGTGCTTTCCATTTAAAGCTTCTAGTGATTTCAGGTTTCATATTACTTGATGGGCTAACAATGCTTGTTCAACAATCTTCAAAGCTTTTTTTTTTTTTTGGTGGCAGTACTTGGGCCTCTCACTGCTGTGGCCTCTCCCATTGCGGACGCACAGGCTCAGCGGCCATGGCTCACGGGCCCAGCCGCTCCGCGGCACGCGGGATCCTCCCGGACCGGGACACGAACCTGCGTCCCCTGCATCGGCAGGCGGACTCTCAACCACTGCGCCACCAGGGAAGCCCAACAATCTTCAAAGCTTTTTAACAAATAATAACTAAAGATGAGCTTGATACATTTCCTGAAAAGGTGTGAGTCATTTTCCAAAGGAACTAGGGGTGGATTCATCAAAAGGCTTGTCTGAATCAACAGTGAGGAAATCCAAAGCCTCAGCCACATCGGGAGACTAAAACTGATGGTGTTGGTGCGCCTACTGTTAAAGGAAAACTGAGCAGGCAAGCCAGGAGAGCAGGGTTGCAGTTAAGAGCACAAGCTGACTTCATTGGTTAAGAGATATTTCAATGTCAAACTCAGCACGCAAATGTCTGTTTTATTTCTCAAATTATTAGGTAAGTCTATGTGCACTTATATTTAAACGTATTGTTATAGATACATTGATTTTGCTATTCTTGTGCTAAGTTTAACTTTGAGAAGCAAGCAACTCATGCATTTCTACTGCTTAAAAAAAAAACAAAACACTTTGAGCTCTACTTTTTATCTAAATAAGCCATCAAGAAGATCTTAACTTTATAGCCTTTTGGATTAAATCTACCTAACTCCATGTTTTCAACACTTTCGTCAACTCAATCCCAGAGATTTCTTGGTAATATATGAGTTTTGATCTTATCTGGATTGCTGTTCCTCAACTACAACTCACCATTTAAAATCACTTTCCTAAGAGTGATGTACATTTTGGGCATCTGAGTATATTTGTAGAACTAGTAGTTGTGGTAACAAGACTAAGTTTACATGTCTGTCCACATCAGCACCATGTACGCAAGATGGATTTCAGCTGGCAAAAAGGTCACTCCAAACTGCTTGCACAAACCTGTCTTTATGCCCCTGTTTATTATGCTCCCATGTAGTCGATGTCTTAGGCACTGAAACAGCCCAGCCATATATCAACAGCTCTCTGGTGGTTCCGAATGTTCTAAACAAGAGCAAGGGTGCGCTGAACCTCCCATGTAAACTTTATACAACAGATTCAGCAGAACTGTAATTATTTACAAAATGATGGCATGAGAAATCTCTGGATTTATATCTTACGTTAAAGTAACTTAGATGGTGTCCACATAATTCTTGAATTCGTGGTAGGTTTGCAATTTATTTTGTTTTATGTTGGTTGCACTTGATACAGCTCTAAGGCTATTTTCATTGAAGTTTCAAAGAGAAAACAACTCAGATTGGACAGGTTTCTGAAATGTACGTGACAATTAAACTTGGTGCATACATGGTACCACAGCAACTTGAACTTGTTCCTGCCTTGGCAGAAAGTCTTGTGCACTGGGTATATAATGTGAAATCCATTTCTGTTTTTTGCTTTTATAATGCAAAGTAATTAAGAAAAAAATATAGCATTACAGAGACATATCTGTAGACACTAGGCCAACTAAATCAGGTGGAATTTAGAACTTCATGGCCCTTTTTTTTGATTTGTTTCATGTCCAAAGTAGCAAATCTAAGCACAAAGCTCCTTTTGAGGTCAAGGAGATTCCCTGTTTGTACAGGCATCACAGGGTGGAGGTGGAAAAAAGGAATGACACTTCTGAGAACACGGAAAAACCCGGTTTCAATGAAGATTACAGTCCCAAAGTTAAAGTGATACAATGACATCAAAATATCACATAGACTTATAGCTGGATATATGCCAATTTGTAAACTATATCACTAAAAGACTCATAAAATTGTTTTGTCCCTATTCAATACTCCTACCCCTTGAAACTGAGACTCTGCAGCACTGAGGACTTGAATGAGAAAAAGAATCTACCTCCTATTGTAGTATATTTATAAAATCAATTGTGTTAAGTCAGTTATGTCTTGTCCTTTCTGTAGCTCCTGAGAAGTTAAAAAAAAAAAAAAAAACGGATAATGTTATCACCAGAAACCTTTGCTCACATATCAAAATTACTCTGGGTATGTTCTATTGAGATATTTCAGTGGATGTGTAGCCATAAGAGCATGAATAATCTGCTATGAAATGTTATCTTATTACTGTCAACTTACTTTTCAAGCTTTAACTAAATATTGCTCCTAACACCACTGTAGGAAAGAAAAAGATTATTATCATATCTTCTTCTCACAGCAGGAGGACTGAAAGAAGAGCAATTAGTTAACTGTTTTACTCAAAGCAAGAGAAGATATTAGGGTGAGAAATAAGATTAGACTACAGTGTAACACTTGTTCTGCAACCAGGCCCAGCTTAAGAACTGCCTACTGATTTAGGAGGATGAAGAAAAGAGTCCAGACCATCACCATTATTCTCCCCATATCATTAGCTGGGGATAAAGTAGGTCAGCATTTCCAGGGAAGATTCATTTCTTCAGACCTTGAAGGAGTCATTTTCTTACAGTGTAATATCACCACGTCAAATGTTTTACCTACTCTGGATAGTATTTTTACAAAATAAGAAACTGGCCAAACCTGGTCATGTGGCGTACTAATCATTTAATCCATCAGTCAATGCTGAAAAAAATCACAGACCTCGATTTACTTGTTAGAAGTGAATTTGTTAAGAAATAATGTCTCTCCATGGGAATGACCTATTCCCTGGGGAAAATATAATTTGCTATGAAGCCAGACCTAGAACCAGAAATCGTGGGACAGAAACGTGTAGAGTTGGGAGGCTTGAGGTTTGGTTTGCCAAAAGTGGATGTAGTTTTGAGGACTTTGGAATTCACATTATAGTTCTGTGCCTCATTATTTTTAAATATCAAATGGGAATGATAACAGTGGAACATAATTGGAAAAGCTAGAAGAAATCAGTGTTTATATCCTTTAGACCAATTATCCTCAGAATCTTTGAATTTGTCACATTTTATCATTTCGTAGTTGATTTTACATAAACTATTGTGCCTTGTAAAATTTCACTTGGTACGAATTTATTTTGAAGATTAAAGTGATATAGAAAGGTAAATATGCTTTCATGTCTTTTTGTAAGTGGAGGTGCTGTTTTAAAACATAATTTTATGGCATGTCTTGAAGTTTTTAAGGATCTCCCAGATCTATTCTAAACAGGTGTCAAAAACCAGGTTGGTCTTCACTACTTTGTATCAAGTTTATTTTATTGCCTTTTAAAAATGAAGTTCACAAATAATGGAAAATGAGAATAACTTTGTTTTATATTCACAAAAATAATTCAAAGAAAATAGGACGATTAGAATTAAACTCATAAAAAGAAGTAAACCAGTGGTATGTCTGTTAGAAGTACTAATTGTCTTTCAGGTACAAAATACACATTGAGCTGCACTAGAGATTTCAAAAAGTTTTTGAACCAACAAAAACTTCAGTGGAAACAATCTCAGAGTTTTTAAAGCTAGACTTCAGGAAGGAAGAGAAAGTGTCATTTGTCCAAAGAGCTGTCGATTATTCAGTCTAAGGGGGTGAACAAAGTTCTAGACCATCCCCCGAATGTGAGGAGATAGTCTATTTTAAGAGCATTAACTCTTTTTCCTTTTCTGTACTCCGTGGATCTTCTCCATCCGCCCCTTCTAGCCAGCTGTGGGCTGTAGTTCATTGCATCAGAGATGGTTAGGAACAAGTGAAAAGCAGAGGGCGAAGCCTACTGACTTTCCTGGCTCTGATTTCCCCAAACTTAAATCCATTAAGATTGAATGGATTTATTGTAGCTACCTCTTACCCCTGTCAAATATCAGGCAAGGGATAGATTGTTCCTTAAAGCTAAGGTTGTTGTTTCTCTGAGAGTCCCCTTGAGCCAGAGAGCCAACAGCGGAGAGGATATCAGAGGGGGTTCAAAAGGCCGCTTCCTGGCAGCCCATCACGTGGTCAGTGCGAGCAAGATGGAGAGGCTGAGGTAGATAGACATCTGGGACCTCTTGGCAGAGGACTGCCAGGGGGCCCCTTTGCTGTGCTGAGTCATCTCCTATCTCCTTCGTGGGAGCAAGAACCAACATCACCCTGTCAGCAACAGGTGAGAACTTCCCTGCCTCAGCAAGCAGCGGCTCGACTAGGGCTTGCCCTCCTGGGATGCGTCAAGACTCTCCTTGGGCTATTTGACTTTCCCTAGTAGACATCTTCAAGATACTCAAAAACCTGCCCAAAGTCCCAGGTATCCCTGAGTGCCTTGCAGTATTGTAATAGACCGGGGAAGCCCCATCTCTATGTGCAATGGGGCTAAATAATAAAAGACTGAGATAGCTTCCATGATGACTGAGACACCTCAGGCACCATCATTCTGGGGAGGATCTGAAAGGTATTTCATTTCATGTTTGAGTTGTATAACAATGCATTTGATGTTCAATTCACTTCCAACTAAACAGCAGGCATGAATCCGCAACAAAGAGAAATCCCAGCAAGGGCAGGGACTGCTTAGATTTGACTTGCTTCCTCGGTTCAACTCCTTCCAGAAATCGACTGAATTCCAAAGTATTGGGGGTGGCCAAGGAGTTCGTTTAGGTTTTTCCCTACGATGTTACGGAAAACCCAAACGAACTTTTTGGCCAACCCAATAGATGGATGAAAATCACTTCTCTCAGAACTTTCCTGAAAGACAAGATGAGTTAAGCCCTCTGGTTTCACAGGATCTCTCTGCCAACTACTTAACACAGAAATGGATGAAAACAGTCCAAACCCCAGAACAAGATTTGCTGAGTGCCGTTCAAATACTAATTATCCAGAAGAGATTCGACGTTTAAGTTCAAATCTGGAACAGGAGTGAACTCCTTGGGAGGGGGAAAGGACCAAATCTTAAATCCTGGGTTACCGACTCTCCTTGTCAGCAGGTAAATCTGAGCAGGCCCTAAACTGAGGACTCGTCCACTCAGCGTGGACTATTTTAATCTCACATTAGTGGAGGGGCCAGTCTTGCAGGCTTTGCTGCGTGGTCTGTGACTATAACCCTGCACATGCCCTGGTTCATCAGACCCAAATGGCTTAACTTGACTGTGCTCTTCCCATAAATATTTGTATTTTTTCTTCCGTGGGTCATTCTAATTAATTAAAAATACTTTGACTTGAAATGAGCATTTCAGGGATAATTTTTCGATTTAAATAAGGTTTTCTTCTCAACCTCATGACCACTGATGAGAGTCTCCCTCCTGGCATTTCACCCCTGCCCTGACCACCACCATTGTCCTGGGCCCAGGTTGGTCTGTTTAAAACTGGTGATTCTCTGTTGTAAACATTCTATGATATGGTGGACCATAGAGTATCAGACAGCGAAGAGTTTAAAGGTGCCTTTTAAAAAATTGAACCCGAATGATTGTAACTTTCCACTGGAGAGTTTAACATCCTACAATCATCAGCCTCCACAAGTGCTGTTAACCAGCTCTCCCAATACAAACGTTTCTTTGCAAGCATTTACTGAGATATTGTAAATTACTTAACTACAGCAATGTACTTTCTTCCCCTTAATCTTGATCTGATCCCTGAGGGGCTATTTATTACAGATATATACAACTTGTCATTAGAAGTGAAGTTAATGTAATATGACACAAGTAGCACACATTGTTTAAATGTGTTCCAGAAAGTTAGCAAATTTAGTTCAGAGAATACTTACATACTCTTCTGCCTGAAAAGCAGCAAGAAAGGAGTGAGGCCGGGGGGTAGGGGCAAAATATTAAACACTGCTCACTGTAGGTGGCCAATTAATACCCTGTATCCAAGCTGGAACAAATCCTTCCACGATATATGTAAAGCATATAATCTCTTATCTGCTTAGGCATTATCAAATATTTTAGCAAATCCTAGCAACTTCAAACACAGGTTTAATGGAATGCAGTGCTAAAACATGCAAAGTCAAGAATCAAGTTTTTTAAGAACATAATCTGTTTTAGAAGGTTTCAAGAGAACTACTTTGTAATGCCATTATAATCTCATCCCATGAGGAAAGACGTCTGATTTGGCAAAACATTGCATCTGTTAAAGCAAAATGCACAACTTTGCCTTCCCCTACATCAGAGCCATAAGCAGGCAAATCACTTTCATTCCTTAGAAGCTGAAAGAGTGCACAGCTATTGGTCCAGTTCTCAACATTTGGTCACCAGACCATATTAATTTGAGAGGGAATTCATATAGATGGCAAGATGACATTAACAGTGTCATCCAGCTGGGACGTGTGCCAGTATGGATTCAACATTGTGGTTTGTATCTCATCATCAAGTTAAAAGTAATACCATTCATTATACCACGAGCGTGAAAAAAGCAAAAACAAAATCAAAACACCAACGTAGCAAGAGTAGAACTCTGAAAAAATTTGTTTCCGCTCATTGGTACATTTACTTAAAAATGGATCTATTTCTCCCCCAGCCCCGCTGTCCTCTTTTCCTGGATAACTGGGATATATTTTAAGTGCCTTTTCATCTTTTCCATCTTCATCTGGGATTCTGCTCGTGCACTCAGGGTGGTTTAGATGAAAGATCAGAAAGTAGGGAAAGTGAGAGAAATCTCCCTTTTAAAGTGAAGCGAACACAGCGTGAAACCAGAGAGTAAGGCAAAGAAACAGACAGGGAGAGACAGACAAAACTGCCTGTAGAAAACTGATCTTTCCATGTATTTTAAAGCAAAAGCTGAGTGATATACTTGACTTATAAGCGTAACATTTTACACCTTTTTTAGAAAACCAAAAGGCAATTCTTACCTAAAAGCGGGGGGAAGAAAATAAAGCCACCTTATTTTTTCAAAAAGAGAATTTCTTAGTAAGGTTTGCACAGCTTGAGGAATCTGGTGCTTGTGAGTGATGCAAGATAACACTTTCTTGTAATTTTATATAGTAAGCAAAGATTTAGAATATTTACAGACCACCCTGAGTAAGAACGTCAATGGATTCTAGGAGCATGCTCATAGCAGAACATTCATCTTTAAAAAAAAAAAAAGGTCCAATGGCCCTCAGGCCATATATGGCTATAGGGGAAGGTATGCCTTTGACCTCCCAGTGCCTGCAGAATTAGAGCACGAAGTCATTACAGCCTACTGAAAGGATTTTCTTTCTTTAATTTGTTATAATGAGTACCTTTCTTTCAGATCTGGCCTGCAACTACACTGAAACACTAAGGTTCTCCACATTCTAATCTCTGACAGAAAGATATAGGAAAGACACTTGTATTGCTTTGAGTGACAGTCTGCTGGGTGGGTGGGTGTGGGCTAGGATTCAGTGTAAAACAAAGTTTTTCCATCATTTGCACACCAGCAAACTGCATTGCTTTGGTATCTGGGTGCTGGTGGCTTGCGCTGTGCTCATGGGCTAACATAGAAGGGAGCTCTGTGTATTATATTTTTGACCGTATACAACCAGTCTGGTATAAGTTCCTTTTTTTGATTTATGGGTGGGTCTTGAAACAGTCAGAATTTCTTATTGAAATTGATATAGGAACGTTCCAAGCTTTCAGTCAAGAAGAATTCCTTTCATTTTTATTCTATGCAATGTAATTGTAATGAATTACAGTATTCCACTATTTATATTCTCAGCCTACACTTTCACAGAAGTTCCCTGTCATTCTGCATTAGTTAACAGATGCTACAATGTCTGATCTTAAAGATTTTGTGGCCCTGTGTATTTTTCCTATTACTCAGGCAGCTAGATTTCCCCCCCCATTGGTTATTTCCTCCCTGGGAATAAAGGCAGTTTTGCTAAAGCGTTAACTCTTTCGTGGTTTCACTTGCTCTAGCATAGTGAATCAGTAAACAAAACCGATGATACCACATTTGTCTGAAAGAGTGCTCATTCCTACTTACAGATTGAAGGTTGTTCAGTGAGCTGTTTCTGAAATGCTAAGAATATTCTTCTAAAAAATATTCACAGTACTTACTTTTCTATCAAACAACTCTTTATGGCAAAAGATGCCAGGCAACTTATGCAGCATTATTTTCTATCAGCAGGGATATATAACCAGCATCACACCGTATGTTTACCTACAAGTCATAATCTACTTGGGGTACAGGTTTCTAAATATTTTATTTTAGGATACCAGCTCAATTTGTTTTTAATGGAATGGAATGCCTTTGGTTTTATTCCTTGCTGGATTACTGAAGTATGCGATATAATTCTGCAGTCTAACAATATTACTATTCTAGGAAAGATAGTATTGTGCAAAAGTCTCCTTACGCTTTGAGTTCTACGGTCATTGCAATTCATTAAGTCTGAGCTATTTTAACAGAGTCCCAGGGAGCCTTAGATTTGGTGATAATTTATAATATCTAGGTATGTATTACAATAAGTAGGTATTTATTTTAAGGATAGGTGAATATAACCTGCCGCGTCAGATTTAGGAGATTGGCAATTCCAAACCAAGGTCAGCTGTATGGCTTCCTTGACCTTGGTCAACAAAAAGCTGGTGCTATTTTATTCATATCAACAAATCAACGATCAGTACATTGTACTCTTTGTGTGCATTAATCCATTCATCGATTCAAAGGGTGTTCTTGGTTGTCTTGCAGTAGAGTTACAGAGGCTCTTAAGGATCACCTCTCGCCCCCAGGAAGGTCTGGAGTTCTGGTAGGCACCTTGCTGAAAATGTGGTCAAACACTTACAGGTTCTGTCTTCACCCAACGTGCTCATGGGTATGGTTAACTTAAGTAAAATTCTCTTCTGTTTGATACCAAGAAGTAAGGTCACAGTATATCCTTCAAGTGTAGGATTGCCTATGCTCATTCAGAAGTGACTCACTAGTACCTTCTCACATCTGATTCTGCAGGGCAGAGGGGAGAGCAGCAAAAGCAAATGTTGTCAGGAGGGAAACTTGACTGAACTAAAGCCTTCATAATCCTAGATCTCATCCTGAAGCTCACACATTTTAAGGATTTACATCCCAAGGCACACACAAGACCTGCAGACACGTAATACTTCCTGAGGTTATTTGAAAAGATATACTTTCAACCTCAGATAGTGGTAAATAAAATCTATACTAGTCTATTGCTAACCTTTCTGATTGCAGAAGATCTGTTTCCCAGAATTGTTTACAAGGAACCAGAAAAGACAAACTAAAACAAGATTCCTGAGAATATTTAAATTTTGGAAATTTCGAAAACTCTTTGGATTACATGATACAGGTTACAGGTTCGAACTTCAGAAAACTCATGGAGCAAGTTATGGCTTATTCAATATGGGGGGCTTTCAGACAGTGTTCCTGAGAGCCTCAGGAAGAGGTGAGGCTGCAGTGGAGATGGAAGAGGGGCCAGGAGAGAAAATTCTGCCCCTTGGACCACATGACTGTACCTTTGGCTGTCGTATGTATACATCGAAGGTCACCATAAGACTTCGTTTGACAAAGGATTCTCAAAGAAAGAAGGAAGTGCTACAAAATACGCATTCTAGATTAATGTGTTACCAGAGGAATTACAGAAATCCAGAATAACTATTTTTAGCAAGAGGGTTCATTTTTTTTCCAAATAAAAACCTATGAAGACTATCAGAATTTTCTTGAAATTTGAACAGACTTTTAGTATTCATTATGGAAATGTGAATCAGTTATTACCCCACAGAAGAAAATAAGAAATAAGTACTGTAGTGAGGATTTTATAACAAAACGACAAAAGAGAGAAGTGTGTTAATGTAAAAATAATTGTTCTTTGGGTTATAAATGTAATATATTTTCATTGTGGAAAAATTTTCATACACAGAGAAATATTTTTAAGGCAATATCAAATCATCTATAGGCCCATTGTTAGTTTTTCTGTGAATGCATGGATGTAGGAACATAATCAATACTGTAACGAATACACTTTTGTGGCCTGTGTTTTTGATTTAACATTGTCTTGCATAGTTTCTCATGCTTAAAAAAAATCTTTACTGAAGGAGGAAATAGAAAGGACAGAATCGAAGCAAGTTTTCATTGGTCTAAAATTTTAGAAGCGTGAAACAGGGACTTTAGCTCGTTACAAGTTCCTTCACTTCTCTATTTGAACAGCCGCAGGTAGCAAGCAGTATTTGCCTTGAAGCTAATATTTTCTTGGAGATGGGAGCCTTAGTGGTCCTAGGTCTCTGGAAATTTAATCTAGTCTATCTTAGGGATATTGTCCCCATTTGTCTACCCTTTGCTTTCCTAATTTCTTTTTCCATTATCTTATAAAGAAAATAGTTATAAAATAAATAAAAGGCAATTTCCACTGTGAGGAGAAAAGCCAAATAATCAGTTAGAAAAGAATTGTCTTAATGAACTGCTAAGCCTAAATTAGACTTCCTGATATAAACTAAAATAAAATGCCCACAGCTTGTGATAAATGAATGAATATTGCACAAATTAAGCAAAAGATTATCTAGTCTGTCTGTGAGCTAAAAAAAGGCAAGATTTCCCAACCAGAGGCCAGAGGAAATGGGTTTGGGGGATGGGTAGAGTCACACAATTGCTTAAGTGTGAAGGTCCTCTAGGATTTTCCCCAAATATATTTTAGATTAAGGGCCAAAGAATCATTAGATCTATTTAAAGTTCACAGCTACTACAAGTATTAAACACGTTGGGATAAGAAACCATCTGTCCATCACCCTACAGAGAGAATTCAAGGAATTAAAACAGTTTGCCTAGTGGTAATCATAATCTAGTAGGTTAAAATATCCCTTCTCTAGCTTCTTTGTACTCATTCTCTCTCTCTCTCTCTCTCTCTCTTTTCAGCTTTTTCCCTAACTAGATTATCCTCCATTTGCTGTGGAAACTACGTCAGCATGGTTACCTCTTTTTTTTTTTTTTTTTTTTTTTAATTTTTGGCCACACTGCGTGGCTTGTGGGATCTTAGTTCCCTGACCAGGGATCGAACCCTCACCCTCAGCAGTGAACGCACGGAGTGCTAATGACTGGACCACCAGGGAATTCCCAGCAAGGTTACCTTTTAATTATCATATTAAGTTTTAGACTTTATATCCTCCCTAACAACTCTTAACGCTTCCCATTTACTCAGAAAGCAGCCTGTAAATCCTTTATCATAAGTGTACAAAAATTGCCTTTTTACATGTCTTTCCCCACCTACATTACACATATCTTGAGAACATCATTTTTTCCCAGCATCCGATGGAGTCCTAGTCATTGAGTAGGTGCTCAAAAATAATTATTAAATAAATGAATAAACAAATGATAAATAAATAAATAAATGGAATAAATGAATAGAAAAAGGAATAAAATTTTGTATAACTGAGATGTTGCCATTATAGTGATGGCACAGCACTTTGGTCAATTCTTTTTGGGCAATAACCTAGCATGTTAAACTCGACATGACCAGGTGAATTCCACTCCGTTAGCTGTAACCATTAAAACATCACCTGCAGTCAAACATACCTTTCAGTCTCTGTGTGTTGTTTCAGAGAACTAAGGACCTCAGCCTAGAGGCTTTCTTTTGGATAAACCATCATTAAGGGTTAATGACCCAATGCCTTGCTTTAGGCCAAAAACTATTTCTAATCAGTCATTAGCCTCCCCGTACTTGTCCTGAAACTCTGATTGTTGCTTAATGTAAGCACAAACGACTATGCAGGCAGAACATTGCCTATCTCTGTCCTTTAAACATAATGAGCACAGATTTCAGCGAATTTAATCAGTTGTTTACATACAAGTTAGTTCTTGGCAATAACGGAAATTGTGTCCTTCACTTTTATAAAAATGTAAGCATAGTGTCCTAAGAGGTCAGATCATATTGGTTATTTCCCCCATGAATCAACATCATTATATTTAAGATTAAATATTTTTAAATTTACAAATTGGATAACATTTTATTTTAACGTTCTGCCATGTTACTCTCTATTTTGTTTTCTCTCGAAGCACAAATTTGATTAGTTCTTGAAATACATAGTAGCAATTATCTAATGACAATGTGACCCATGTTTCTTCAGGCAATTTGATACCATATGATTTCAGAAATACCTTGGGTTCCTAAATTAGTAACAGAAAATGTATCATGGATTTTTCCAGAGTTTTGTTTTATAAATATTTACTGCAGCACAAAACTTTGTTATACTTCTTGAGTCTACTTGATAATCTCCTGATTAGACCATCCCATGCTTGGAGAAGCCAAAGAAAATTTGTGGAGCCTGACAAAGGCAAATAGACTGTGTATTTCTTTCAAAATTCTATTTTTTTCAATAGCTTGTGGGGTTTTTTTCTGATAAAATAAACGATTTAGACTAACAAGGCACTCATTGATCTTTGACCTTTTCAGCCACATCAAAAGCATCTTAAAAGCCAATTAGTGGAAATACAGAGGAAAGGTCATTTTATTATAGCACTCAGCATTGGAACCATAATATTTTACATAGATTCACATTATCCCATGGCTTTCATTAGAAAAATAGAAAGAAAAACACTTCAATCATAAAGTAGGTAGATATTCTGCATGCACAAATGGTGTCACTCTTCCTCATTTGGATACAGTAATTTTTTAGCACGGCCGATGCACAACGATCTCTGGGAAACGCTCTCTTGATTATCTCTTTTGATGTAGAACAGGGACAACCCTGATAAATGATGTCTATTGATAATCCCCAAGCCTCATTTTAGACACTGGCTTTAATTACTTTCTCACAATAACCCTTCACCAGAGGATTTCAGAAGAAGAAATACATATAAGATGAAACATTAGCTTTTATTCTCTGTCCTCCTTTTCTTCTTTGAGAGTGTGGATTTGTAGGCAGCATAACACAGAGGAAAGGAAAATCGAGGACTCTGATGACTTCAGAATCAAGTCCTCAGAAATTAAAATAATTATTTGATTATTCAATATATTTGTAATTAAATTTCTAAAATTAGGTGTTTCAAGAAGCATTCATTCATTTGTTTTTCTGATTTGATTTGAGGATCTGCAATCTGCAAGGCCCTGGGCTAGATATACTTTGAATATATAATAATAGAAAATACATCATTACAACCCTTAGAAAATTATAGTTTACCAGAGGATATTCCTACCTGGTTAATCCTTTGCTATGTTGTGCTGGGGCATGATATCTTTCTGTCAGTTTAATAAGAAATGGTAGAAATCATTTAGATTTTGGTAGCAGGTATTGTCCTGTGACACAGAGAACCAATTCATCTTATTTAAAAATGAGAGTATCAGAGTTTTCTCTAAACAAGACGTTATCTTTGTATATAGGACAGAAAAGAAAACAAGTATACAAAAAAAAAAAAAAAGGAAACAAACAAACCCTAGATCAAAAACCTAAATATATCCTAAAATAAAGCATAATGCCATAATGCTGTAATGTAAAAAGCATGTGGAGCTGGTGGAATAAAGTCTCCAAGGTCACTTGTAACATACAAGTATCGGGTATTGAAAAACTGTATTAGACTTTGATTTTCTGAGCAAGAATTTCCAGTCTTTTCCTGAAAGCTTTTCCTTTAAAGTACAAGCAGACCACATTCATCAAAACCAGATGCTAATGTCTCTCTGCTCAGTTTCAGTTATCAATATCAAGTTTGAAAGATCCAAAACATTTTTGTAAAAATGGACTATGCCTGTGATCAGGCCATATTCACCAGGGTTGACATGAGCCAAGGTCCATAAATGCCTTTGAAACAAAAAAAAAAAAAATCAAGGTCATCAAACCATGTTTTTCTCTTTAATTTTTTTGAGTCAAAAAATTAGTTGTTCAAGAAATTTCACATACATGTGCAGCATGCACGCACACACACACATTTGCACACACATATTTTAGTTAAGGTCTGCTAAACATTAGGTCAGGAGAGAAGCCAAACTTCCTGATTTGGTTCCTTTGAAAACTGCTGACACTGAACGAATCAGCCCTTCAAACTCTGGTTGGCTCTGTTGGCCACAGTGTGTCCATATGATGGTTTGTGCAGTCAACAATCAAGACCACTGGTGTTGCCACTCCCACAGTCCTGAGTGGATGGGGCAAACCACGAGTTAGGGCGCCACAGCTAGTACCAATGCGTTGGTAGAGGTGGGATCATGTTGTATGGTAATATCTTCAAAAGAATATTGAAGTCCTTGAGCTGCTTTGATGTCCTTCCCTCAGGCATCCGAAAGTCTAACCATATACAATTTCCTCCAGCTATATTTGAATATTCTACATAAAAGTCTTTCCTTTCCTCTTAGAGAGTAAGACTAATGGCAATGGTATCTTGGACAAAATTTCATAGTTTTTTAAAAGGCATTTGGACATTTGATTTAAGGCTTTTAAAATTTACTTCAGCTATAGAATTTCAAAGAGACAAGTAATCAAATTTAGAAAATACATGGATTCACTTACTGGCATAGAAATTATCAAAAATACCAACTAGGTGCTAATATTCTGGTATAACATAGGAGAGCAGGTAGTATAATTTAGTGCTACATGTATATTAAATGTGAGCATCTATATTAAATGTGATCTAAACACTATTTAGAATTTTAACCTTAGAGATAGATAAGTGCTGTATTAGACGTTAAGTATGCAACGGTAAACCAATCAGGAGCTCTGTCTTCATAGAGCTTACAGCCATTAAACAAGCACAAAAGTAATAAACACAAAAATAAACAAGTAAATAAATAAATGGTAATATGTACAATGAAGAAAATAAACAGGCCACAGAAGCACTTTTTAAATTTTGTAGGTCACAGATGATGTGATGGTTAATTTGATGTGTCAGTTTGACTGGGCCATGGGGTCTCTAGATATTTGGTTAAAAAATTATTCTGGGTGTGTCTGTGAGGGTGCTTCTGGATGAGATTAACATCTGAATTGGTTGGCTAAGGGAAAAAAGCAGATTGCTCTCCCTTATGTGGGTGGGCCTCATCCAATCAGTTGAAGGCCTGAATAGAACAAAAAGTTCAAGAAAGAGAAAACTCCTCCTGCCTTACTGCCTTCTAGCTGGGACACCAGTTTTTTCTGCCTTCTGACTTGAACTGAAATATCAGCTGTTCCTGGGTCTCAAGTCTGCCAGCAGTTGCACCAGAACTACATTATTGGCTCTCTTACTTCTCTAGCTTGCCGACTGCAGATCCTGGGATTGGTCAGTCTCCATAATCACGTGAGCCAATTCTTTATAATGAATCTCTCTCTCTCTCTCTCCCTCCCTCCCTCCATCTATATAGTATATATATTTGTAATATATACATTATATATATAAATACACACAACCTGTTGGTTCTGCTTCTCTGCAGAACCTTAAGTAATACAGATGATATCTCTTAGGAAGTCTCACTTGATCTGAGATGTGGAAGCTAAATAGAAATGAACAAAGTGAAGAAAGTGCAAAGCATTTGTAAAATTCTTGAATTGAAAATAACCCTAAGTGGCTGAAATTTAGTGGAAAACTCTATGTTATGAATTTTGTTTTTGTAAGTGTAATTATGAAAGGTTTTTGAGCAGGGCCATGACGTGTGCTTATATTTTAAAATATATATTACCCTTAAAACATTTTATATTTTTAAAATCAGCTCACTGGAACGAGTGATTGGAGAACAGAGTAAAAGTGCAAGTGAGATAAGACAGGAAGGGGGTAGCAGCAGAGATGGAGTAAATAAAGTGTAGACAGGTTTTGGAGGTAAAGTCATCAAAACTAGCTTATGGTTGAGGAAGACAAGGGAGAAGGAGGCCGTGTGAAAGATAACTTTCATGTTGATTGCTTGAGCAGGTGGGTTGAAACAATTGGACGAAGAGCAGATTTGTGGAGGAATAACAATAATGAATTTGGGGCATTCTTGTTTTTTGGCTGGGCCGTGCAGCTTGTGGAATCTCAGTTCCCCAACCAGGGATTGAACCCGGGCCATGGCAGTGAAAGCCTGGAATCCTAACCACTAGTCCACCAGGGAACTTCCTATTTTCTAAATGTAATCATCCAAATGGTGATTTCCAAAAGAATTGCATATAGAGATCTGAAGGTCAGGAAAGAGGTCTTGATTGGAGATCTGTCTTTAGGACACATAGACTTATACATGGCATTAAAGGCATGGCAATGGTTGAGATCACCTAGGGAATAAGCCGAGTCAGAGAAAAGAGCCTAGAGCACTGAGCCCAAATTTAAAATCTGGGAAGAGAGTGAACCCACAAACAATACTGAGAAGGGGCCAGTAAGCAACACCAGGAGAGTGTGGGGTCACAGTCAAATGAAGAAAAGATGTTGTAAAGAATAGAGGAGGTAAGGGCCTTCCCTGGTGGCGCAGTGGTTGAGGGTCCGCCTGCCGATGCAGGGGACACGGGTTCGTGCCCTGGTCTGGGAAGATCCCACATGCCGCGGAAGCGGCTGGGCCCGTGAGCCATGGCCGCTGAGCCTGCGCGTCCGGAGCCTCCCGTGCTCCGCAACGGGAGAGGCCACAACAGTGAGAGGCCCGCGTACTGCAAAAAAAAAAAAAAAAAAAAAGAATAGAGGAGGTAAGGGCCTTCCCTGGTGGTCCAGTGGTAAAGAATCCGCCTTACAATGCAGGGGACGCGGGTTCGATCTCTGGTCAGGGAAGATCCCACATGCGTGCCACAACTAGAGAGAAGCCCGCGAGCCTCAACTAAGACCCAAAACAGCCAAAAATAAATAAAAGAGATAAATAATAATAAATCTTAAAAAAAAAATAATGGAGGAGGCAAGAGTGTTAAAGTGTTACCAGTTCCTGAGAACCGATAAGAGAACACTACAATTTGGCGGAAGGAGATAATCGGAGGTGGGAAAAGAAACCCATAAAGAGAGATCACCATATCTAGTAGAGTGAAAGACTACTCTAGTAAATAGTTCTCTCAAGACTGATAGGATCGTGTCACAACCAAAGGAACAGATTCAAAGGAAATCCAAACATAGAAGAATTCTATACATAATTTCTGGAATTGCCAGCTTTTCGAAAATGATATTTCAACTCTATATGTACCATTTCACTGTGAACATTGATGTGCTAGAAATATAGCTTAATAGGTAGTTTTTTCTGTATAGTTAAACCTGAATTGCCTGTAAAGAAGAAAGTGTACCAAAACTACTAAAAAGTTTCATAGAAAATCTAATTCAAATAAAGTTCTGATCATAACAGTGTAATTAGGCCTAGAGCTATTCCTCTGCCATTAACAGGTAGAAAACTGGAAAGAATGTATGGAACAATTGTTCACAGACATTGAGATGACGGGATATGTAGAACTGTAATCCTGGAGAGACAGGAAACTAAAAGGTAAGCCCTATGCTAGCCCTGCCCCCCTGCCTAGAGGGATGTTCTTATCATGGTGTGAAGAGAGAGATCGCAAACAGAGCACAGGTGTATTACTGACTTGAGGAGACAGAGAAGTTCAGAGAGCCTGAGGCAACTGGAATTCGAGAAGCAGAGAATTGGAAGGGAGGGAGAAACCCGTGGAAGAGCTTAAGAACACTCCTTAGGCGTCTGCTTAAGCCTTTGGCTGAATATGAAGCCATACATACATAGTGTGAAACTCAGTGGGTCTGAGCAAAGAAAGTGCAAGGGATTTGTAAGCTGAATAATTCCCAGACTGGGAGACAGTCACGTACAAATATCCACGGTGGAGAGATTTCTTTAACGCTTGAGAAATTCAGTAGAGATTTCAGAAATGTCATGACTAAGTAGAAAGCCTAAACTAGCACTAGAGTAGCCCTCATTAAGCTTAATAACTGGCCTTGAAAAGATCGAGATGATCTGCAAGTAACTAAACTGCTTGCCTGTGTGTGTGTGTGTGTGTGTGTGTGTGTGTGTGTGTGTGTGTGTGTATGTGTATTTAATGGGATTGAACTAAAAAGAGAAAACTGGCATAAGCCTAAAGAATTATTATCTAACTGGAAGTAGAAACAGTTCCTTTTACCTTTACTATTAATTTTATATTAGACTTATTTTTGATGCAGTGTCTTATGGCTGGCAACTTATAAAGAAGGGACATAAAAATAGTTAAATAATTAATAATTAATGCACATATCCAAGGAAAGTAAAATTAGAAAAGTAATTTTCTTTAGAACAGTTTGTGACATTGTGGATTAATTTATATGAGCCTTATTTGGAATGACTCCTTTCAGAAGCTGAAAATTCCAGATGTTCACATTGCAACCTCCAACGCTTAGCTCATTCATTTATTCATTCAGCAAACATGTATTCATTACCTACCATGTGCTGGGCCCTGTACTAGACTGAGGTTACAAGGATGGAGAAGACAAAGACCCCACTGCAGCATTTCTAAACACTGGTTTTGAGAGATTATCAGTGGGGTGAATCGCACTTTTGTTAGTAAAGCACTGAAGCATATAAATTATATTATTTTAAGGAGCTCCCTGTTAGAAACATATACCGTTTTAGGTAGGACAGAATAAGGTGAAGTAACAGCCCTTGGACATAATTCTAGATGTGCCCATAAAATGTCACACATATGAATGTGTCTGTCATGTATTTAGCCCCAGAAATAAAACGAAGAGCTCGTGTGGGAGAGGAAGATGCATATGTGAATAAACTGTTATGGACAGAATAACAGAGTACAGTAGCATCCAGGTGAGAAAGCCATAGCAAAGGCTTTGTACGGAAGATCATTCTTGATGTAGGAGGCAAATGGGTGTTTGCTCTCTGGACAAGACATCAATGAAGAAGAGGGTGTTTGGCACAGATGTGAATATGGGACGGGGTAATGGAGCAGGGGAAGGAGACACAGTGGCAGCATGATCAGAGAGACTGACTGAGGCTGGATCAGAGCATTCCCATGCCATGCCATACTGAATTTGGACTTATTTTTGTAAATGATAGGAAAATTACCGAACCATTCTGAGCAGGCAAATACTGGTGAGAATTAGAGAGAATTACATTTTGCAAAGGTTTCTCTGGAGGTGTTTTGCACAGTGAATGAAGGCATGGAGACAAGTAAGGCCCAGCTTAAAAAAAAAAACAACAGTACTGTAATAAAACTGTTAAGAGACAGCAAGGACCTAAGGCCATCTCAGTGGTAGAGAAGGAGGGGACTGACTATCTGTTGATCATTAAGACATAGAACAGACTTGTGATTGCCAAGGGGTAGAGGGGTGGGTGAGGGTGAAGTGGGAGTCTGGAGTTAGTAGATGCAAACTATTACATTTAGAATGGATGGACAAGGTCCTACTGTATAGGACAGGGAACTATATCCAATGTCCTGGGATAAACCATAATGGAAAATAATATTAAAAAAATGTATATATATATATGTATAACTGAGTCACTTTTCTGTACAGCAGAAATTAACACCACACTGTAAATCAACTATACTTCAATTACAAAAAGGAAAAAACAGACTTGGTCCTGTTGGAATGTGACTGGTGACAGAAGAGCAGCTGGCCGGGGTGACTCAGCTTTTGGACCTGGGGCATTTAATTGGGTGAAGAGTGGTCTCGTTAAGCACAATATGCAATAGGCCAACACGTTTCTAGTGATTTCAGAAACTAGTGAGGCTAGCAGACAGTGATACTTGCTTATCATTGAAGTAGAACACGGAAGAGGTAGTTCTCTGGGATATCCAAGAAGAGTGTTTCACAGGTATCTTGCATCCTTGGTTCTAGCTACTGGCTGAGCAAGTGTCTCATAGACACATACATTAATGCTGAGGGACCAGCTCAGATCCTGGGCTAACAATCTTCTTTCTCCTGTGGCTGAAAAAATATTGATACTGTGAACCAGAATTCAGTGGATAGTCTACCCAAGGTACTCAAAAAGTTATTTTAAGTTCTTATTATTCTGGGACTACCTACCACGTGTTCTTAAGCAAGTCTCTGAACCTCACTTTTCCGTGAGAATGCTGAACTAGATGGTTCCTGCATTCCCTGTCTGGCTCTTTTAAAAAAATTTGTACTGTGTTGGGCAACAAAAAGAGACCTCGTTATTGAATAAGTGCTAGAAGAGTGAGTGGGTGTGCCTATGTGAATAAAGTGGGTACTCCATTTCTTCCAAAACGTGATAGGGGGTTTTGTCAGTTGAAGGCTGCCTTTTTATGGCTATCACATCCATTCTCCCAGCAATTTTTTTAAATTTTATTTTTTATTGAAGAACAGTTTATTTACATTGTTGTGTTAGTTTCTGGTGTACAGCAAAGTGATATATATATATATAATATATATGTGTGTGTGTGTATATATATATATATATATATATATTCTTTTTCAGTTTCTTTTCCATTATAGTTATTACAAGATATTGAATATAGTTCCCTGTGCTCTACAGTAGGTCCTTGTTGTTTATTTTATATATAGTGGTGTGTATCTTTTTTTTTTTTTTTTGCAGTACACGGGCTTCTCACTGCTGTGGCCTCTCCCGTTGCGGAGCACAGGCTCCGGACGCGCAGGCTCAGCGGCCATGGCTCACGGGCGCAGCCGCTCCGCGGCATGTGGGATCTTCCCGGACCGGGGCACGAACCCGCGTCCCCTGCATCGGCAGGCGGACTCTCAACCACTGCGCCACCAGGGAAGCCCAGTGCTGTGTATCTTTAATCCCAAGCTCCTAATTTATCTCTCCTCATCCCTCTTTCCCCTTTGGTAACCATAAGTTTGTCTCTATGTCTGTGAGTCTATTTCTGTTTTGTAAACAAGTTCATTTGTATAGTTTTTTTAGATTCCACATACAAGCAATATCATATGATATTTGTCTTTCTCTGTCTGACTTACTTCACTTAGTGTGATACTCTCTAGCTGCGTCCATGTTGCTGCATCATCCAGCATTTTAACCCAAGGATAATTTTTACTTTTGGGAACTGTTACCTCCAGAGTGCCAAACATCAAATTTACCGATAAGATAGCCCAAAAGCAGAAATCAAAGAGTCAAGGGTACCTATTTACTACTCATTCGTTCCATAAAATAAAAATAAAACATCTTTTCCTTTCCTAAATCTAATTTGGGGCTTGCCCAAAAGCTCAGAATCAATCTACCCTTTCTTGTGAAAAGGACCAGGCAAAACCCTGAAGAGAGTTTGAACATTTGGCAATGTTGTTCTGGACTTTTTTAAGGTTATCTTCACAGAAGCAATGTGGGTTAAGGGAAAATAGTGTGTGATTTCTTTTTTTTTTTTTTAATGTTAACACTCAAGGGAATGACTTTGGCATTGCTGCCTCTAGGACCATCAAGATATCATTTCCCTTCTCCTGTTCATACAGTTGTATATACAAGAAAACCAGGGCTTCATTTATGGTTTTGCTGCTTCTCCCCTTGGGACTTGCCAGTGTTCTCAATTTAAAGCTAAGGCGTAAGTACAATGGGCTGACTTTGGCTTAACTATAAAGTCACATATTTGCAAATATATAAGAAAAATGTTGAACTGATTCTGACAGCCCACAAACTATTCAGTTTCAGTTGATAGCTCTACTTTATTCAAATCCATTGCATGTTTTAAATTCTTAATGTGCATGTTTGTGAATGGGAATTGAAGAATTTGTGGCAACCTTAAACATATGGGAATTCTGTATAACTCTGAATTAGCCTTTTTTGATGTTCTGAGTCTTACTTGGTGTTATTTTCACGCGGATAAGTTAGGTCTGCTGTTGGTATAAACTCCTGAATGCTGAATTTAGCGGTGGGTCTGTAAGGAACAAAATTCCAACTCACTTTCATTCTCCACTGATGGTCTATCTGCAAGGTGGTTAGGGACCATATTTCTGTAGGGTTTTGGCTTTCCAAATATGTTGGCAGTTCTTGGCCTCCACTCAGATTCTGGCTGGTATGGAATTTGTTTTTCTTTGAAGGTTACTCCAAGGCTTGAGTAGAATGATTTGTATCTGGGTCTGTTTCGCTTCTCAGGTGGTATCATACTCCCTTGCAGAGACTTTGCCAGGAATAACCTCTGCTGGAAGGAAAGGAGCAGGGAGGCAGGGAAAGAGGGAGAAGGGGGGAAACAGAGCCTATCAGACTGCTTTTGTATTTCAAATTTTGGAAAAGAAAGCAGGACCTACTGTGGAATTCACTTAAATAAATATTCCATTGCCTAGATAATCATACTCAAGTGTTTTGGTACAAGATGAGAAAGATATAGCTTAATGTTATTCATAGATGGCTACAAGTGCAATTATTAGCTCACAATGTGATCTGCTGCATAAAGCGAAGGCTATATTAGGCTGCACTGATGGAAACACAGTGCCTGAATCACAGAGTGCAGTGGTCCATCTGGATGCGACTGCTTTCACACTGCTTTGAGGGACTGCATTGAATCCAGCTACCACAATCGAAAGAGGATCACGACAAATTAGAACATATCTGAAAATGGCCACCGAGTAGCCCTAGCACAGAAGGCATGACTTTTGAGAAAGGGTGAGAGAAAGTCAACATATTTATCTCAGACCCAAGAAGGACTCGATGGCATTTCTGAAAGTGTTTTTGATTGATACCTGAGTCAGAATCACTTCCGGTGCTCTTTTAAAACTTGGATTTCTTGGCTCTGCCTGTGAATATTGTGGGCCAGTTGGGGGTGGGCAGATATACTTCTGAAAGAAGTTTCCAGATAATGTTTTTGCACCCAAGCATTTGCAAGCTATTGGAATAGAGAAGCTGAGAGCAATCTTCCAGGGACTGATGGGCTATCATACTGTAGACCCAGTGGGTAAGGCATGTGCTTAGGTCCAAGTATGGAGCTAAAGCCACACGGAGACAGATTTCAGTACAATTAACCCCTTGAAATCATGAACACTTTTTCATCAGAAACGGTTTTACTTTCTTCTGTATACCCTCATTTCTTAACAAAGTGAATTAACTTCATGGATGCTAATTAAATATTGTGGAATGGATGGATGGGGTAACTCTTTGATTAGGGTGACCATATATTCGGGTTCCATAGGGCTGTTCTTGGTTTACACCTGGTAGGCCACTGTCCTTTCCAGTTTAGCATTTGTCCTGAATTTCTCATTTTTAAGCAAAATATTATTATTATTACTAGTGGCATTGAAATAACACAGGATAGATTTAGCTTGTGTCCACTTTGTACTTCCAGCTTTTGCCATGGTCTCCACCACTGCTTGTGGGGTGAATGTAAGAGAACAGAGCCGTCACTTTTCACATTTGGTGAAATCTGAAAGGTGACCAACAGTGACGCCCTCTCTTTTCCCTGTCCTTTCCAGCTGTAACATAATTAACACTTCCCTTTATAGAACAGTGGGCAGAAAGCTCACTGATAAAATGAGTACCTTGGGACCCAAACAGCTGAGGGCAGCTAATGTGATCCAGCCTTAGATGTTAAAGAGGTAAGCAGTGGATGCCGCTCTCTTTGCACCTGCTTGGTGTACCAACCGGCTATGCCTTTACCCATGCATGGCTGGCAAGGGACACAAAGCTGCCAGGCCATCAGTTAGCAAGGCCAGAGGACAGTGTGGAAAATTATAAGCTAGGTGTGCATAGGTATGTGCAGGAAACAAAAGTCGAGCCATTCTGGGCTTCCCTGGTGGCGCAGTGGTTGAGAGTCCGCCTGCTGATGCAGGGGACGCGGGTTTGTGCCCCGGTCCGGGAAGATCCCACATGCCGCAGAACGGCTGGGTCTGTGAGCCACGGCCGCTGAGCCTGCACATCCGGAGCCTGTGCTCCGTAACGGGAGAGAGGACACAACAGTGAGAGGCCCGCGTACCGCAAAAAAAAAAAAAAAAAAAAAAAAAAAAAAAAGTTGTGGTAAAGCCTGTTGAATAAAAGAAATTCATTTGACATGGTACATGAAACTTTTCTCTTTGCTGCCATCAACAACCCAGTATTAGAAACATCAAGCCTCTAAAGAAGTACTTTGTAAATTACCTAAATATCCTTAATAGCAGGGGACTTATTATAAGGAATGCCTCTCAATTTTCGTTACAGCCTTTTCAATCAATTAAAATAATTAATCGAAGTATTCAACAAATGAAAGTTTTAGAAAAGCTTGTGAAGCTTTAAGGAAATTGCAATAATTGAACAAAGCTTGCAAACCAGAAGATGTTGAAATTCATCCCGATAGAAGCAAAGGAGCAACAGAACAAGTTAGCCAAGATTTCCTTTTGAAATATCTCATATTGTGAGAAGAATCATTTGACCAAGCCCCTCCTTGCATTGGAAAAATTTCTATTCTAAATGAGGAGAGAATAAAATTGAGAAAGCTTACTATTTTGCAGCATCTAAATTTGGTGAAACATTTAAAAGAATCATAAGTAGAACTTAGATATATGAAAGAAAAATACCGTGAATGGAGGCAAAAACATAGCACCTGTGAAAATATTTACACATTTCAGTACAGAAAAAAATTGGAATTGAGAATTTCCTTTGGTAGAATTTGCTCTGAGCTTACCAGGCAATTCAGCATGTACGTGTATTTATTTCCCAATTATAAAAATCATGGTATACAGAGAAGAGTCAATAGATAACGTCAATAATTTCAAATGCATTCACACTAAAATGTAACTTTGAGGGAGACTGAAGACAATTTTGTTTTTAAAGTTTTAAATATTAAGACCAATGTTGAAAATAAAATGAAAATAATATTTGGAAAATAATGCTCCTCAGAAAGTTTCCAGTGACACATTTTTAGAGATAGATACAGCTAGGAAACTAATGCAGGAATGCATACAAAAAAGAATTATTTGGACTATGTGACTTTTTAAAAATTAATTTATTTTATTTATTTATTTTTGGCTGTGTTGGGTCTTGTTAGCTGTGCATGGGCTTTCTCTAGTTGTGGCAAGTGGAGGCTACTCTTCGCTGTGGTGCATGGGGTTCTCATTGCGGTGGCCTCTCTCATTGCGGAGCATGGGTTCTAGGAGTGCAGGCTTCAGAAGTTGTGGCACACGGGCTTAGTAATTGTGGCTCACAGGCTCTAAAGAGCAGGCTCAGTAGTTGTGGCTCACGGGCTTAGTTGCTCCGTGGCATGTGGGATCTTCCCGGACCAGGGCTCAAACTCATGAACCCTGCATTGGCAGGCAGATTCTTAACCACTGCACCACCAGGGAAGCCCAGACTATGTGATTTTTAAAAATAATAATATAATGGCACATTTTAAATAGTGCTTTAATTTACTTCGATGTCTTGGTTTTTGTTTTTAAGCAAAATATTTTTTCCAAATAGTTTTTGAATACGACTATTTTTAGGATTCCCCAATTTACTAAGACCAATTTGTCAATCAATAAACATTTCAAAAATTATATAATTTAGTTAGTTTTAGTGCCTCTCTCCTTATACTTTCAAATGTGTCACAGTTTTGCTGAAGAATCATGTGGTCATCCTATTTTTAGTGGTTAATGAGAGTGGGATTAGGCTGAAACAGAAAGCAGTGGGCACCTTGTCCCAAGAAATTGTAAGGAACAGGATACGATGATCTGGATGAGGGACGACGCATCTGAATCAGGAGAGAAGCTGGTCTAGATCACTGGATTTCAATCTTCCATATCCTGCCTGTACAATAGTTTCATTTTTGAGGATATTTGTGCAGGTGAGAAAAC
This sequence comes from Tursiops truncatus, assembly GCF_011762595.2. Taxonomy (NCBI): domain Eukaryota; kingdom Metazoa; phylum Chordata; class Mammalia; order Artiodactyla; family Delphinidae; genus Tursiops; species Tursiops truncatus. The sequence goes on along the minus strand of NC_047038.1, from coordinate 114,018,346 downwards.
CAAAATTATCTTTCAAAAATTTTTACTCATCAAGTAAGAAAATGGAAGGAAAGAAGGAAGAGAGAGAAGGAAGGAGGGAAAAGAGAGGGAGAGAGTGAGAAGGTAAAGAGGAAGGACGAGAGGATCTAAACACCAAGATGGCCACTTCCTGTTGCCCATCATGCCGAAGCGTTTCCGTCTTCTTGAATCAGGCCTAGTTTTCATGAGTGAGCTCCTTTACAGCTTGTCTGTTTTTATGTAATGACCCTTATGCCAGGAAATGGGCAGGGGCCCAAGCACAATAACCTCTAGAACATAGTCAAGACATATACCGGTGGGTAGGGAGAAAGGCAGAATGGGAGAGGCACTCGTGGTCCAGGTCACTGCGGCCAAATCAGCAGGGATGGGTACTCTGTGGACAGGCACCACCAGCTTTAGTTAGTATCCCACAGGCTCCATGGAGTGAAGGAGAGACTTTCTTGGTAGTTGTTAGGAAAACTGCAGACCAAACTAACTCTGCATCTCACCAGTAACATGCGCACTGCTGGATGAAGATCCCTGACCTGCAGAGACCTCTTCCAACTCTGCAATGCTGCCATAGCTACTACAGTGTGAGAGTTAAGAGTGGAGTATGTGAAGCCAGACATACTTTGAACCCAAGCATGGCCCCTCGCCTTATAGCCTAGGTGATCCTGAGTAATTTCCTGAACATGGCTAAGCCCACATCTTCATTTGTAAAGTGGAGCTATTTCTTACTTCATTATGCTTGGGGAAGGATTAAATAAAATAATGTACGACTGATGCTTACTGTCTGATAATACTGAGTGAACACACAGTAAATTGCAGCTATTAGGATGTATTATTAACATTATTACTGTTATTAACTTGATTATTACCATTATTAATGTGACGAGGTGGCATTCTGGTTTTCCCCTCTTCCGGTTAGAAATTCAATACTACATTTATGGCTTCCTTCATTGACTCAACTAATTTTTATTAAATTCCTACCATTTGCAGGGGTCTGAGATGATTGGGATGGAAACGTGAGTAAGACACATGGCAAGAGCTCATGTCTGTGATACTACATAGATAATCTTAAAGATGCTACCAGAAAACTACTAGAGCTAATCAATGAATTTGGTAAAGTAGCAGGATATAAAATTCATGCACAGAAATCTCTTGCATTCCTATACACTAATGATGAAAAATCTGAAAGTGAAATTAAGAAAATACTCCCATTTACCATTGCAACAAAAAGGATAAAATACCTAGGAATAAACCTACCTAAGGAGACAAAAGACCTTGCAGAAAATTATAAGATACTATTGAAAGAAATTAAAGATGATACAAATAGATGGAGAGATATACCATGTTATTGGATTGGAAGAATCAACATTGTGAAAATGACTATACTACCCAAAGCAATCTACAGATTTAATGCAATCCCTCTCAAAATACCACTGGCATTTTTCACAGAACTAGAACAAAAACTTCACAATTTGGATGGAAACAGAAAAGACCCCAATTAGCCAAAGCAATCTTGAGAAAGAAAAACAGAGCTGGTGGAATCAGGCTCCTGGACTTCAGACTATACTTCAAAGCTACAGTAATCAAGACAGTATGGTACTGGCACAAAAACAGAAATATAGATCAATGGAACAGGATAGAAAGCCCAGAGGTAAACCCACACACATATGGTCAACTTATCTTTGATAAAGGAGGCAAGAATATACAATGGAGAAAAGACAGCCTCTTCAATAAGTGGTGCTGGGAAAACTGGACAGTTACATATAAAACAATGAAATTAGAACACTCCCTAACATGATACACAAAAAATAAACTCAAAATGGATTAAAGACCTAAATGTAAGGCCAGACACTATAAAACTCTTAGAAGAAAACATAGGGAGAACATTCTATTATGTAAATCACAGCAAGATTGTTTTTGAAAGATTGTTTTTGACCCACCTCCTAGAGGAATGGAAATACAAACAAAAATAAACAAATGGGAGCTAATGAAACTTAAAACCTTTTGCACAGCAAAGGAAACCATAAACAAGACGAAAAGACAACCCTCAGAATGGAAGAAAATATTTGCAATTGAAGCAACTGACAAAGGATTAATCTCCAAAATTTACAAGCAGCTCATGCAGCTCAATATCAAAAAAACAAACAACCCAATCCAAAAATGGGCAGAAGACCTAAATAGACATTTCTCCAAAAAAGATATACAGATTGCTAACAAACACATGAAAGAATGGTCAACATCATTAATCATTAGAGAAATGCAAATCAAAACTACAATCAGATATCATCTCACACCAGTCAGAATGGCCATCATCAAAAAATCTACAAACAATAAATGCTGGAGAGGGTGTGGAGAAAAGTGAACCCTCTTGCACTGTTGGTGGGAATGTAAATTGATACAGCCACTGTGGAGAACAGTATGGAGGTTCCTTAAAAAACTACAAATAGAACTACCATATGACCCAGCAATCCCACTACTGGGCATATACCCTGAGAAAACCATAATTCAAAAAGAGTCATGTACCACAATGTTCATTGCAGCTCTGTTTACAATAGCCAGGACATGGAAGCAACCTAAGTGTCCATCGACAGATGAATGGATAAAGAAGATGTGGCACATATATACAATGGAATATTACTCAGCTATAAAAAGAAATGAAATTGAGTTATTTGTAGTGAGGTAGATGGACCTAGAGTCTGTCATACAGAGTGAAGTAAGGCAGAAAGAGAAAAACAAATACTGTATGCTAACACATATATATGGAATCTAAAAAACAAAGAAAGAAAAAGTTCATGAAGAACGTAGGGGCAAGACGGGAATAAAGACACAGATCTACTAGAGAATGGACTTGAGGACATGGGGAGGGGGAAGGGTACACTGGGACAAAGTGAGAGAGTGGCATGGACATATATACACTACCAAATGTAAAATAGATAGCTAGTGGGAAGCAATCGCATAGCAGAGGGAGATCAGCTCGGTGCTTTGTGACCAGCTAGAAGGGTGGGATAGGGAGGGTGGGAGGGAGGGATATGCAAGAGGGAAGAGATATGGGGATATATGTATATGTATAACTGATTCGCTTTGTTATAAAGCAGAAACTAACACACCATTGTAAAGCAATTATACTCCAATAAAAATGTTAAGAAAAAAAAAAGAGCTCATGTCAGGGTGGGGAAACTAGACTTTTTGCCTCTTTGGGGACAGTCTTTATTCAGAAGTGATGTAACTGAATCTCTATTGTCTATGCTTTGATATATAACTAAATACAAGGAAGAGTTGTTTTGTGTTCCTTGCGGCAGCTCACCATCTGGACTTGTAAGCCGCTTCCTTTTTGAGATGATGTATGTACACGTGTGTGTGTTTTCTCTATGTGGGTTAATTGGCCCTTATGACAGATTACAAAGATAAGGCAGTATCGTGCCAAAATTGTCTTAGCTGGGAGCGTGGTGGCCATGGCAGTGTATGATTTCAGGCGAGTGGGACTTCACTTAGGTTTTGCTCTGTCTTGTCTCTCCCATGCTGAGCCGGCTGCAGGTCCCTGAGAAGGCAGGGCTATTTGTGCCTCCATATCGAGATGGTTTTAAGTAGATCCCTTTGCTGTGAACAACCATCCCTCCCTTACCACCTGCAGAGCACCGCTCTTCTCACAGCTCAGCTCCTGTGTGATCTCTATGCAGCCCTGCTGATACACTGCTCCTGTAATAGTGTGGACCACACTTCCCTTTGTCCCCACTATACTCTCTATAAACTTCTGTAATTATACAGAGAATACCTTTTTTTTTGGCCTTCACTGATACATGTCTGTATCTTTCTGCTAAACATAAGTTCCTTAAGGACAGAAACTATTTCTTATTCATCTTGTATCTCAAGCACGCAACACAATGCCTAGAACATAAATGGGAATCTAATAAAAACTTTCTGAATAGATGGGTGAATGAATGAATAAAGGAATGAATAGGAGTGATGCTTAGAATAGTACGATATGTAGGATTAATTATTCTACTCTGAAACTTTTCCTGCATTATCAACCAAGTCTCCAGGAATGAGTTCTCCTTCCAATGCTTTCTCTTTCATAATCTTGATTCTCTTAGAGTCTTAGATCTCACAAGAACTGTCTATCCCCTATCTACTCTTACTTACCAAATTTTGAACATTCAACGGAATGTTTCTGAAACTAAATACCATCCTCCCCCTTTTGACAACTGCTGCCAGAGATTCTCACTCACCTACAAACCATATAGATTTGTCATCACTTTCAATTCCCTAAAAGCCCCAACTTTCTTTCTCCATCACTTCCAAACCTGATGACAATTCTGATTCTCTTTTCCTCCCTCTAACCCTCCAAGAGCACAACCTTCCACCTGCCCCGACCCCATCTCTTCTCAGTTACTGATAACCTTGGCCTCAAACTCACTCCTCCTCTTACGCTCGTCATTAATCTATTTCCACCCCCGCCCCCTCCCCAGGATCATTCTCAGCTTTGTTCAAGCATGTTGGCTTTTGCTTTTCACAGTCTTCACCGAATTCCATCTGCCCTTTCATCCACCACCCCACACAAGCTCTTCTGTTATTAACCTCCTATCCCTGTCTTCCTCTGCGGGCTCTTTTCAGGCCACTTTTAGACACATATAGGTCTCCTTTATCTTCACAAAGTTATCACTGGATTCCACACACTTATCTAACTGCCACTCCAGATTCTCCTACTGTTCATCAGATCAAAACCCATGGGGCAGTTCTCTAACTCCTTCCAATCTGCGACTTGTTTGAAGTAGTCCCAAGAAATGTAACAAGTCAGTTTTCAAGTCAAACCCAAGGTCAACTAATTCTTTCTCGAGCCTGATGATTGGTCCTGCCCACTCTTCTCTCCTCAGCTTCAGACAGCTGGCCCTGACCCCTTTTTCCACACTGTGTTTGTTCGCTTCCTGTCTCTAATTGGTCATTGATTCAACACCATCTTTCTGGTTCCATTATGTCCAAACAACATTCATAAGCAGTACCATAAGTGTTGGGAAATGTTCAATTTGATATGAAAGGTATTGGGGCACCTAGTGCAATGCCTGGCAAATAACAGTTCTTTATATATCAGTTCTATACATTTACCCTTTCTCTGCCCATGATACCACCACGAGGTCTTTCATTTCAAAGGCAGAAGCTGAGGACTGAGAGATGGATTCAGCTTTCCTAACATTCACGGTGGATCAGTGACTACATCCGAAGCAGGTACCAGGTCTCCCATCTCTAGACACAGGCACAGTATTTGTCCCTTTCACTTCTCTACTTCGAAACCACATTTTACACCGTGAAATTTCATTTCCCCAAACTCCAAACTCCAAAGAGACTTCCAGATTTAATGATCATCTGAAACACAGAGATTATTAACCATAGAGAAAGACTGACAAATGTGTCCCAATTTAAAACAAACTTATCGGTGCCAAGACAGAATGTCTTTGAAAAATAGAAAAGAAAAAAATGAATTCTTTACATTGCAAGAGGATACTCATTTTACAAAGGGGGAACCACTGAAAGTACCTCTAAAGTGTGCAGTATCCTGTTACTTAAAATAGCTTATATAAATTATATAATTTATATAGTTATATATATATATTGCGTAAATGTCTGTGGTTTAAAATAGCATTTAATCTTCAAAGTTTAATTTACATAAAAACTTTGAAAGCCACCATATGAACTGTGAAGTGTGAATAGTGACACCCTTGTAAGTGGGCGCTGAGTGCTCAGCTATGGATGGGTGCACCGACACGAAGACACCATGAGGAGTTTGTGAATCTCATTACAATACTACCAGACAGTTCTGCCACTGACTACCTTGGCAACCTTGGGAAAGCTCCTTAACCGCTACTGAACTATAGCTGATACATCTACAAAATGGTGATAATGCCTAGGATTAAAAATAATGTTTAACGAGTGTCTAATGCAATGCTTGGGACGTAATGGTGCTATTTGCCCCTGTTTCCCCTCCTCTAGCCTCTTTGTGAGATTCTCGGGTTACAACCCATGAAAATCATCTTCCTCCAATCTGTAGTATTAAAACCCATAAACAGACTTTAAAGTTTCTCTTTAGGAAATCACGTTTCTCCTCTTTTACTTGTTTGTAATAGGAAAATATAAATAAAAGGAGACAGCCTCAATGCCCAACTAAAAGGAACTGGTTAAATACATTATGATACATCCATTTAATGTGATACTATCCATCCTAAATAATGTTAATGTGTATTTGAATTTGTTAATATGAAGAGCAGTTTATATTATTAATTGAAAATGACAAGACAGTACATATAGTCTGATACCATTTAAAGAAGTCTCATGCACAGAAACACACAGGTACTTATACACTTATGTACATGTTTTATAAGTACAAACCTGTATCATTACTGGATTCCTCATAGCTGGACATTAAGAATGTTAGAAAATTTTTTTTCCTATTATAAACAAGCAAAAGAACACAGACTTGATTTCCTAAAGAAAAGCTTTAACACGTTATGGAGATTAGACATTAAAATGTTAACTAACAATCAGTATCTCAGTGTAATGAGATTATGGTTAATTTTTAAAAATGTAACCTACATTATGTACTTTCCCCAAAAATAAATATATATTACTTGCTTAATAAAAAGTAATTAAACTGGACAAAAACAAGCAAACCATATATTCATTGTACCACGTCAGATACCCTGGTGAGCCAACACACCACGTGCACATTCCTCACCGACAGTTGACAGGCTATCGTGAAAAATACAGCAGTTCCTACTTTGAAATGTACATAGCAAACATCTTCTATTGACATTAATCAATTCATCAACTGTCTTTCTGTTTACACAAATTCTAAATGTGACCAGTAGCTTAAATGCCACTTCATGGCATCATCACTAGAGTCACTGTACTAGTATTGTTGTAGCTTGAATTCCTGGGGAAAAATGTGCACAGATTCAAACAAACTTGAAAAATCCAAACAGAGACTTTTATTAGTGACCCCTAATGACCCACAATCAAGGCTAAACATCTTAGCTAAACAATTATCTTTGGGAATTGAAATGTAAACAGAAAGAAAATTTGCTGCTTGCCCTTACCCTATGTGGCTATTCCTCTTTGGCAATAACACATCTGAATACATCCTATCAAAGTTAAAAAGTTCCTGGTACAATTTTAAAAGTTTTCACTTTCTCATTTAGAAAGCAAAATGGTTATAATTATATATCTATGTACCCCAATAAATTGCTTTTTCCTAAACAAAACCCAGTATAAAACTATATAGAAAACAGCAGACTTTGTTCCTACAACTAGGCATCCAAAACGCCTCTGTAATGTTATTTATGCTCCTTACATTCACGTTTCCAAATCAGTTTGCCTCTCAAATATCATCATACGAATAGCTTTTCAAAACTCGGGTATAGTCATCTGCACACCAGTCTTCAGAATTATGTTCCAAGAGCTGTTTAATGTTAGAAGTTCGAGTACAGATGAAAAGTTCTAGAGATAAACTTTAAAAGGTGTGGAGGTATATGTGTATGTGTGTAGAAGAAGGGATTTCACAAAGTATCAGTTTATGACTTTGCACTGGGCTCTAAAGAATTAAGATGGGTACAAACCTTGATGCCCTCTATAAACCACAAACTGATAGATAAAAGTCGGTGAGGGTACTGTTTGTTAAGAGTCAGAACACTGCAGTCTCATATACTTCTGCTTTGAATGGATGTTGTTTTTGGACTGATTTCCTACAACCCTGACTATACTTATTATGAATAAAGAGCCATTCCAGGAAACTTCCTTTCAGAGTCAGATGTTTTAGCCACAAAAACCCCTGGCAGAGATAGGACTAAAGTAAATGTCTTTCATTTTATTTTTCTACAATCATAAACCTGTGCAAATATAGAGATAAACAAGAATTGCCAAAGGCAAATATCTCTTTCAGTGTATGGTATTAGCAGAATATCAACTTGTCCTTGCCATGCCTTGTGACTCCTGTTGCTTACTTTCTAAAGAAATCTCACTACTTTAAAAAGTGTAAATGTCCTTACATGGCATTCAAAATAAATGGAGAGAAAAGCACAATAAAAAAGGAAATAGTAAATGATTATATTAAACTCTAGCCCTTTACTTGGCCATCTGTCTTCAATTTCAGGCATGTTGTTTTTGAGTAGCGTCCCATTGTAACCAAATATAATAGGATAGGCAAGTTAATGGACTACGACACATCCCATCATAAATGTGATGTATCACCAAGGCAAAGCCACCCAAGATGCAAGGCAGCTACTGTTTTCCTGTGAAGCTACTAGTTTTTAGTGCAGTGCTCTGTGGGAAGAGTAGCCTCATTTATCTTTGTGTTTGTTGTAAATCCTCAGACTGCTACCCTATCCTTTTTCTCCCTCCCTGACCTTGACCTCTAAAGAAAAATGAAAAAGGTAGAGAAGCCCCAGGGAGGTGTAGGTAAAGGAGAAAGAGGTGAGATTTGGATTCATCTGAAAGAAAAATATGTGTTCACCATTTTCATCACCAATCAGGATTCCTCAGTAAATTACAAATCAGTTTTGCTAACATCAGAATGTTTATTGGCCAATTCAATTATTGACCAACTGTGTCTTCGTATATTCCTCCCCTGAAACTAAACTCTTTCCTCAGAAAACTCCTAATTGGTTTACATTCTTTAAATTTATTTAGACAACACTATTCTCTGAAGCACTGGATTTAATTTCTTGCTTATGAAAAATATTTTAAATGTTATGAGAAATGAAATACACATTGTTAGAAACTGAGACACTTAAGAGATTGCACTCAAGGAGTCTGAGTCTCCCCTAATCCATTTTTATTTTGTGTCTAATGGATTGAGTGATTTTGATTTAATAGGATAGTTGATTGTAAAGTTCATTAATGTATGGGATTAAGGATCTCTTCCTGAACTCATTTCTTTCTCTGACTTTCCCCTGTCCATCTATTCCACTTTCACTGCTCAAGTGAAAAATTGTCCTCCTGACTTCCTTGAGCTAATTTAGGGCAGGAAGTTGATTCCTCATTCACAAGTGCTGAAAAGCACCATGATCCATTTCATATTAGCATTCTCCTTTTTCTATGGGAGTTTTATTTCCCAGCATCACTTCTCATGCAGAGCATGGTAGACAGAGTGCTGAGATTCCCACCCCCGGTGTACACACACTGTATACTCCCCTTCCCTCGAATGTGAACAAGACTGGGGATATGATGGATTTCATAGGTCCACCATTAAGCTGCCTTATATTGCAAAGGGGAAAAGATTTTGCAGATGTAATGAAGGTCCCAAATCAGATGACTTTCAATAAACAAAAAGGAGAGCCTGGGCGACACTGGCCTTATCGGGTGAGCCTTGGAAAGGGACAGGACCCTTTCTGATAGGAAAGATTCAAAAGTGCAAAGGCTTCTCCTGCACTCTGATAGGAGCAAAGTGCTCTGTCATGAGGAGGGCCACGTGCAGGAAATGGTGGATGGCTAGGAGCCGAGAGTGACCATGGTCTGACAGTCTGCAAGAAAATAGAGACCTGAGTCCCAGAGCTTCAAGGAATGATCTCGGAAGAGGATGCTGAGTCTCAGATGAAATCATAGCCCAGGCCAACACCTTGATTTCAACGTGGAGAGACTCTGATCAGAGGACCCAGCTAACATGTGCCTGGACTCCTGACCTATGGAAACTGTGATATAATAAATTTGTGTTAAGTCACTAAATGTGTGGTAATCCATTATAGAGCAATAGAAAACTAATACACACAGCACGTGAATCCATTCAGGGCATTGTAAAGTGTGTGATGATTACTTTCTTGCCAATCCTCAGCCTTACATTCATTCCCCTGAACAGTCACTATTTAGTAACACTCATGATTCATAACTGCGAAGACAAACTCATTTTATCTTTGGAGCATTCAAGCTGAAATCTAGATGTACCCTGCTCCTATTTCATACATGAGGAAACAGGTTCAGAATAATTGACTAGTTTGAGTTTATACTGTTAATAAGTAGAAAGAATTTGAGATCTATTCCAGAGTTCTTTCCACAAAAGTAGAGAAACTGGATTAAGATTTACTTTGGGGGGACTTCCCTGACTGTCCAGTGGTTAAGACTCCACGCTTCCACTGCAGGGTCAGGGGTTCGATCCCTGATCAGGAAACTAAGATCCCACAAGCTTTTGGTTTAATTACGATGGAATCAATCCCTCCCACTCCTGATTTGTGTTAGCACTGCTATTTGTTGTCTATTTCCTATAACACCCAATACAATGCATTTTAACTGTACTAGAACTTTTGTTTCCCATAGGGTTATATCAGCAGAGCATGCTGTAACTGATAAGTATTTAATTGATATTTTGTGTATTAATGAATGACTTTAAAGAGGATGAATTGGCTGGGTAGATGAGAGAGACAGAATTATTAAGACATCTGCAAATTATAATGGGGTGGAGGAGTCGGGGCAGGTAATTAGGAAAGTAGAAAGGCTTTAAAACCAGATGCCTATCATTAGTCATTAGAGAAATGCAAATCAAAGCTACAATGAGATATCATCTCACACCAGTCAGAATGGCCATCATCAAAAAATCTACAAACAATAAATGCTGGAGAGGGTGTAGAGAAAAGGGAACCCTCTTGCACTGTTGGTGGGAACGTAAATTGATACAGCCACTGTGGAGAACAGTATGGAGGTTCCTTAAAAAACTAAAAATAGAACTACCATATGACCCAGCAATCCCACTACTGGGCATATACCCTGAGAAAACCATAATTCAAAAAGAGTCATGTACCAAAATGTTCATTGCAGCTCTGTTTACAATAGCCAGGACATGGAAGCAACCTAAGTGTCCATCGACAGATGAATGGATAAAGAAGATGTGGCACATATATACAATGGAATATTACTCAGCCATAAAAAGAAACGAAATTGAGTTATCTGTAGTGAGGTGGATGGACCTAGAATCTGTCATACAGAGTGAAGTAAGTCAGAAAGAGAAAAACAAATACTGTATGCTAACACATATATATGGAATCTAAAAAACAAACAAAAAAGAGTCATGAAGAACCTAGGGGCAAGATGGGAATAAAGACACAGACCTACTAGAGAATGGACTTGAGGACATGGAAGGGGAAACGGTAAGCTGGGATGAAGTGAGAGAGAGAGTGGCATGGACATACATACACTACCAAATGTAAAATAGATAGCTAGTGGGAAGCAGCTACATAGCACATAGCTGGGTGCTTTGTGACCACCTAGAGGGGTGGGAGAGAGAGGAGATATGGGAATATATGTATATGCATAGCTGATTCACTTTGTTATAAAGCAGAAACTAACACACCATTGTAAAGCAATTATACTCCAATAAAGATGTTAAAAAAAAAGGTGTCTAAGGAAAAAATTAAATTTCTAAGGAAATACTTGCAACATATGTTGATGAAATACTTTGACACTGTGACATACTCAAACCAAATCTCCCAATAAAGTCATCATTCATAAAATAGAAAACAACATTAATGAAATAGAATTACAGGGCTGTGATTTCATCTAAAACCTTGGCAATGTAATCATCTCTCTCTTTTCGCCGCACATATATCACTCTCGCTGTAAAGACTGCAACCTTAAAAAGTAGATCAATGTGAAAAAATGTCCACCAATCTCAGGTCACCCTAACATCTCTTCCAAGGGAACTTCAAGAATACTCCACATTGGAAAGAACTAGAACCCTAGACTAACTTCTGAAATACTCAGCTCTTGCTTTAACAAGGGATGAGCATTGCCTGAACTCTCTGAAGCCTCTTGTTGCTTAGTTGTGACAGTAATCAGGAAGCTGGAGGCTCCTCGAGGGAACGCCTACTCTTCCAGCTCTGTACTCTCTGATTCTAGCACAATGTTTCTCTATGAGATGAGGGTAAATTATGTGTTTTGCTCCTGATGTTTCTCCAGTTGTCAGAACTGAGTTCAGCTGTAACAGCTTGTGTGAGAATCAGGCATGTGGGGGCAGAAATCGCAAAGACAGAAAGAACAGCTAGTGGAAACTGGCTGCATGAATTGTACAAATTCAAGGAGTCACTCTTTCTCAGTGGGAATTTTGGAGGGTTTATGAGTTAAGTCTGATTTCTATTGAATAAGAGATATTTAAAATGTACACTTCTTGGAGCACATTTTTTCCTTTTATGTCCACAAAAATTTTCATGTGAGGGAAACATGCTGACCTTTGCATTTGACTTATTCTTAATTTCAGAGAAACATGACCAACAAGAGCATCATCAAAGTGTGAGTATAGTAATTAAAGGGAGAAAATAAAGAAAGGACTAAATGTCATCCAAAAGAAATTCTCCTGAAATGTAATTTACTCCAGTCTTGGACTTCAGTGTAAGTGAGCCTACCGCTGAAGTCCCAAACTGGAATAGATTACCCTGGTCCCCAGGTCTAAGGTAACTGTAAGGGTAGCAATCCAGGAAAAGAGTGCTCAAAAATGGCTTACACATCAAAGAAGACACGTGTCCCCTGTTAGCTTTGTTGGTCCTGGTTTTCAGTCTATAACTCCTGGAAATGACAATTATTCTCTGATATCACATGAATACTCTTTATCCAGAAAGAGTATGGATCATACTCAATCATTTGTTGAGAGTGATGGAGGTATTAGCTAATGCTACGGTGGTAATCACATTACAATACGTAAATGCGTCAAATTAACATATTGTACACCTTAAGTTTACGCGAGATCATATGCTAATTATATTTGAATTAGAAAAAGAGCATATTAATGGTCTAAAAGAGTAAATACTAGTTCCAAAGATGTTTAAATTATCACTATCACATAACTAACACATGGCAAGGACCTTGCAAGTCTATCAAAAACTTCAGAGTAGGGTTGCCAGATAAAATACAGGATGCCCAGTCAAATTTAAATCTCAGATAAATAACAAATAATTTTTTTACTATAAGTATACCCCAAACATTTCATAGACACACTTATATTAGAAATTATTCACTGTTTATCTGAAATTCAGTTTTAAAAGAGCATCCTGAATTTTTCTTTGCTAAATATGACAACCCTACAGAAGACATTAGGGTGGAATCACTCTGAACTTCCCAGACTGAACGTTTTACTCTTTAAATTATTAGCTTTCATGTTACCTGGAAAGAAAAGAACAGCAGAGAAGATTGTCATTTCCTGAACGATTTTTTCCATTGGTCTGTGTACACTGTCCTGGACCAAAGGTAAAGTTCCAGGAATAAATATCCCAACAATTGCAGCCAAAATAGAACAGAGATGTATGATAGGTGTCACAAATACCTAACTTTTAGTCACATTTCAACAAATCATTTTTAAGTGAACACGGAGGTTGCATTTATAAAGTACTTATTATAACCTAACATTGATACATGCCATGTAAATAAGAGACCAAAGTATAGTCTGCTGGGTTGAGGAGCTTAAATTTGGTTTAAGGAAATTGTGACGATACATGAAGCACAATTGGAAAAGGATGAAGACCAGCAACTTACTTGGCATTCAAGTTCAAGTGTGTGCTCTACAGGCTCATTCATTTCTTCATGTATCAGAGAGATCCATGGTCAGGTCCTGTTCCAGCACTGGTGAAAAAACTGTGAATGAATCAGAAAAAGTCCTTTCTTTGATAGAGTTCCATTCCAGTTGAGCGTAGATAGATAATAAACAAATGAATTCATAAAGAAATGTCGAGTGGTAATAATTTCTATGATGACTATTGAAAAAGGAAGTCAGGAGTGAACTTAGGTTTGGGGCAAGCAAGGTTGTCTCTAAGGAGGTGACATTTCAGCTATGCAACAAGAAGGAAACAGCCTACAGGAAGATTGAAGAGAAGCAGCAGTCCAGCGGGGAATAGAATGAGTGAGTGCAAAGACCTGAAAGTAGAAGTGGCCAAGGCAGGAACAAGCTTGCTGTGACTGAGCAACAGAGAGAAGGATCCAGTGCCTGAGTCAGCAAAGAGGAGATGAAGGCAGGGCCATTTAGGCCAGGATTTTGGTCCACCTGTTCTACGTTTCTTCTAAGAGACAATGGAAGGCTTTAAGCAAGAGAGTGACAGGGTGTGAAATATATTGGAAAAGAAATCATCCCAGCTGCTGTGAAGATGCACTTTTCTGTACACAGTAACCAAGGAAGAGTAGAAACAGAAGCAGTGATGGAGAGACAATGACCCTAAGCAGGCAATGGTGGTTTGTCTCAACTTGGAATGAAGATGGAGATAGAGGTCAGGTTCGAGATGGATTTTTGGAGGCAAAGTTGATAGGACTTGCTAGTGGCCAGGTGGGAATCAAGGGTACTTCCTTAAGTTTTGACCTAAGCATCTGGATGATGAGACTACCACTTACTGAGAAGGAGAATCAGATAACCAAAAGCTTTACTACGGAATTTGTTCAGTTTGAGATGCCTTTTCGTCAGCCAAGTGGATATAGGAGAGCAAGATTCAATCTGGGCTGGCATAGTCCAGAAAAGAACTTGCAGAAGAAAGAAGACTTGCCTTTGAACGTGAGTTGGATTCAAATGGATATTGGAGGAATTTTCTGCATTTCTTGCAGAGGAAAGAAAATTAGAAAAAGATGTAAAAGTGAGAATGAACATGAAATGTGGTTGGAAGTGAAAGAATGGGGAATCGATGTCGAGGAAAAGTAAGACGTAAAATTAGACGTGTGAAGTAGGGCTAGTGTATCGGGACCTCCAAAAAAAGAGTTTGAATTCTTCCTCTAAAAAACATGTAGGAGCTGGGATAAATTTCAATTTCTGTTCTGACTTGCTCTCTGTTTTATCTCCAGTTTTTACCACAGAGTCTGGTATGTAGAAAGTGGTCAATTTATTAAATGAATGAATGGACAATGAATGAATGATTATAAAGCTAAGTGTGTTTGCACAATGAGAGAACGAGTGAAAAAAAAAGCAATGAAAGGCTCCCTATTACAAACATTTAGGTTTTTCAGAGAAGGAGATAAAGCCTTTGTATAATATAGTGGTGAAAAGAAGGAAATAAAGCTGCCTTATTATATTGCCGAGCATGGTAAGATGACAAAGGTAGATGGAAAATACAAGTTCAATCTCTCCAAAGGTACTAAAGTTTTAAAATATCACAGGAGATTTCTACTAAAACAATGAATTCGACAGAGAGCCTAGCTGATTAATGAGATTAAGCAAAACTTGGATACGACTTTTTTAATGTTCTAAAAATCAAGTGGTTGCAATTTTTCTCTCAACTACTCACGTCACATGCCATTCAATTCTTAAATAGGTTTAAAGTTGAAAGTTTATATTATTTTTGTTCAGTGTGCCCATAGCGTTTCTGCTGAAATTTGAAATTGATTAGATTGTTTTCTAGGGCACAATATCAAATATCCAGTGGAACAATGAATCAAGTTCTCCCTTTTCTTTGTAACCTGCTATGGTTCCAAATAATGTGCATTTTCTACAAAGCTTGTAATTGTCGTAACTTCGTATTTATGTACGCAGATACACAAGTAAGTTATAGTTCTGTCACCGTAGACGTGGTTGTGCTGCCTTGTTCACTCAAGGAGTAAAACTAAGTCACTGCTCAGCACACAATGAAGAAAGCAGAAGAGGAGAAACCTGCCATAAAGTCAGCAAGATTTGCTGGTGCTCATTTGCTATTGGCCGCAAAGTTCTCAGACTATACACTCCTTTTATTGGATTATTACTTTAATGGGACTTTTTAAAGGGCATTTTAATAGCCTCCCTGTTTCAGCAGATATACATTGAAAGGCATTTGGAATACTTCCCAGTTGCAACATTTTTGATCTTCTCATTTCTTAGAATTCTGACAACCTACCAGGTAACAGTTAGTATGATATTAAGCTGACACATTCCAGAGTTGGCAGTTGTTAGATTTGCCAGTGCAGTTTGCTGCCCAGATCCCATGGGCCTGAGATTTATTGCCTTTTCCTCTTACCCACCTCTCCATAGACCCTTCCCCCACCTCTTTTTTTTTTTTTTTTAACTCTTTGACTGAATATACTACGGGTGCATTTTTAGGTACATCATGACTATTCATGGTAAATGTGTGACCTAGTACAAAACAAGAATTAGCCACAGAAATTCTTATATTAGAAATTTGCACTATGCTGTGTTATTTGAAGAATCAGAGAGAGCTTGTTTACAGCAAAGATATTTGTTTTCTTCACCCAGAGTCATGCCATTCTCAGAACTCTCCTAAGTTCACAGATGGATCATGGGTGATCTGTAAACCCTCTGAAAAGCTAAATCCAGCAGAGCGACTCTGCTGTGGCCACTACTAAGATTTCTTCTTTCCCAAACAAGAGCTGAAAGCATGGAAAGGAACAGAGAGTGAAGACATTTTAAAAAACATTCTAAAAAATAATTATAAGTGGTTGTAAAAAATTCCTCAAAGCCTACCTTTTTGGCGGCCAATGATAATGAGGGCCAGACAAGTGTCAAACTCTCCTGGTATTGAGTTGGCTTCAATTCTGTTGGAAACCATCTTCTTCCTGATAGAGGAAGCAAAGAGAAGAAGGTAGGCCATGGTATTAAATAGCATTTGTCTTACAGTGGAGCTACCTGACCTCTGTTCCACATTGGGTTTTTCTAGGTTCAGGTAATGAGAAGGGTTGTAGGAATTGGCATAGACATAAGGCCAAGGCATTCTTGATATAGCACTAGGTCCAATGCATTCCTTCCTTCATTTATTCAACAAAGGTTTGTTGGGCCTTAACCATGAGCCAAGCATGGATTTAGGAACTAAAAACATAAAGACAGAAATAGGCTCTGACCTCAAGGAGGTAAATATCTAGGGGGGAGACAGAGTCATAACAGATAAATAGAGTCCAGTATTAAAAATAAAATCATAGATCCATGCACTAGCAATTATGAGAGTGTGAAGGAAGGGCACCTAATCCAGCTGGAATGACAGCGGGGGAACGATTCCTAAATTGAATTGTTAATAATAGTTAGCAAGGTACGCGTGGAACACAGAAGGCTACGAGGATCCCATAAGCAAACGCACCAAGTTGACAACACACGCAATGTGTTTGGAGAACTTCATGCGCTGCAGTATTTCTGTTTTATAAACTGTGAGGTGTGGGTAAAGAGAAATGTGCTGAAGAAACCAGGCAGTGATCAACATGGAGGGCTTGACATTTAGTTGCTTCCAACACTGTCTACCACGAAGGCACATATGGCTGTTTACATTTAAATTAAGTAATATCTGAAAAAAGAAAAAGTTAGTTCTTTAAGATGCACTAGTCATATTTCACGGGCTCAACAGCCACGAGCAGTTAGTGGCTACCACGGAGAGTGCAGATTATAGAACATTTCCATCAGCGCAGAAAGTTCTATTGGGCAGTGCTTGTATAGACAGTCCTGAACCTTTGAAGTGTTTTATATAAAGAAGTTAGATTTAGGTCTTAGATTCACACGGGGGGCTGTGGAGGACACATTTGAAAAGGTAAGATGGAGACAGGAGGTCCTTTAGAGAGAATATTTAATGTTCCATGGAGCTTCCATTCTAGCGGTGAGACAGACAAAAAGCAACAAATAGTAAGTAAAATACATAGAATGTCAGAGAGTGACAAGTGGTAGAGACAAAAACAAAGGAAGGGAGGAGAATAGAAGGGGCTGTTGGGGAGTTCAATTGTAAATAAAGTGTTTAGAGAAAGTCTCACTGAGAAGGTGACTTTGGACCAAAGACCAGAAAGAGGTAAAAACATGACTTAGGTATCTGCGGACGAGGCGCATGAATATCCCGGTCTATTTAAGACACATGTGCATCATGATTTAAAATTTTTATATTCTTTATCTCATTGAATCAGTCAGGGATTTCCCAGAGAAACAGAACCAATAATATACGTGTGTGCGTAAATATGTAGGTACCTATAAAGGGACTTGCTAAAGGAATAAGCTAATGCAATTATGCAGTTGTGGCACATAGAACGTCTAAAATCTGTCAGGCAAGCTGGAAACTCAGGCAGGAATTGATCTTGCAGTTTTGAGGCAGAAATTCTCTTTTCCAGGAAACCTCAATTGTTGCTCTTAAGGTCTTCAGCTGATAGGATGAGACCCAGCCACGTGATCAAGGATAATCTTTGTTACAGAAAGTAATATGCTCACTTGTATATGCTAACCACAGCTGCAGAACACCTTCTCAGCAATATCTAGCCTAAAGTTCATTACCTAATCCCCATGTTTCAGATAAGGGAATCCAGGCTCATAAAGACTAAAAACTTGACCAGACTAATTCAAGGGGAAGAGTAAAGAGCCTAACACCTGTCTAAGTCTCCTGACACTAAATCTAGTTCACAGTTTGCTACCCAGTCTAAGTAAACCAGACAAAGAAACCTGAATGAGACCACATAGGGAGCTCCAGATTAAAGAATAGATTCAGACATGTATTTATATTTTATGACATTCACCATTGAAATCTATTTTTTAAATGAAAAGCTCTTATCTATCTCTTTGAATATTTTTTCCCATTCTGCAATTTTTTTCTATTCTGTCTTTGTGGTACTTCTACTGGATATATATTGAAATTCAGTTTCCCAAGTCCATAATCTCTCTTTCTTATTTTTCATTTGTTTATCTCTCTGTACTGCATTCTTAGGAGTTTCCTTACAACTATCTTTCAGTGTATGGATTTTCTCCTCAACATACACAAAGGTACTTCAACTAGTTATAATAATAGTCTCCATTTACTGAGCCCTCAGAATATGATAGGAACTATGCCACCGTGTGTGTGTTATCTCAATAGTACTATTACTATGCCCATTTTACAGGTAAGAAAACAGAATTTGAGGACTTGGGAAACTGCCTTAAAGTGACAGACTAGCATGGAAACCCAAAGTTATCTGAATCACTGGAGATGTTTTTAATCATCATACCATATAGTTTCCACATATGAGAGAAAGTCTCGATATATGCATGTCTTTTCTCTGTTTTAAAAACTTTTAGTTTAACAAAATATTCATACATTTTATAAATTGTTAGTGATTGTATAAATGTATTTATATTTTGTCAACCAAATGTCATTTTTGTATTTAAAATCAGGCAGAAAATTTATCATGGTAAAAATGTAAGTTAATTTGCTTTTGCAAACTGGATTTGAAAGGAAGTAAAAATATAATAAATTTACATTTCTTCTTCATGCTTGGGAATTATCTGTCCACCTAAATAAATTATGCAAACTACCAGATTAACCTTTCACATACAGAATTTTAATAATTTTAGTAGAAATGTTGTTTCCTTCTTTTTATACTATTATAGTTTTTACAAGGTGTAGTCACCAATCCAGACTCTCCTTTGTAACCCCTGAGGTTCCCAACACTCATGGCTTTTTGGACATTTTTAAAATAAGGCAGCCTCAATGGAACCACTTTGGTTCTATAAACAGTTTTATATCTTTGGACCAAAATAGGGATGCATCAGAATCTCATTCTCTTTTTTCCTAGAAGATTCCTCTGCTTGGCTAAATTCATGGTTAAAAACAGATTTATAAAGGACAGCTACTGTCCAGTAGCATCAAGAACAAAAAAATGTATATATCAGCTTAAGAATAATATCAAACTCCTCAATTTTAATTTATTTTTCCTAGTGTAAATAGTAGAGCAATGAATAATAAACCATGTGAGATATGAGCATTTCCCCCAATTAATCCATATTATTTAACTACTTTTCTAGAAATTTGAATCTTTTATCTCACTCTCATAGATACTGAATGTGCTTTTTTTGCTAATACGATTAGCAAATATAATTTTTCATCTCTAAAATTAGAATATTTAGTGAGGTCAAACATCTTTTAAAACTCAATAGCATTGGTATTTCTTCTATTGTGAAATAATTGTGTCTATTCATTCTCCATATAATTATTTGAGTCTGAGTTTATTTCCCTCTACATGTTTTATGTAGTAATATTTAACTATTGCTTCCAATACTTCCCAGTTAATTGATTAACTTTTAATTTGGGGGCTTTTGGACTCACAAAGTCTTCTAATTTTTAGATATTCAAACCTATCTGTTTCAATTTTTATGATATTTTGAAGGCTTTTAACTTCTCTCCCCACTATTTAGAGATTGAATAGATATTTGTTTCTACTTTTAGTTTTCATGGTTCTCTTTGTTGACACTGACACTCTCATTGATCTAGACTTTATTTTAACATTTAGATGCAGTAATAATCTAAATTGATTTTTTTTCTAAATAGGTAACTTATCTTCTGCAGCATTAATAGTCTTGCATAATCCATTTATTCTCAATGGATTTGAAATGACTCTTTTAAAAAATAACTATTAACTACTTATATATTATAGGATATATCTAGTTTCCCTGTTATTTATTTTAAACATTCTTGAGCCAGTTCAACACAGATTTAATTATCAGAGCTTTACAGTATCTTTACGTATCCAATAGGCATATTCGCCAACCATACACCCAAATGCCCTGCCTTATTATCCTCCCTGCAAAAAATTCTGAGTTATTTTTAATGGTTTAGTTCACCATCATTAAGCCAAATTCATGTAAAAATAGAATCTTTTCAACATACTCACAGTTCTTACTGTGCACATCAAATGTTTTGTTACATTTTGATACCATGGTACCCTCTGGACATTGGCACTTAAATATTATGGTACGTTTCTCCTAAAAAGAATTCCATGACCAAGAACATTTGGGAAAGAGTGCCTACTTTACCCTCTTCTTGGAGATTCACAACAAAATGAGCATATAAAAGAGAGAGAAATAAAGAAATTGCTCGGTAAAGAAACCTATGTTTAATCTAGTGTTTTCCAAATATTCAGTCTATTTTATATTTTGCTTCACAATTACTAGCAAACTATCAAAATGGCTTCTCTGTTCTATATGTTCTAAGAACGGTATTTCCTTTTGGCTACTCACAGTCCTTGTTTTTAATCCCTTTTGCCTGAAATGCTGACCAATTCCCTAGATGAGGAGCATGTTTGTACGTAGGAGTGCCTCTAGCTGGCAGAAGACAGAAAGGGCTAGGGATGGCAGAGGTGCTGAATGTGCATTGTGTCAGACCCATCAAAGAGGTCTGCACTCTTTCATGCTGTGGGAGCTCATGGGAATGACTTCAGTCAAGGAACAGAGGAGTTGGACCACGTTGCCTAAGTCTTCTGAAGAGAGGCAGAGTCTCCAGCGAGCCTGCAGCCCAGCTGAAAGTGGGTCACTTCACCACTGAGGAATGGCACTGGGTGGTACTTCAGAGACACTGCGGTGAGGGAACAGGCCCTTATTCATCACGGGGGAGATAGTGTTTTTCCTCCCCTGCGATAGATTCACTCTGGCCCGGCAGCCTCTATGGTTAGGCGTGACTTCCTGAGGGATTTTCCCTGGATTCACAGAAGGTTCCCTGAGTACCAGGGAAAGCCTGACTCACCCACAGGCCTTCCAGGGTGGGGCTGGCATGACTTGGATGCAACTTTGACTTGGCTGAACTCCCACGATGGTAATTCTCAGCCTAAAATCAGCTGCCCCAAGGAGAAATGGAAGAACGGGGTGAAGAAGAGGCCCCACGGAGGTGCTGACAGGGGCAATAAAATCTCCTCTCACAGGCTTCTAGCTGGTGCCCTAGGGTGACATGTGAGGGAGCTTGGAAAATATTTTTTTTCTCTCCAACTTCCTTTTTCCCTACAGCAGCTTCTCCAGCAAGTTCATGTCCCTGCATGGTACTAGCTGCTACCTATCCTAACAACGGCTCCCCACCACGCTTCGGATAATTGGATCCAAGCCTGGATCCTAATTTTGCATCTTAATCCTTAGCTCCGGTACGAAAAGGCTAAAGCTTCCTTTTAGTATCCTATCTTGTATTCTCTATCACTGACGTTACAAGAGCAATCTTGGTCTATTTACTGCCACCCCTGGAAGAGGCCCTTGAATTCTCACATGCTGTCACTCAGGTGCCAACACAAGCCCATATCTGATTTCTGTAAACAAGCAGGGTGATGGAGCTGCCTGGTCGCTAAGTCCCTCCAAGGAAGTCAAGGGTTTGTTTGCCGTTACTGAAAGCCCCCAGTAGCCAGACACCAGATAAAGAGACTATATCAGCTTGGCTGTGGAAGAAATGTGGTAAGTCACAGAAGGAAGGAAAGGAGACGCATGGAAGGCAATTTACCAAGGTGTCTGAATCCCAGTTCTGACTCTTACTAGTTGAGTGACTTCCAGCAATCTACTTTATCTTGCCTTAGTTTCCTATGAAGCAGGGATGGCAATAGTGTTAGCTTCACAAGAATGTCAGGATGATTCAATGAGATAGTGTGTATATAGATAGAAAATACATCTGACATAGACTTATGCCCAGGAAAAGTTAAGAATTATGGTGACAACAATGGTCATTGAGGGGTTGCTAAAACCTTGGAAGTTCAGTGCCCTGAGAAACACCTTTCTGGGAAAAAGGGTCTATAACTTTCATTATGAGTTCTTCAAATTATTAAAAGTCCTGAAATCACGGAAAGCAATGTGAAAACATTGAGTATCGCTGAAATAAAGACAGCTGTTCCAAACAAACTGGTTTTTCCAAAGTCACAAAGACAACAATTACCAAATTGTTATCCTTGACTAAAATGTACTCCATTGCTTTCCCTCACTTAATTAAATATCCTCTTTCTTCCAAAACTCAGGTCAGCTAACCCCTTGCTGAATACCTGACTGGACCACTCAGCTGATACTTGCATAGCTCCCTCTGTACACATTGGTCCTATTTCTCCAACTTCATCCCAGCTGCTGGAAAGCAAGGCTCCAATATTATATCTTCCTTCAAGGCCCAGGACAATCCTTTGCAATGTTTACTAATAGCAACTGTGGATCACTGATAATGATATTTGTCAAGGTGTATTTCTACATAGAGTATAATGAACTTCTTCTAGGTAAATTCATATAATGGACTATCCCCTCTCTACAGCACAGCATCCAACATATAAGTGCTTCATGAGAGAGGGTTGAACAAATAGTTAAAAAATTGGGTGGCTACGAGAAAGTTATACACCAATAAATGGATAAATCAGGCAGGTAAGATCAAGAGGAAGTATTTTTTTTTAAAGATCACATATGGAGGATGTAACCAACCCTCTCAGCATTTATTTCACATTTTTCAAACATTTATAACTTGTGTACCAAAAATTCACTGGAACAATGTATTTTCATCAGGAGACCAAAGTTTAACTCTAAAGAATCAGCCACCCTTCCATTCTGCCTGAGGACAAAGTCCAAACCATAGTTCCATTAGTTTTCCTCTTATGGTCTTAACATGAAGTGTATCACCCATCCTTGAATTGTAGATGTATAGAAGTTTCCCAGGACCACCTAGGATAAACTAAATAGAAAAGGGAAGATTCTTAAAATCAAAAGGAAAACAGCCAACATGGCAAGTAAATTATCTTCTGCGGTGATAGGGTTGGGAGAGAAAGGGGAGATGTTTGTGCAAAGCAACCACAAAATGCCATCGGAGCTATTGACGGATAAGCTGTTTCTGAAACCTCTGCTTTTTAAAGAAACCATATCAGCAGCACCAAACAACTCATTTGCGGCAGATTTGTCTTTGAACAGTTTTTTTGCAAAACGCTGATAAGTGCAACTTAACTTGAGAGAGAAACTATGTACATTATTCATTTAAACAGAGCAAATGAGAAACCATAACACATATACAACTATGGAAACAGGACAAATATGCTCGTGAGAAGGCAAACAGAGATGCTGGCTGGCTGGTTGCAGGGGACAAAATTCTAGGCAGGGCACAAAATTAAAGAAAACGTGGCCGCTGTGAGTGGAGGTGAATCTCTCCTAGGAATCCAGACTGTTGCTACTTTTCTCCAACAAAGGAGCATCTCTGCTTAAATTTCCTAAGAAATTATAACCTGCACTTTTACAGAGCACTGATTTATTAGCTTCCTTTCTGGCCAATGTATTTTTATGATGACTGAAAATAGAACTGGAAAAATAAGTTAACTGATGCGGATCATACTGTATCTTTAATAAAGCAAACAGTGAGGCCAGATTCTGAATACACAGTTAAGTATAGAAGCATCAAGACCTGGAAGGAATAAGGAACACGGAACCCCAAATCACCATCTGTACAATAATATCAGGGAACCCTGCACAGCTGTATTTCTCAAATTATGTTGCACAGAATATTAGTTCCGTTGGTGTTAGCAGGTGTTATGTCAAATTAATGTTCTACAGTCAAATCTCTCACTCCCTTGCTAATAAAGAAGGTCATATATACAGACACATAAGAAACAAGCTCAAAGCAGTAATTTTTTTAAAGTAGACTTTATTTTTAATTGAAGTATAGTTGATTTACAATATTGTGTTAGTTTCAGGTGTGCAGCATAACGATCCAGTATTTTTGCAGATTATACTCCGTTGCAGGTTATTGCAAGATAATGAGCATAATTCCCTATGCTATCCAATCTCTCCTTGTTGCTTATCTATTTTATACATAGTAGTTTGTATCCCTTAATCACATACCCTTAATTTGTCTCTTCCCCCTTTCCTCTCTGTTTTGGTAACCACAAATTTGTTTTCTACATCTGTGAGTCTGTTTCTGTTTTGCATATATATTCATTTGTATTATTTTTTATATTCCACATATAAGTGATATCATACAGTGTTTGTCTGTCTTTGTCTGACTTATTTCACTAAGCATAATATTCTCTAGCTCCATCCACATTGGTGTAAAGGCAGTATTTCATTCTTTTTTATGGCTGAGTAATATTCCATTCTATATATACACCACATCTTCTTAATAATCCAATCGTCTTGGCTATTATAAATAGTGCTATAAACACTGGGTTGCATGTATCTTTTTGAGTTAGTGTTTTCATTTTTTCTGGATAAATACCCAGGAATGGAATTGCTGGATCACACGGTAGTTCTATTTTGAGTTTTGTAAGGAAACTCCATACTGTTTTCCGCAGTGGCTGCACCAGTTTACATTCTCAGCAACAGTGTATGAGGGTTCCCTTTTCTCCACACCTTCTCCAGCATTTGTTATTTGTAGACATTTTGATATGGCCATTCTGATCAGTGTAAGGTGATACCTCATTGTGGTTTTGATTTTCAAAGCAGGACTTTTTAATAACATGTTTTAATAAATTTTCCAGGTTACATCCTAAGATTAGTCATAGCAGGTCTATGACCTACTTCTGCTTCTATTCTCAAAGTGTGGTCAAGATCACTTATTCTACAGAAATTACATAAATACATAATACATAAATAATGTACTTGGTAAAACAGTTGAGAGAATTTCCATAATATATCCTTATTTTTAAGAATCACAACATACATTAGTTCATTAAAAGCTCTAAAAAGTCCTATAGGAACAAAATCTTATTGAATCCAGCATTGCCAACATTTATCTCATCATGAAACTCTCTTCTTAATATGTAATATTTATTAATAACTTCTATAACAGACTCACTTTGGAATATCCTAGCATAGAAAAATATTTAATGACATAAATTAAAAAGTACAAACAAAAGTCAAAAAACCAAAAGTCACAAAACAACGTACACACCATGATCCTATTTTTGTAAGATAATTACATATTTGTTTTTTCCATTTTTCTAGAACACATATTTTTGTTAGAAAAAGTATATTATCAATAACATTTTTTAAACACTGAATATTGTTTTATTTGGCATGGGAGAAAGTTATCTAGAGTATGGACCCATTTTCTAAAGTTTCCAAGCATTCCACTCACTTTTAGGGCTATAACAGGAGGCAAACACCTTCAGTGAGTGACGGCCCCAACTTGCTATGCTGGGTGTTGAATGCTGAATATTGAATGTCATGGGAAGTGCCCCAGGCTCCTATTTCTACTCCTAATTGGTGCACCTGAAACATATCCGTTGAACTGAGCTTTGAATGGCCTGCATAATTAGTATATAACAAGGCCAAATGTAAAGATGAAGTATTCCCATGCTTTTCACCCCAAACATCAACTTTAGGCACCTGACAAAATACTATTCAATTTTACCTAAATGTCACTTTCCTCCTTGCGTGAACATAAGTCCTGGGTTTCTCCCTCCCTTTGGTAGGTGGGCCAAGGATTGGGGAACAAGAAGCACTCTCAACCCAGGGAGGACCAGATGGAAGATGAGAGGTAGAAAGGCTGCATGACCCTCCACTCCCCACAAAAGAAACCAGAAACTGTGGAAAGTTTGCTATAGCAGAGAAGTGTACTACACAGGAAATGTACCATATGGAAACTCTGGTACAGCAGAGAAAGAGCTGTAGGGATTAACGAAGACGTCAGGGGATATAGCTCCCACCTTGAAGGAGCTGATAATCAAATGCTTAGAGCGGGAGGAATGTAAGTAACAGGATGCATACATTTGGGGGCTCTATTGGGATGCAGCTCTAAGTTCTGAGCAGTTAGGGAAGTGGGAAGGATCAGAGAGATGGAGAATAATGTAGCACAAAGGAGACTGACCTGAAAAGGCAGGGTAAACAGATCCAACGAAAAATGTGTGTGCGCATGCCTGTGTGAAGCACTCCTGAGGCTCGCTGCTAGAGGTGTAGGACCAGGTCCGCACCCTCAGGAAGCAGGATTTCTGGTTGGCTAGATGGCATACCTAGAGAAACATTCAAAATAAACAAATAAATAAATAATAGAAACAGTATGTAATTCGGTTCTAAATGAGGGGATAGAGCCTGGCACAGAGCCTGGAAAATAGGTACTTACCATATGTTTATTGGATTTAATTAGATCCAGAAGCTGTCAGAGGGCTAGACAGGAGATCTCTGCAGAGTTATACAGGAAATGAGGATTCCTGTATAAACGATAACCGACAGAAACAATGGCATAGGTGGTGAAATGAGCCTTTGGAACAAGAGGAGGAGAAGGCAATTAGAAAAGTTTTTATTTATAAAAATCCACAGATTAAATTTGACCAGAAAGGGACAATAGAACCACTTTTATGCTCTAAGAAGGTAAGTGACAATCAAAGTAAGTCCTGAGGACCACAGTTGCTGGTGAGAATAATTGACGAGAGATGAGCCTTGAATGAGGCAGACCAAAGACAAGCCTATTTCTAATATCACTTTGGATCGACTGTTAGGAATTGATGGTAGACTCAGTGTGATGGATGGGAAAAAAGAGCATATTTGGGGCTCAGCAAACACAGTTCATTTCTTCTCAAAATCTGGTTGGGCATTCAACAGCAGGTAGAAATATACGTTTTTTTATAATAAAAAGTTTTAATAATAAACACTTTATGACAATTTTTATAATAAAAAGTTTCAATAATAAACACTTTATTATAATTTTTATAATAAAAAGGCATGTAAAATGTTTCATTATTTGCTACACTTTGAACTATTAATTCTAGTACAATAAAAATACGTATGTGCAAGCACACGTGTACTTGACACTGTGAGAATCCTGACTGATATATAGAATCCAGGAAAACCAACAAGTATCAGCATAGGCTTGAAGAGCAAAGTCTGAACAGGAAAAAAGATACCCATTGCACAGGCATCATCTTTTTTTAAAATTTTTTTTTCAAGGATAGTTGATTTACAATGTTGTGTTAATTTCTGCCGTACAGCAAAGTGATCAAGTTATACATATATATACATACGTTTTCATATTTTTTTTCCATTATGGTTTATCACAGAATATTAAATATAGTTCCCTGCACCATACAGTAGGACTTTGTTGTTTTGGCATCATCTTAACAGGGAGAAGTACCAGGAGGACATGGCTGAAACTTTTGTTCTCGGTACATTTTCTA
The DNA here is from genome assembly GCF_011762595.2 of Tursiops truncatus. NCBI lineage: Eukaryota > Metazoa > Chordata > Mammalia > Artiodactyla > Delphinidae > Tursiops > Tursiops truncatus. Next base: position 113,990,611 of record NC_047038.1, on the reverse strand, counting down.
AGTGATCTGCGTCCACGTGGGAGGTGAGCCTTCACAAAACGAATTCGTGTTTTCTGGTGCTTACAAAGCAGACTGCCACGGAGGCTGACCCAGGACAGCTCTAGTCGTACGGCCAGGTCTTGTATGCATTAGCCTGTTGCTCAAATACGAATGTCCTATTCAGCTTTCTTGCCTGTCAATTGCAAAGGCCATGTGGCACGCACATCAGAGGTGAGAGGACGAGATTGTTGCCTATTATGGCAAAAATCCTCCCTTCACCACAAGCAGAGCCACAAACGTTTCCAAACCACAAAACAAAACTCGCCTATATAAGCTATAAATACTTCAGTTGTGTGCATTTGTACAATGTTAGGCATAGCTGGGTATGTTTGTTCTTTCATACATCTGTCCTCCCTTGTTTGGGGAAGTAGACCTTGAAGAGTATGACCCTATCCATCTCGGTTAGTGTCAGCTCAGTGTCAAAAGTATATGGTCATGGTTTTTTGCTGCAGATTTTTGTTTAGAGTGAAGCTCTGAAGTGCATTCTGAACCAGGCTTTGTGTGAGTTATCAACTAATCATCTATTGCTAAAATCTCAAAGAAAAATGTGCAAGTTGGAGGAGCGGAAGAAGGCAAAAATTGCTTCTATTTTATATGATATTTGTTAATTAGACTAAGAATCTCCTCATCTTCTCTTTCAACCTAGAAATTTTTAAAAAGAAGAAGAATATAGGACCTTCTACTTCCAGGATGATTTCCACACATTAAGTTTCACCACTCATTTAATTTCATAAAGGCATTTTTATTCCTGAAATATTTACTCCAGATAAGAAAATCTCTCATCACAACTGTGTGAAATCGCACCCAAAGAACACATTTTGGCAGTGTCTCTTGACCAAAGAGTGGGACTCAGTATCAGGACTTGTTTTTCTCCCCAAGACAGATACCACCAATGTTAGACTGCATTCGCAATGGAAATCAGCGCTTGGGCACTGAATCCAGCCACAGAGGATTTGGCAAAAAGGCTGTAACCTCTTCTCTCTCCTCACCAGTGACAATCCCACCACAGTTTTCCATCCGTTGGTGACCTCCATCCTGGATTACCTCAATGCTCTTTGCTCAGGGCTATGGTTAAAGACCTCCCAGAAGCTCCAGCTGTTGGTACAGAATGCACCAGTTGTCTAGCTGCTAACGGTCATAGGCTGACGTGACTGGAGTGTCTCTGAATCCCCAGGGCCCACCTGGGTCAGGCTGGTGGTCCCAAGTCCTTTCATCAGCTGAGTTACCGAGTTTTTCAAGAAGTATATCAGGCTCGTTGATATTTTGCCATTTCTGAATCTCCATGGAAGTTCACCGCTTCTTGGCAAGGAGATGGGTTGAATAGAGGTAAGAGGTAGAAAACACTCTTGAGAATGGATAGATGTTAAAGGAAGTGTTGGTGAGTTCCCTCAGCTATGCACATGAACTAGGCAAGAAGTTGGCAGTAAAGAAAGTATGATTCTCTCTGAAAGGATGTCATGGAATGCATATGTGTACCAGCTACAGATTCTACAGCAAGATGGCCTTCCTATCCAGGTCCTATACCATCACAACAACTAATTAAGATTTTGAAGACAATGAGTATGAAATAGCAATTTTCACCAGAGAATACATACAACTTGATTCTGCTTCCTCTGGTCTTCAATGAAATCCAAGATTATCAGCTAGCATCCCAGGTCTGTTGACTATGGAGATATGATTTTACAAAAAAAAAAAAAAAAGCAAGGCAAAATGTCATTGTCCTTAAATGCTTCACTCCCAAAAGGTTGCTTTTATAAAACACTTGCTTTGAAATCAGAAACAGAAATCAGTGCGCCGATTACATGAAAGTCTTTGATGTACTCAGTGGTTATCTAGGTTCTACTATTTTTGGTTTTGAACTAGTCAAAGTTTATTTAAAGCTGGGCATTAGAAGACAATTTTAAAACATTGAGGATAACTAAAATAACACTGTGCGTACACTATATGAAGGTTTACTAAAATAGTTGTCAGGCATGCGTCATCGAGATAATTTCTGTTCCACTCAGACAAATCAGTTATGATTGCTGACGGCAAAACTGGAGTTGGGCTCTAGGAAGACAATCCTTATGCAAATGGCACATTCAGCCTCTAGCACTGTGACAAAAGAGTCTAATGAGGAGGCAGAATGACCTACCCAGGTAAGGGTGAAATCATCCACTATCCAAAGAGAAAGATGTTCATAATCAAGCATGTCAAGTTAATGGACACTCATAAGGTGTGAGTTAAATGAATTAGCTAGATTCATATAACAAATTCCCAGGATGTTGTTTAGTGCTAGTAAGTGTATTACGGTAACTCTGTAGAAATCGTTACTGTCTGTATTTCAGACATTCCCAGGAGCGCTAGCAAAGAGGAGCTTAGGACAAATTGGTGTATTCAGTGAAGAGAATTATATGAGGAAATGCATGTTAAATTATACTGACACTGATACTACACATGTGTTACAGGGATACTGCTCATATGCTTCTCCCTAGAAAGACCTGGGGCAATCCTGATTCCCCATGAAGCCCCCGTCACATCACTTACATTCATTCTGGTCTCCACACTGGCTCAGCCAGTTACCAGCTACAAGGCCATGTGTCTGCCCACACATTTGCTACCAGTGTAATGATCTTGCCAATGGCTTCACCATTTAAGGACTCTGCCCCATGGGCAGATGCCCGTTGCCTGACATTACATCAGGGTCAACTTCCCTTCATGTTCCCTTCTTGCATTGAAAGACCCTTTGGGGAATTCCCCAGTGGTCCGGTGGTTAAGACACCTCCCTGCCACTGCAGGGGGCACGGGTTCTATCCTTGTTTGGGGAAACTCAGATCCCACATGGTGTATAGCCAAAGACTAAAATAAAATAAAGACCTTTTGGACTCAGTGCCGTAAGAACATTCCTTTGGTTCTTCTTGTCCCTAAGGGTCACCATCCTTCAGAGTCAAGGACCTTGTTCCTAACATTCCTGGTTGCCTGAGATTTTTTTTTTAAACACTTTTTTTTAAAAAAAAGTAGAGTTATTTAGTTAGTTAGTTAGTTAGTTTTAGCTGCGTTGGCTCTTTGTTGCTGCACATGGGGCTTTCTCTAGTTGGGGTGAGTGGGGGCTACTCTTTGTTGCAGTGCGCGGGCTTCTCATTACGGTGGCTTCTCTTTGTTGCTGAGCACGGGGTCTAGGCGCGCGGGCTCAGTAGTTGTGGTTCACGGGTTCTAGAGCGCAGGCTCAGTAGTTGTGGAGCACGGGCTTAGTTGCTCCGTGGCACGTGGGATCTTCCCGGACCAGGGCTCAAACCCATGTCCCCTGCACTGGCAGGCGGATTCTTAACCACTGCGCCACCAGGGAAGCCCTGCCTGAGATTTTAAAAGCCTGTTCAGCGACTAGCGGCAGTCTGTATAGAATGTTTGCCAGTCTACAGCAAAAATTAGGAGGGAAACAAAGGGCAAGAGAGTGATTTGTATTTTTTCCTAAATTTAAATGTATACTCTGTAAAAGCTATCAATAGCTTAACTTTAGGTACTTCCTGCCTTTCTACTTTTTGGTGTTCTTTCTTCTGAAAAATGATGGGCATCGGTTGATTGCAAGTTTTCCTTAATGGCCGGGCTTTGCTAAATATAAAGATGAAATTCACGTTATTCCCTCTCTTCCTTCCTTCCTTTCTCCCTTTCTCCTCTCCTCCTCCTCCTTTCTTTGTCTCTCACATTCGTTTGTTCTTTTTTTTAATTATTTCGCTATTTTGTGAACTTCAAAGCTGTGGAAAATATGGCGTCTTGGACTCACTGGTCACCAGGCTGTATTGATGGAGTGTCAATGTCCACCTTGTACTGATCGTACTGTTCCATTCAAACCTCTTCAACATGTACTGAAATCTACCTCCACGCATTGTCAGTGTGCGAGGAGAAACTCTGTATTTTCCATGGAGGGACTCGGGTAAGAGTATCTGGAAAGAAGGAGAGAGAGACAGAGGCAGAGAGAGAGAGAAGGGAGGGAGGGAGGGAGGAAGGAAAGAAGGAAAGGAGAAAGGAAAGGAAGAAAGGAAAAGGACAAAAGAGAAAAGAAAAGAAAAGAGATTCTGTTATGCGGTCTCTCGTGTTTTCTGTTCAAATGTCCCCTCAGTCAGGCTCAGCTTTGTTGCTGTTTGAAGCTGACTAGAGACTCATTATCTCCTCCATAAGGTATACGTTTGGGCTAAACACGCACCACTGGAATAAATTCAGTGGATCCAGAGAGGCTGCGGGTCACTTTCGCTCCAGCCAACTCCAGAGTGACTAGATCACTGCCGTGACAGCTCCTTGTTGACAGAATAAATCAGAATGTGGAAGCTTGTGAGGATACGTAAAGACCTGGAGCTGTCCCGGGGACAGCCTGCTCTCCCCAAAGATGCTAAAGTGGTAGATGAATAAGAAGGAAAGCAGCCCAAGTTCTCATCCCAGACCTGCACCATCTGGCAGTGTGATCCTGAGGGTGTCAGTTTATAATTTCTCATTTTCTTTACCTATAACAACTGAAGGTTGCAGCCTATCCGGTAAAAATGCCAGAATATGGTGAACCAGGTCTGTTTGTGTCGCCTCTCAGGGCCGCTGAGGACAGGCACGCCCCTCAGTGAGATTGTGCTCAGTCCCCCTCAGACAGAGCTCCAGGGGTGAAGTACAGCAAAAGACACTATTATTAATTTCTAAACACTAGGGGCCAGCAACCAATATTACAATTATTCATTCAAATTTCAGCTACAGACTAGAAAGAGAAATCCTTTGTTTCTATAACAATAGTTACTTCAAGGCACCTGACACATTTCTATTTCCATTGATATCAGAAACAAAGTAAGGATGGCAATTCTGCCACCATTGTTAAGGATTACTTGGAAGTTTTAGCCCGTAGATTCAGATGTTAAGCATAAACAAGACAATTCACTCCTAAAAGGGGAGGCACAAACTATCTTAGTTTCTCATATGATTGTCTGTCTTTAAAAAGCCAATGTAAGCAATTGGCAAGCAATTAAAAGTAATAAAAGCATTAGAGCAAAGGAGAGTGAACAGTCAAAAAAATACAAAGTCAATGATTTTTAAAATTATTAAATTGCTGAAGGGATTATTTAGAGAATTAGCAGCATGGGAGTGGAAGTAGGCATTGCTGGCTGGTGATCGTTAGTTAGAGAGGCAGACAGGGACTCCCCCATCCCCCTTCACCTGCCCCAGTGAAGAAGGAAAAGGAGTAAAGGCAAAGACTGGGGGCAGTGGGGAAGCTTGGGTGGGGTTGAGGTAGGTATCTAGTTAAAGTAGAAATTGAGGGAGAATGCAAAGAAGGAACCAAACTGGTTTTTCAGAATCTTCAAATCTAGGCATAGAAACTTAGACCTGGTTCAGAAAGAAAATAGTCCGCAAGAACTAACAGAGGAAAAACAATGCTGGTGCAACTGATGATTAGAAGTCCATTGCTCCCCTCCGTTTCCTCGTTTCTGTTACTTTATGGTGAAGATTAGAAACTTCTCGCAAATATCGTTAAGCTGTGTTTTCTGGTTAAGATTACTTTCTTCCATAAGTATTTGTTGGCAATCTACCCGGCCCTGGGCATGTGGCAGTCAACAAGATAAATGCCCCATCATATGAAAATGGAAAGTGTACCATGTCTCTAGATAATGTTGTGAAGATAGAAATTCTTCTAAAATAAAAGTTTTGATCTGATACATTCCTAATCTGAATGGGGAACGTCTTTCATGGGATAAAAATCAACAGAAGAAATTAAGAAGGTGTGGACAGATTCAAAACGATGAAATTTTTAAATATCAGTTTGTCAAAGCTTCTAAATTAAAAAGAGAAAACAGGAGAAAACATAAGAAAATAGATTTGCTTAATCTAAGCAAATATCAACCTAAAAGTTGGTACTAATAATTAAACAAATGGAGAGCAAACAGAAATAATTTTTGCAACAAACATGTATGTTCTGACTATGACGCAGACACTGACTTGATAAACCCAAAAGATGTGATCTGATCTGACACTGCTATGGTCTGAATGTTTGTATCGCCCCAAAATTCATATGTTGATATCCTAACCCCCAAAAAATGATGCTCTGAGGAGGTGGGGCCTTGGGCAGGTGCTTAGGTCATGAGGGTAGAGCGCTCAGGAATGGGACTGGTTCCCTTATAAAAGAGGCCCCAGGGAGATCCCCAGCCCATTCCACCATGTGAGGACCCAGCAAGAGGGCCTTGCCTGTGAACCAGGAAGAGGGTGCTCGCTAGACAGCACGACCATGTTAGTGCCTTGATCTTGAACTACCCAGTCTCTAGAACTGTGAGAAATAAATTTCTGTTGCTTACAAGCTACCTTGTCTGTGATATTTTGTTATTGCAGCCTGAATAGACTGACAGACACACAACCATATTTGCACACTCAGAGAAACACTGTATTTTTATCATGCTTAAATTCAAAAAAAAGATTTTACTGAAAATAACTGAATGTAATAACATTAAAACGTCTATATTTTAAAGATGAGATGTGGCTAGTAAAGATTTAAAAAGCAGTTCAATTCAATTTGAAACCATTCTGTCCCACCCGCCCCTGTTTGGTACAACTTTCAATTCCTTTGTTGATCTTATTTGAAAGTGCTACTTTGTGTCACCCTATTCTCCTAATTTTGAGTTAAATTGGCTTCCTGAGTTGACTGATTCAGGAACATCTGAGCTTTTTCTTTATATCAAATCCTCTTTTCTTCCACTCTAATTATAAATGCTAACTCTTATCAAAGGTTTCCTATATATGCTTTCTCTACTAATTAGGTAAAAGATTATTTTTGTCCCGCTCTTTCCTGAAAGTAATGAAGAAATCTACAAGGAGATTAGGTGGACTGTCTCCATGTCAGCAATATGAATTTCGCCGCTTTTCACATCTCGAGGTCTGTCTCAATTTGTCTGCCTCTCTCTATTTCCCTGCTTCAACTCAGTTATGCTGTATTTCCTGAATTCTAAGAAACACATTACTTTTCACTTTTTAATATTTCTAAAATTGGAGTTTTCATTGAATTTGCCAAAGTTTCCTTGTTACCTTTTATTCATTATCTTAATTGCAATGCAGCAGTCCTTTTTAATAAAGACAGCAGCTTATATTCAATATAAAACTTGTAAAATATAAAACACACTTAATACAAAACTATTTTCTCCAAGGGTGAATCTGCCCCTCACTGAAAAAATTTTAAAACACTTTTAAAAAAACTTAGTAAGATGTTGCTAAATTTCTTTCATTATTTAGACTTTAAATAATCCCTCTAAATTTTGAAGAACGTATATTACAAATTTTTTTCCCTGGCATTCTTATAAAAGAGATTCTGGAAGACCTGGAGAAACAATGAACTACTTAGAAGTTGGGAGGAACATTCTTTTGCAAGGAGACACCTGCTTTGTTGAAAATAACTGGGCTGCTATTCAGCTGATGCACTTACGAGGCAGAAATGATTGTGTCCATTTTGATTGTTGAGCGCCACGTGCACCTGGCATTACACACTTTGTAAGTCACCCAGCTGTGCGTTGGTGGATGTTTAACAACTGGCCTTCTGGGGGGAAATGGGGACAGGGAGGGGAAGCCTTGATGTGCAGCATCTCCAATTTCCCTGATTTCCCATCACAGCCAATTTTAAGCTAACAACATCCCTGAACACAGAGTTGGGAAGAGATGCGCACAGGCTCTCCTAGTAGATTCCAGAACCCACCTGAACTGAATTCCTGGAAAAGAGACATGATAAGTTACTGCACAGTTGAAGGAAGCCTCAGGCTGGTATCCAGACTTACTGAAGGAGATGAATTAAGGTAGGGGAGCAAGGACAGAAATTTGGTGGGAAGGGATAACTGTCTGAGTCAGAGCTTCAACAGATTTTATTGGGAAAAAATTGTCTGTGTTTTTTTAGGTTATTTAGTGTGTATATGTAAACACCCTCATCCTTTTCATCTATGAAGTCTTTGTAAACGCTGCATTGCTCACTAATGCTTTGGGATGAATTTTGGTTGGGGGAGTGTATGAATTGAAATAATGTGCAGAGTCCTGCTTCAAGATTGGTGCAGGACTAAAACTGAGGCTGACTGTGTCTCAGTAGCCAACGTGCATGTTAACAGTAATTGAAGAGGACAAAAAGTAGAAGAGAGATTAGGTGGAAGCTTTCCAAGAAAGAAGAAGTAAAAAGGGTTTTTTTTGTTTGGTTGTTTCTCTCCTGCTAGGGAGTTTCATTTTACATGGCTGGCCATACAGGATGATTGAGAAATGGCAGAGGAAAGGATAGTGTAAAATGCAGGAGTTTTGGGCTTCCCTGGTGGCGCAGAGGTTGAGAGTCTGCCTGCCGATGCAGGGGACACGGGTTCGTGCCCCGGTCCGGGAAGCTCCCACATGCCGCGGAGCGGCTGGGCCCCTGAGCCACGGCAGCTGAGCCTGCGCGTCCGGAGCCTGTGCTCCGCAACGGGAGAGGCCACAACAGTGAGAGGCCCGCGTACCGAAAAAAACAAAAAGAAAAAAAAATGCAGGAGTTTTCATTGGCTTTGGGGACTATATGGCTAAACCAACAGTGTTATGACATCATTAGCCAAATTTTCTATGTTCCTGTGATGCAAAAATTGATCCAATTTTTAAATAATTTTTTTAAATTGAAGTATATTTGATTTTTAAAAATTGAAGTATAGTTGATTTACAATTACAATTTAGTTTCAGGTCTACAGCAAAGTGATTCAGTTATACATACATATATATATACATATATGCTATATATGCAGTGCTCTACAGTAGATCCTTGTTGGTTATGTATTTTATATATAGTAGTGTGTATCTGTTAATCCCATACTCCTCATTTATCCCTCCCCCAACCCCCCTTCCCCTTTGGTAACCATAAGTTTGCAAAAGTTGATCCAATTTTGATCCAATCTGATATAGCCTTCTAACCACAACTGGCCCCTTCATGTTAAAGTATTTAAGAATCTCTTCTGGATAGAACTTTATAAATTGCGTACAGTTCCTCAATTCTTTTCCCAGATTTTTACCTGAGACAGTTTCATAGTAAAGTCAGAGGGACTCTGTGAGACAAGGTATCCACACATCTGACTAACTTATCGCCGTTTTACATAAACCGGAAAAATGAGGGGCAGAGAAATTGAAGGGATTTGTCCTCAAGCATCGCCTTTGTCAGAGGATAGACCTGGAAATAGAAGCCTGCCTCCGGACTTCTGGATCTGTGCTCTTTCTTCCAGACAATATTTATCTGGCTCTGCAGCAAGCTCTTGGGTGCACCGAGGCCACTAGAAACAGGGAAAGGAGGTAAGGTTATACTTTGGTGAGATTTTGCACGTTGCTTGAGAGACAATTTCTGCATTGGTTCTCTTCTGAACGGTGGAGCAAGTGGAGAGGAGGACTGGATGGGGCTGTTCTCTGTGTGGTCCAGAGGCCTTCACTGCAGGAAGTGGGCCCTTCCGGCCACAGTTCTACCAGGAATCCTTCTTTCCCCTTATAGTAAAGCCCTGTTTATAAATATATGCGCACCCATACGCAAACATATACATCCCTCAAATGTCCAGAGCAGTTCTGTATCCACAGAGATAAATACACAAAGAAGAAACATGACAGAGACAGATGGATATAGAAGTATTTTTAATTTTTTAAGAAAACATTTGCCTGCTTTGGGGAGAAACAGTCGGTTCTAAGGGAAAGGAAACCTGTACTTAGGCTAAACTTCCTCAGGATTAATTATTACTGTATTTGAAATCCAAATGACTTGACCCATCATTAGTGGATAAGTGTAGGCCAGGGAATAAATATCCACTGTGTCCACAGTAAGACAGGTATCCATACCAAGTTCAAAGGCCCCTGGACTTTACCACACACACATTTAGGCCATCTTTAGAGTTGTGACGATGACGAAAAGTTGGATGTATTCTGAAAGCCCAAGGAGGCAGCCAGCACAACCTCAGCCTAATTAGCAGAAACCACAGGTATAACCAGCTGCTGGGCCATTCACGTAACCAATCCTTGAGCCAGATGCCACTTTTGGAAAAACATACCTCAGTGCTCTTCATTGAAATTCCGTCCCTGGGCTCATAAAGAGGGTACTGTGTGAGCAACACAGGCCTGGCTTGGGGCAACTGGGGCCATTCTGTGAGATATAGTGAGAGGCTCTGCTCTGCCTTCCAAATGGCCGCTGATTGTAAACAGGCTGTTCAGTGCGCCTGGAACACGGCGGAGGCCCAGCCACAGAGTTTTCATGCACGCCTGGGATCCTCACTGTACTCTGACTTGTGTAGGAAAAGGATCAGATGAGTCTAAAATCTCCTATGAAGTAAATGAATGAAGAAGTGTTTTATCAATAAAGTTTCATTTACACCTCACACACATATCACTCGAATGACAAAAGCCCAGGAACACCTCACATCTTCTTTCGAACATATGTCTTTTTTTTTCTATTAATAAACAGAGTCCAGACCTCAAACACTTGTGTACTTCAAAAGTGTTATTTGAAGATGGTGGCATTTGTTGAATTGAATTCATGCACTTGGCTTACAAAAGGTTCTCTTTACTCCACTCTATTTAATGTAACTGCAAATCAACTACCAATTCTTCCCTTGAAGGAAACATTTAATGATATAAATGGATTTTAAAACAATTTGGTACCATAACCCATACATGTTGACACTCAATGTTTTTAATATATGCAAAGTCATAATTCAATCTTAATACACTGTCTCTTATTTTGAGCATTTTCTATAGAAATATCTACCCTGGAGAGCAACGTTTAGCAACAAAACTAAACAGGTCAGATCACAAAAGAACAGTTAGTTATAAATACAGTTTTACTACTCAGTACAAAAAAAAATGTGTATAACATATAAAAATTGGTGTGATATCTTTCCAGGGTTGGTGAGAGGAGCTTATTTTAAAAAACTGAAAACCAAAGGCAAAAATGGCAGAAGAGTTAAGAATATAATTTCATGGTATGTAAAATATTGGCAGAGGATAGCAGGGTGTCACACATACTTTCAGTTTGCCAGGATACACGCTCTATTCTCTTAATCCATTTATATCCATATTGAGTTTTCTACCCATATTCCTCATTCTCTAGATGATTTCCCAAATTATTTCTTCTCTATATCATGATTTCCTATTTTTCTAGTGAAATTGTCTAATGTTCATGATAAAGCAATATACAGAGCTATCTTTGCAGTGAACTAACATGCCCTGATGTCCTGATGAGAAAAATATTGTTGGGTTTACTGGAATAAATCAGAGTTCATCAAGCGAACTTCATTCCTCCCATCTCTACTGCCCACTCTGACCCTCTCACTTGTAGTGGCCACAGAGCCTCATGCTCCAAGAACAGGGGAGATGAGTGTAGACTAGCATTCAACCAGAAACTACATCATCAAAAGAGACTGCACACATTATAAGGCACGAGCAGTACAGTAGAAAGATGGATAAAAATGGAATATGTTGATATTAAATATACCAAAGAAAATAAGAAAAGGTAACAAAGAAAGCAAGTAAAAGAATAAGGAAATTTCTATGAAGGTTTCAGACAGGCTCCAAAGCCAGTTACTTAACCCTCCAAATGCTTTAAATATTTCTTATGCATTTGTGTACTTGGGCAGCAATGGGCCTAGCTGAAAATTGGACTTCTTAAAATTAACAAAGGAGAGACTATTGATAGTTAGTGAGAGTATCTGACACAGATGGCAATTATATCTGTGATTTTATCTTTTAAATTGAGCTAAAAAAAAGTGAAAATATTTACTGAAATGTGTTTCTATTCCAACGTTTTCTCTTTTAGCTTAAATAAGATATTGCATGTGGGAACTGTTAAAAGGAGTAAAATGACTAAATAATTCTAAAGAGGGATGTTTTTGTTTCCTCCTTTTATGGTGAGTGGCTTTGAAAGTACCTGTGGTATCAGGTTATTAAAGAATCACTGAATCATGAGCTAAAGGATAACTTTACATAAGAGAGTCAGAGATGTTTAGGAAACACAGGCAGAATATCAAAGGGATTTGATATCAACTTTGATGGTTGAAGGTAAGCACATTTTGAGGCTAGCATAAGGCCATGATTTTTTATAGAATATGCTTTTATTTTCTGAAAACAGGGACAGATCTATTTTGTTCTTTCACAAGACCAATCGTTAAACTCATTCAGTATTATATATAAGAAAAACCAAGATAATTAGCTGTGTATGTAATGAAAAATAGCGTTAAATTAAGAAAAGAAAAAGTACATTCGAGTCTTTGTAATGTAAGCAGGTTCTAGAAAGAGTCAAATGTTAATAATGAAAAAATGTATCTTGTTTCAAAGAGTACAGTTGACCTCTGATCTGGACAAGATAGTGGAGATCCATTTTTCCCTATTCCTCCTTGGCTAGGCACAACTTTAAACCCAGAAATGGCATGAGAAACACCAAAGAAGGACTCTGAAAGTTGGTAGGAAGAAAGGGCACTTTGTTAGAGCCACAGGACTGGAAAAATCACACAGCAAAAGGACATCTTATGCCTCCTCAACCAACAAAAGAAGGCTACTCAGACCATCATTTCCCAATACCTGACCTAGCAACAGAAGGTAACCCAGCTAGTCTCATTACTCCTCTGGACTGAATGAGACTCCCTCTGACAACATCAGGTGAGTCCAACAAAACCCATAAGGGAATTGTCTGAGAGGTTCACAAACAATAAGCAGTGAGGAAAAGCCTTCTCCTCTCCCATAAGACCTGAGACTCCCTTTTTCCACCTAGAGACACAAAGACAGGAGGGAAAAATCAGTAAGAGGAACCCAGCTACAGAAAACAGCCCTGTGGAAGCTTCTTGTCCCTGTGGGCCCAAGTCCCTCCTCCCCAACCTAGAGACACCAGAGTAGCCTGGAGGCAGTGATAGGGGGACCCCAACACACCCTCACCCACTGAGAGACATCTGGAGGCAGTGCCTGGAGAAATCCCTCTTCCACCTCAGATAGCATCAGCAGAAAATAGTGGGATCCTCAGTGGCCCCAGATAAACCAAGAAGACCAAAATAACATTGTAAAGGATCTGAAAATTAAACTTCCAGTGAAATAAAAGCCTACAAATGTAGGGCAAGACCCACATGCTAACTTTAAACAGCATGACTGCCAGCCAAAATAAAAGATTTAAATGGACCCCAGAATCTCCTAACATAATAGATAAAAATATTGAGGACAAAGTAGAAAATTATATGTCATACCAAGAACCAAGAAAATCACAACCTCAATGGGAAATGACAATCTACTGACACCAACATTGAGAAGAGTCACATGTTGGAATTACTTGACAAAGATTTAAAAGTAGTAATCATAAAAATGCTTCAGCAATCAATTACAAATTCTCTTGAAACAAAGGAAAAAATAGAAAAATCTCAGCAAAGAAAGTTATATTAAGAAAACCAAGTAGAAATTATAGAACGGAAAACATACAATAATAGAAGTAAAAATCTCACTGGATGGACTAAATAGTAGAATGGAGATGACAGAAGATCAGTAAATTTGAAGACAAAACTGTAGAATTCACCAAATCTGACCAACACAGAGAAAACAGACTGAAAAAATATATATACAGAGACTTAGGGACCTGTGAGACAATAACAAAAGAGTGGTGCAAAAGAGTATTTAAAGAGATAATACTGAAAACTCCCCCAATTTACAAAAGACACAGACTTACAGATCCAAGAAACTGAGTAAACCCCAAACAGGATAAACCTAAAGAAGTCCATGCCAACATTTCATAGTTAAACTTTTGAAAACTGAAGACAAATAAAAAATCTTTAAAACATCCAGAGAAACAACAGATTACCTACAGGGGAACAATAACTTAAATGACAGCAGATTTCTCATCTGAAACTATGGAAGCCAAAAAGAAGTGGCAGAATATTTTTCAAGAGCTGAAAGGAAAAACTGTCCACCTAAAAACTGTATCCAGTGAAACTACCCTTCAGAATAGAGAAATATGTACATTTTCATACCAAGGAAAACTAAAGGACTTTACTGCCAGCCAACCTACCATTAAAGATTGGTTAAAGGATTTTCTTCAGACAAAAAGGAAATGATAAAAGAAAGGCTCTTTGAACATCAGGAAAGAAGGAACAATGGAAAGAGCAGAAATCAGTTTACAGCAGATTATGCTTTTCCTCATAAATTTTATAAAACACAGCTGATATTTCAATAAAAAATTATAGCACCGTCTCATACTTAAGACAATGATATTTAAAAGTGAGGAAGATAAAGTGATGTGAGGTTAAATAAAAGTGAGGTTTCCACACTTCCCTTGAACTAGTTATATGTTGATACCAGTAGACTATAAGTCACATGTGTATATTTTAACACCTAGAGTAGCCACTATGAAAACTATACAAAGAGATAACACACAAAAACACAAGTAAATAAAAATGGATTTTAAAAATTGTTCAAATAACTCATGGGAGAGCAAGAAAAGAGAAAGAGAAGGAACAAAAACCATAAAAAACAAAGAGGAACAAATAGTAAAATGCCCTACTTAAGTGTTACCATATCAATAATTACCTTAAATGTAAATAGTCTAAAGATATCAATCGAAGGACAGAGATTGTCAAGAGGATTAAATAAAATTGATGAAAATATATACTGCTTACAAGAAACTCACTTCAAATTCAACAACATAGAGAGGTTGGAAGTAAAAAATGGAAAAAAAAGTGCTATGAAAACAGTAATTTAGAAAATTTTAAATAGAAGTGGCTCTATTAAAATCAATAGACTGCAGAGCAAAGAAAATTACTATAGACAAAGAGAGTCATCACATAATGATAAAAGAATCAATCCACCAGGAAAAGAGGATCCTAAATCAGTACGTACTAAACAAGAGAACATCAAAATGCATGGTCAAAAACTGATAGATGTCAATTCTAAGATGCATATTTTTGGTTGCCAGAGGTAGGGGGTGAGGGGGTGGGCAAAATGGGTCTGGAAAATCATTAAAATGAACACTTTTTTCACATTGAATATTTCTGAAACGGGGATACTTCTTAAAATAGATGAAAACTTTAACGTGAAAATGCTGTTATTTTTAGAAAGCTATCATTAAGTCAGTGTCACAATTTACACTTCAATAGTGTCTTAGAAATGAGGAAATGTGATGATTGCCTCTTATTGTTTCAAAAATGTGAGTCTTGCTTCATGTTAGGCAAAAAGAAAGAAATCAATATTAGTGATAGATTGACAGACTCTTGGACTTCCATTCATTCCATAAGCTAAATTTCTAAATCAAAACAGACACAAACATACCAAATGATTAGTAAAAGTTTACCTTATTGTTAAGACCAAAAAAAATGCAAAATCTGAAAATACTATCATTAAGTCAGCTTATAAAACAAGAACAATAAATAGACTTTGTTTTTTACGTTGATCAGAATTTTCATCCAACAGCTTAATGTTACTGTTTTAACTGCACATTTCACATTAACCAAACAGTGTGAAATTGCTCAGACTGGAGGTTGGATTTTGCTTTTGTTTGAAAGAATGAGTAGCAGAAAAGCCAAAGTTTAACTAGTATCTGCTGATGCTATGTGTATTGGTTAGTGGACATTTACTTCCAACATCAGTTCTAGAATTCCCCTAATATCTTGAACAAATGGTGATATCTACAACTGTGGCTTTAGTCATTCTACTCTTGTTGCCCTTGATCTTGAACTTCTTGAGTCCTGGAATAACTACTGTGTTCTGTTGTCTGTACTTGGGGACCATTGCTGAGCTCAGCCAAGCATTTTAGCAAGAATTTGCACATGAGGTGCAAATATGTTGTTGTTTTGTCCATTTTAAAACATACATGCAGAATCTTTATGTATTCTTCTTTGACTTGCTTATTTCCTCCTCAGTTATGTTTCTAAAGTTCATATACGTT
The DNA here is from genome assembly GCF_011762595.2 of Tursiops truncatus. Taxonomy (NCBI): domain Eukaryota; kingdom Metazoa; phylum Chordata; class Mammalia; order Artiodactyla; family Delphinidae; genus Tursiops; species Tursiops truncatus. Next base: position 113,974,707 of record NC_047038.1, on the reverse strand, counting down.
GCTCCTTCATTTTTATTGCTGTTGAGTTTTCCATTGTATTTTCACAGTTTATTTGATCACTCTATTCTTTTTCTGTTGTTGTTTGTTTGTTTGTTGCGGTACGCGGGCCTCTCACTGTTGTGGCCTCTCCCGTTGTGGAGCACAGGTTCCGGACACGCAGGCTCAGCGGCCATGGCTCACGGGCCCAGCCACTCCGTGGCATGTGGGATCTTCCCGGACCGGGGCATGAACCTGTGTCCCCTGCATCGGCAGGCGGACTCTCAACCACAGCGCCACCAGGGAAGCCCATGATCACTCTATTCTTAATAGGTATTTGGAGTGTTCTGATGAACAATACTCCTATATGCATTCTTATATTTGCCTTCTGGTAAACAAACGTAAGAGTTAATGTAGAACACCTCCCTGGACATTGATTCCTGAGATGCAGGTAGGTATCTGTAAACTTGCTTAGGTGGTACTGAATCGTTTCCAAAGTAGCTATACAGTTTTAAACTCTCAACAGCAGAGTATGAAAGTTCCTAGTATTTGCTGTCCTCACAAATGCTTGGCATTTTCCAACCATTTACTTTTTGCCAATCAGTATCTATGCAATAGCTCTTATCTTTCTTTCATTCGTTATGTTATCTCTTTAATTATTTTAAATTCAATAATTTTGTGGTTTCTTTATATTTTCTCATTAACTCTTTTTCATAGAGGTTTGTTTCCTCAAGTACTTTGTGACTTTTTATTGTGAATTTGTCTTCAGTAGAGGTTGTTCCTGTTTTCAGGTGGGAGTCCTGTGCACCAAGCGTTGTGGAAGTGTTCTTGTGGAGTAGTTTTGTCTTTGTTATCTGCTGGACCCCATTTGTCCCAGACCAGTTTTTACAGAAATATTTCAGCAGAATGCCTTGGATCTTCACAGTGTCCACTCCCATGTTTTCTGTTCTGGCATTGAATTCCTTATTTATTTCTGGCCTCTGAGGATTTCTCTTGTGCTGGGTTTTACCTTTGTTGTTGTTGCTTGGTTTTATTTTATCAAATAAATGGAATGAGAGGGAGTGTTCATGCCAGCGCAATCTGTCACATTACCAGAAATTCTGGTCTGATTTATAGTATTTCTGATCCATGTAAGAGTAATTTCTCAAAGTAAAAGTGGTTTGGGGTTATAATTTGGTTTCTAATAAAATTTGACCACAGAAAGAAAATGGACTAAGAGTACTGTGATTCCTAGGACTATCACTGTCACTGCCAATTAATTAAATAGCCTCCTGGTTTTAAAATGAATCTTCTCTAAAGAGGGGGGTCAGCTCTCCAAGTGTACATAAAATCAACTGTCAAAGCCTGCCAGTCTAAGAGCTAGATGCTAGAATTTGATACAACTTTCTAATGTCATTAATGCTACCCTGTATAGCTTCTTAGAACACAGCCTGACTATAGGTAATTTTCTCTGGTAATAACACCTCAACATGCTGTGGGCTCTACAAATATACGTGGTTAACATCTCTATGCCTTAGCACATGCTGGGGCCCACAATGCTCTAATTAACATCACATATCATCAATCTAAGTTTTCAAAACTGAATTTCAGTTGTCTGCAAATTTATTAAATTATTTTTGCATTTAATTGCCTCATTTATAAGATATGTGGTTAATTATGTTAATTGCTTTCAATTTAGAATTATTATTAGATGACTTCTGAAATTATCTCTGCCCTTTAAGAAACTTAGATAATTTACAAGTCTTAGTGATTTACTAAAAAATAGGTAAGGAGATTACGTGAAACACATTTCTTAGAGTCATCCTAACCCTAAGAAGTATTTAAATAATTTTATTTAATCAAGAAAAAAACTAGAGTGGATAAAAATGATTCTAAATGTATATTTTCATGCATTTTAATTGTTTTCTCTTGTAATTTTTAAGGTATTGGAGCATAACTTCTGGCCACTCCCCATTACAAAATCATAAAAGGCATCCTCTTGCAAGGTCCAGAAATAAATTAAATTTCTTATTTCTAACAATCTTTGGGGGCTGAAACAGAGATGTGGTACGCGGACCTCTCACCGTTGTGGCCTCTCCCGTTGTGGAGCACTGGCTCCGGACGCGCAGGCTCAGCGGCCATGGCTCATGGGCCCAGGCGCACCGCGGCATGTGGGATCTTCCCGGACCGGGGCACGAACCCATGTCCCCTGCATCGGCAGGCTGACTCTCAACCACTGCGCCACCAGGGAAGCCCCAGAGAAGATTTTATTAAAAACTTTTAAACAATTGAGAAAATGAATAAGTAATGGAAGTCATTTTAACTGGATGGAACCAAGCCTCATCAACATTTAAAACTAGCTAACTTATTCTCTCTCCTTACTTCTTCCTGAATATGCTGCGGCCATAACTGAATGCCTGACACCTACATCTTCATGGAAAAGAAAATTTAAATCAACTCGTTCATGTGTTCTGGTGTACTGCATAGCTCAACACTGTCTGTCCAGTATGATTAACTTGCTGCTACTCCAGTCCTTCATTTCACACATTTATTGGGTGCCTGTTATGTAAGAGACACTGTGCTACATGCTGAGGGCAGCAAAAAGTTGACCAAGATAAGAAGAGCATCTCCTCAAAAAGGCTCACCCCATATACAATCACTTCCCTCGGCTCCTAAACTTCACCACTTGCATCTTGTGCTGCTTTTAAAGAAGGAATATCACATCCCTAAATGTTCAGGTTATGAATCTCAGGGCCTGAGCTCAACTTCAAGTCAAGAGGCCACATGACTTTGATGGATCACGCCAGCCAGCCATGTGCAAAGGGCTTTCAGTTCCAGTCCACTGAAATCAAGAGCCTTTCCCAGGTATCCAGACAGTATAACATCTATCTTAGTTCCTCTACCAAGATACTTCGGGCGGACTAACTAAAATGTGTGAGAGTTGATTTTCTTCTGACCCTAGTAGAAGGATACGATTCCAGATTCAATTTGGTTAAAAACAATAAAGAAATGTGTTCTTATTTACAACACAGAAATAGACTCAGACATTGAAAACGAACTTAAGGTTACCAAAGGGGAAAATTGGGGGAGGGATAAATTAGGAGTTTGGGATCAACAGTAGATACACACTACTATATATAAAATAATATATATATTATATATATATATAATATACATATAAGATATATAATATATATAAAATATATATATAAAGTATATATAAAATAGATAAACAACAAGGACCTACTGTATAGCACAGGGAACTGTACTCAATGTCTTTTAATAAGTTATAATGGAAAAGAATCTGGAAAAGAATATATATATATATATATATATATATATATATATATATATATAAAAAAAACTGAATCACTTTGCTATACACCTAAAACTAACATGACATTGTAAACCAACTATACTTCAATTAAAAAATTTAAAAATAAAAATAAATGTGTTTTCTTCTACAAATGTTATAAAGATAATGATATCTAAAAGAGAACTTGAGGAGAACACTACAAATATTTTGTATCTCATAAGAGTAACTATCTCAGTTGAAAAGAGGCCAGCATCACACCCTCTTGTAATTATAATTCCGATGTACTAGTTGAATATATGTTAAGATCCATGAAAAACAATATTGAAGGTCTAAATTTATTATATCAAAGTTGAAGATAAAAAGCCTCCTTATACAGGAATAATACTGGATTCATTATCAGTATTAACAATGAAAGGGCCCATAGAGTTAACCTATACACTGATACTAAAAATTATAGATTATGGAAATAAATATTAGATATAGACATTTTCCTTTCCATTTGAGAAATAACCTAGAGGAAAGCATCATTCTCTGCCTAGAATTCTATGAATGAAGTTTTGACAGAATCATTTTCAGCGTTTGACATTCATGACTTCTACCACTAAGTTGGTCAAAGTAAATAACATTCAGGAGGTTGTCAGATAGTTCTAGACACCTGAGACACTCGATGTGGCAGCTGAGTCAGGATGCTGGGTCAGGCGAAATACGTTTTCATTATGTATAACGCATGGCTTCTGATGTTAACTCAATTTAAAAGGCCTTTAAAATGTTGAACATGGAGAAATTTGCTTCCTAAAATCAAGGTAGATTTGTTTTATGTAAACTGGTGATATTAATGTCAGGAAAATAATAATTATTATAATATAATACATGTTACATATATTATATATTTAATTTTATATTAGTTATAAGCCATAATTTTTTGAGTGTTTTCTCCATGAAGACACATTTAAGTAAAGTATTTTTATGAATGGAAGATATATTGCAAAACATACTAAGGATAGGGAAAGAATGCAAGCTTTCACTTTGAAATTTTGAGTTATATGATACTCTAATTGCTGCTTACCACACCAGTAGGATTAGATCCATCTAATTCACTGAGGCTGAGGGGCAGCCATATGGACCATTTTCCAAGAAGCAAGAGACATGGTTACAAGTTATCATCTAATCATTTAGTGTGAACAACTATCTGATAGTCAAGTAGCAAAAACAAAACAAAACAGAACAAAAACAAACAAAAAACAAAGTGGAAGATATATTTGCAATATTTCATGCTATAATGTTTAATATTCTTAGTGCATGAAGAGTTCTTATCAATCAAAAGGACAGACAACCCACTAGAAAAAGGAACTAAGGGCAAGGATAGAAAATTCACAAAAAAAGAAGAGGAGATTGCCAATAAATATGTTTAAAAAAATGCAACCCTAGTATATAGAAATAATAAGATGTCATTTTTCTCCTACCCCTTTATATGAGCAAGTTTGGGGGTTTCTTCTGAAGATAATATGAAGTTTTGTTGCCACTCTTGATTACCTTGTCAGAAAGCAGTTCGGTAATTCATAGCAAAAGTTGGAGAACTTTGCATTCCTTTCAAGCTATTCTGTGTCAGACACTGTACTAGGCACTGAGTAAAAAACGTCAAAAAGCGCCCAGCCCAGGCCCGGTGAAGCCCATAGACTCCCCTGGATGCAAGAACACAAGTGCTGTTATGACGGGAAAGGGAGCGGTTAGGGTAACTCAGACTGTTTTGGGTATTTTTTTTCAGTGGGTAAGAGATAGCAAGTCATTCGGAGGTGGTGAGGGGCAGGGAAGGTTTTTACAAAGTTAATCACTAAAAGCTGCCAAAGCCCTTTATCGGAAGGAACGTAAATTACTAACCAACTCCCAGTGCAACTGAGATAATAGAAACACATTTCTCTTAGGGTGCTGGGAGGCACGATCCAAAGTGATCCCCAAAGGATCTTATAAGCATGGGGTCAGGGCACAAGCCGCAAGGTGGAAGGGCGCATTCTTCGGACCCTCTGGGTAAGGGGGATATTTGCAAAACTTGAAGCAAATCCTGCCTGTCTTCTCCCTGCCCCCGCATGCCCGGTCCTGGTCATGATTTACAGTGCGGGTTCTTATTTTACCTTCTTTATTTTTTTTGCATTTTTTAACATCTTTATTGGAGTATAATTGCTTTACAATGGTGTGTTAGTTTCTGCTGTATAACAAAGTGAATCAGCTATACGTATACATATATCCCCATATCCCCTCCCTCTTGCGTCTCCCTCCCACCCTCCCTATCCCATCCCATTAGGTGGACACAAAGCACCGAGCTGATCTCCCTGTGTACAGCGCGTGCTTTTAAATTGAAACTTTTTTCCAGGTTTTATTTGTCAGCGTTTAAGTCCAGAGAATTGTGGCCTCGGTATATTTACAGAAAGTGACTCCATAGCACAAGTGCTGGTCTACACAGGACTCAACTGCAGATTCTCACCTTTAAGTTTGTGTCCATTTAACGCTGAAGAGGTTGTGTTTTAAGACTAAGGTACGACTGGTTCTTTAGATTTATTATCCATTTTTAAGAACAGTTTTTTCCTCCTGCCTCTTCCCTTCTGTCTTTGGAGCTGATATGAATACTATTGGCTGTACTTGTGAGATATGTGTGTAGGTTTAACGCACACTGAGATGGTTTAAGTCAAAGAATTATAAAGGGAGTGCTAGTGTATGCAGTTCTCTTTCCTTAGAACACTGCTCTGGTGAATGCTAAGAAAAGATTTTTTGCTCGCTCAATAAAAGCAAATGCAAATATAACAAATTAGATTGGCTCTTACAATTGGCAGGTGTTGGGTTTTCAATGGAGACAAAGACTGTATATTTTAGACACTCTTTCCTGGGGTCTAATTTAAAATCCACATGGTAGGGGAGCATCTATCCAAAGTCTTCTTACAACTGTCCAAACATAGTTTCCATCAGTTCTTGCCTAAGGGAGCTATGACCTGGATGGAAAATGCTGCAAAGTATTAAAGAAAACTTTAGTTTTCTTTGACTGTCCCAGTATCTTCCCCTTTTCCTCCCAGGGTGGAGTTGGTTCACTGTGGTCTCATTTGCAATATTCCATGAAGAACACTGACAATGTATCAGATTGGTCATGGTATGAACAATTTTCATGGGTGGAAATACAAAGGCCAGGGTTGAATGAGAGCCTTTATAGAGGCTTTGAACAGTAATAAATTCTGATGAAATGTCTCCCACCCCTGCAGACCATCTTAATCTTTTTCAGGCACACCCTGGATGGCTTATAGGAGAAACAGCGCTCCTCCACAAGACAGAAGGAAGAACAAAACCGTTGGCCTTTCATTCAAGCTGAGAGGCAAAATTCACCCAAATTTCACAAAACAGTCTTTGGACAGAAAGCAAATGAAAAATTGTTTTCATAGTTGGCCCAATGGCATGCCACGGAAAATGACGAAGTTTGCTATCCGTGATGTCTGTGCCCACTAGATCTACAAGCTGCTGTCTATTGTAATTTATTTTGTATTGCAACCCAAAGCAAAATGACCTCTGGTATATGACAGAAGATAATATGACTTCTTTGAAGCAGAGAGAAAAAAGGGGCCACGGACTAAGCACTGGTGGCATGAAAACAAAGAGCAAATAACTTGTCACCGTGAGGGTTTCCGAAGACGGCAGCCCACGAAGGCTGAACTCTGCTTGGAATGTGATAAGGTGGCCAGGCCTGTTGTGAAATACTTCTTTGGTAGGAGCTCTGAGCTGACAGGCCATATAAAGAAGTGTTGCAGATTAGAAGCTTATTTCTTGTCAACATATCAGGGGTGGTCCTTTCGCAGCCTAGCAATCTGAGCGACACTGAGCCTTGACCCAAGAAGCAGCAGAAAAGGCAGGCTTCAAAACAGGAGGAGAAGATGGGCTCAAATAACCAAATCTGGATTTTAATTCACATTCACCACAGCCTCCTAAAATTGATGGGCAGGGGACTTGCAGTGAGGCAAGGAAGTTACTAGAAGGGGCCAGAGCTTTGAAGTCAGACCAAAGTTTGGATTCTTTCTTTATTACCTACGAACTGTAGGATCCTGGGTAAATCTCTTAGCCTCCCTGTGTCTCAGCCTCCTCTCTGTTGAGTGGGTACAATTATATATACCTCTCAGCATTGTTTTAAGCGTCAAAGGAGGGAACCTGTACCCCTCAACAGTGTTGTAAGGATTAAATGGGATAGCAAAGAGGTAGGTTTACACAGTGCCTGGTTCGTCCTCGGCCATTCTCTTAAAATAAGAACAGTGAAAGATCAGTTGACGCTGTAACTTTTTATTGTGCCTGTGATACAGAGCAACTTTATCTTACTAGGTGCCACTTTGTCACAATTTCTGGCTTAAACATTGAAAACTGGATAGTGTATTTTAAAGTTATCCGTTTTATTCTCCATCATTGTGTGGTGTGGGGCAGGCCTTGTAATTATTTTATTTTTTATTCCACTTGACAAGTACTTCCCTGGGGAAGTCAATGACTCTATCTTAATTTCTACTTATACTATACACCCTGAATTAGTGCATCCCGGCCAAAGCACAACATAAAAGTACTATAAAGAAGAATTAACATTAAGCACACTCGTTACGACTCTAATATGTGCTTACAATTTAAGGAATCACTTCCTAATAGTAAGAGTAGTCACAGGCACAAGTTATTTCTAATCAAAAAGTAGCAGTGGATAACTTTCTAAATTAACATTATAACATTGACACAAGCAAGGTCTATTGTTGTGTCCAGGCTAGGGGGAGCCATTTACCACTTGTCTAGAAGTGATCAGCAGTGATCCAATAAAAGAAAGCAAAGAATTTATAGCACTGAAATCGGACACTTTGTGGTCTAATCCCTACATTTTACAGAAGAAGAAACTGAGGCTCTTTGGAAGGTATGTGACACGCACGGTTCCTGAGCATCTGAGTCAGAACACAAACCCGGATCTCATCTCAAACCCTGGGCTCTTTCTGAGTTACTGTTTCAGATCTCCCCAGACAGACTCTTCTGCTGTAATTACAAGCTGGAAATAACCTAAACATTTCCTGAAGTTTTGAGAATGTCACACACTACAGAACTTTCTGACCTGGTTTTCACAGAGATGTTTAGTGACGTTGGAAAAACTGCTTTTTGCAAAAGTGAAGGCGGTGGATGGTTATTGTGGAATAGCCAGCCCAATTTTCAGTCCTAGGAGGTATAAATAAGTACAGAGAAATATCCACTCTTTTGAATGCTCATCCAGCCCTCCTGAGGTTTCCCTCAGCAACAGCCATAAATATCACTTAGCTCTTCTACTCATTTGTGGCCTGGTAACATACCCCACCAGGAATTAGGAATCCCTCATTTCTAAAGCTGGCTTGGCCACCCACCTACTGTGTGGCCTTGGACAAGTCACTTAGCAACTTTCTCAATCTTAATCATAGAGGAAGAATCTTGACTTGCATTATAAAGATGACCTTATTTGCATTTACTAAGGATTCTCATGTTTAAAGCTGATTTTTTTTTTTAAAAAAGGGGCACTATCATGCCACATATATTGAAAGTCTTAGCTATATGGTTGTAACATCCAAAGATAGCAAGATTGGAATGCAGGGAAAAAGTGGGATAAACTCTTCAGCACATGGCAGCTGAAAAAGAAGCTGGTAACGCTCATTCTTCCAAATTATATTGTTAAGAGCAAAGCTCCAAAGAGGACTAAAGTTCCATGGAAATTTACCACTTCTCCATTAAAACAACTCTGGCATAAAGCTTGCTTAGGAAGTTCCAGAGACATAGCCTTCATTCTTAGGAGAGGCTAGGAGTGGTTTCTCTGTGATCTCATAATCTCTTGATTACATTGATATCATTTCACTTATGGCATCGTATTATAATTATTTATTCATGTATCTGTTGCCCCCAGTAGACTGTAGTTCTCATAGGCAGGAACCATGTCTTATTCATCATTCTATACCCACTGCCTGGCCTGTGACAGGCATTAAATACACGGCTTCTTTGAGCTACAACATCACGGGACAGTTGGTTACATATGGGAGAAGCTGTCCAATTCTGTGATGTTTTCCCAGTAGAGTTTCATTTCCTCAACTTATAAAAAGATACTAAGAAGGACTTAAACTTTTATGAAAAATATTTCAGCATCTTCTAACTATATTTATCTCAGGTCCTTGAGACAGTGGTCTAGGTATGGCTAGATTATGTTGATTCAGGCTGATACACACACAGACATATACATTTACACATACACACTCATATACCCACACACTTACACTTAAAGACACACTCACATACCCATCATATAGTCACACATGCTCACACTCTCACACATATTCTCTCTCTTTGTCTCACATACATACACACATGCACACACACACACTCTCAAGCCAGAAGACATGCATAAAAAATAAAATATTGGGAACTCCTATAGTGCAGCAGGTGTGTGCTAATCATGGGAAGACTAATAATTTACCCTCCTCAATAAGAACTCTAGGTTTTAGACCAGGAAACATGCTTCCTACAAAATGCTGAGTGACCAGTTAATATATCTGTACAAAGAGGTCAGCAGGCACATGAAATCCTGACTCCTGGGAGAAGCTGTCAGTATAGATTGTGGGAAGGCCAAAAGGCCCTGGTTCCTCCTTGGAGATATGCCATTTCTCCTGTGCCTTATCTTCTGGGTGTGTTGGAACTACTTGCTTATAGAAATTTGGGTATAGATAACCGAAGGACCCCGAAGAATGCCAACACTTATTCACAATTGTTTATTATACGTAACTAGTTAACTTTGGTTGATAGGTAAGTCCAAGAAAATGAGACAAATTTACTTTTTCTAAAAAAAATAAATCAATCCAAACATAGTGAAAACAAAAATTTAGGAAATAAATACAAACTGCTTCTTTTCACTGGACTAATGCTATGTTATGTTGACAGTTTTAATGTATCATTTGTGTAGTCTCATGTGATAATGCAAGATAACACTAGTTTGTTACCACCATTTTGCCCACAAACCTTTCCTCTATCAAAACAGAAGAAAATTCTACCCTAAGTGAATTATTCCTAAGGTGATTCATGAACCAGTGACACGTTGGTACAGCGACAAGCAGCTGGTGCGAAGTAAAGGGGGGGCCATGGGCTCTGGAGCCTTCTCCTGAGTCAGCGTATGGCACAGTCATTTCTTAGCCATGTGACCTCAGGCAAGTTACTAAACCTCTCTGGGCCTTATTCTGCATTTGCCCGTGACATACCCCTTTGACAAAGAACCAGCAGGCCCACAGCGCACTCTGGCAGAACTATAAAGAGGAAACAAATTGGAGGATCCTGGGACACTCATGGGACAGAAGTTAATCCTTGCCGCTGTTGCCAGCAAGCTTGAGTGGCAGCAAACATCATTGTTCCCCCTCCACTGCCACTGAAGCCTAGGATGCTACCTGAGACTGCCCACTTCCAACCCAGGAGTTCTTCTCATGGAGAAGCTTCCATGGGTGGTGTTTCACGGAGAAGAGAACAGAGGTTTTAGGATGGAGAAAACAAAGAAGGTGACAGAAGTTGGGGGAAGGGTGCCAGAATCCAAGGTCAAGTTAGAAAACGGTGGGAAAGTTATCTACAGGGTCCCCTCCTTGCATGTGTCTCAGTCTTTAGGAATTTGTTCTTTTTGAAGCTCATCAAGTGAGCCACAACTTTAATCTCTTTTCTCCTTTATTATAACCTTTAGAAAGTTGCCCTGACAATTTAGGATGAAATATAGTTGCATATACTTAAACAGTCCGTGTGCTTGTCTTTGGGAGACTGAACAGAACAGCAGGAAGTTTGGTGCCTCCCCACTCTGTCTGGGTACCAGCAAAGGGGGACCTCAGCCTGCTGAGTACGTGACAACATGAAGTCCAGGATGCTCCGGAACTTCTGCCTAGCCAGGAGAGGTCAGGGAGAAAGTCCAAGGACCAGAGAAGCCTTCTGAGGTGTACGAGCGAGAGAAACAGGAAGACCAAACCTCCTTATTAGCCCTGCACGTTAGGTAGCGTGGACCAAAGAAACAGAGCAAAGAGCCCATCAATTGGATGGTGTGGGGAAGGGTAAAGCACAGAGCATAAACAAAAGCAAAGACATAGCACCATAAACAGTGACGCAAAGAGAGGCGACAGCCTGAAACCGCAAAGGAGTCTTCATGTGTAAACAGTACCTAAGCCCAGTGCGTTATCTACCAACTGTTTGAATCCAGCCAGTGCCTATGGAGAAGCAGAGGTGGTGACCTAGAATACTGGGGATCTGTCGCCATACGATCTGTGTAATGCGGAATTCAGCACATCACATAGATTTACCTTTGATCCCCAAATTTCATTTTCTTTGATCTTTTCAGGAAGCATATTGTTCTGATTCTTCTAGGTAACTGACTTTGGAACATGTTTCCTAGCATGCTTACTAGCATTTCTGAGCTCAGTAATTCTTTGAATGCAATTTGATTTCCAAAGATAATGACCCCGAAAGGCAAGAATAATGAGAATTTATAAATAGTAGAATTTATAATGATTTCTCTTCCTTCAAGTAAATTCTCCATAAACCTCAAACAAATAAGCGAGAAAAATCCTTAGCCCCCTCAGATCCTCCCCAGGTTGGCATGGAGTTGTGAGCTGTTGGCAATCAGGCCACACAAAATCTATCACTGTCACTATAATCATCATTATCATCGTCATCACAGTAGAGATTCCTATAAAAACTTCAGCTGTTTATGGAAGTCCTGAAACAAGTTTTCCTCATTTTAAGAGGCTATAATTTTAATGATCACTACTCAGTATCTGGAATTTATTACAACTCATTAGGTATGATTTGTGCCATTCAAATAAGGACGTTTCATGGGAATTTTTCAATTTTCTTCCCCAATCATGGCTGAAGAAGTACAGTGGTTAAAGAATTCTATATTCTAAGATTGGGACTGACATCTACACACTACTATATATAAAATAGATAACTAATAAGTACTGCTGTGTAGCACAGGGAACTCTACTCAATACTCTGCAATGACCTCTATGGGAAAAGAATCTAAAAAAAAAAAAAAAAGAATGAGTGGATATATGTATATGTATAGCAGATTCACTTTGCTGTACACCTGAAACTAACACAACATTGTAAATCAACTATATTCCAATAAAAATTTTTTTAAAAAGGTAAACTGAGGCATATTAAAAAAAATAATCATCAAAAGAAAAGACAACAATTGAACAAAGGTGGGATGGGGCAATGGAAAAAATAATTTTGATGGATTAATTTGGAGAATTTGATAATAAAAACGTTTGTATACTGAAAAAAAAAAATTCCAAGTTTTCCCTGCAATGTTCCCATTGACTTAGGGACAGCCTGTATGAACTTCCTCCAGGGACTTCCCTGGTGCTCCAGTGGTTAAGACTCTTGCACTCCCAACGCAGAGGGCCCAGGTTTGATCCCTGGTTGGGGAACTAGATCCCGCATGCTGCAACTAAGGGTCCTCATGCTGCAACTAAGGGTCCTCATGCTGCAACTAAGAGTCCGCATGCCACAACTAAGATCTGGCACAGCCAAAATAAAATAAAATAATAAATAAATATTAAAAAAAAAACCTCCCTCCAGTTTTCTCCATCCTGCTTCTCCTGCCTGCCAAATCATAAGCCAGCTTCTCTCCAGTTTCCATGTCATTCCCTGAAGCTATATTTTATGGCACATTTCAGATCTTTAGTCACAATTCAGTAAGCAAGTCTCAGGTCCTTTTTAAGACTGATTTTGCTCCCTACTTGTCTAGCATAATATTAGATAAGAGAAGAAATTAGGTCAAATTGAACCTGACAATGGCTTGCCAGCATTATTAGATGTAACATCTTACTATTTTTGGTTACAACAAAAGGACTACACAAGGGAAGAGATAGTATTCAAAACAAAGACCTTTCTCATTTATATAAGATGTATTCATTAATTTTTTGAACATGATAATTTAAAGTGTTTTATTGAAATATGTTAATTACTTTTAACTGCTAGATTTAGATCATATATATTTGTGGTCTCATATACTATTTATTAAGACAGCTTTGTGCATTTGTTACCTTCCCAATAAAAAAATCAAAACAAAATTCAAAAAAAATTGACTAAGTGATTCATCCTTATTAGAAAGTAGCTGCAAACTTAATGTGAAATTGAAAGCAGTGATGCAAATAAGACCTGCTTCTTTCAAGAACTTGAATTCTCTGTTACACTTACTGTTAGCAACAAAATGAAAATGTGCAATTTGTTGGTGGGGGGAATAGGGGATTTCCAAAGCTAATGTATATTCCAGGTTTCCCAGGCTTTTCCAACCTAGGAAAACCCATGGGTCACACAGTCATTGGAGCCAAATGTCCCTTGGCCTCAACATGGCCTCTACCTTTTTCTTCCCCAACTGTTCTGCCTGGACTTTAAAGCCCTCTGCTCTCTCTGAAGCCAACCAAACTACCATTGTGTGGTGCCTTCCTCCACTCTTTTCTCTCTCTCTATGTTCTGGGTCTAGGTGATCTCACAGATTTCATTCAACTAGGTTAATATGCTGGCTTTTGATATGTCGGCTGTGTTCCCTGTTTTGCATCTTCTGTCTAGAGTGGAGGTCTACAAAGTGAAGCTCTTGGGCAAGATGGTCCCAGCCTTTTTTTGCGCAGGCCATAAGGTAAGAATCTTGTTTATACTTTTAAAGGGTTGGAGGAAGAAGGAGAAGAAGAGCAGGAAGAGAAGGAGGAGGAGAAGGTAACAATGGCTGCAGTGGCAGAGGCCACAGGTGGCTTGCAAAGCCGAAAACGCTTTTCAGGAAAATTCTGCAGACCCTTGGTCTAGAAAGAAGGTCAGCCTCACTCATGGCATATGATTTCTTTTTTAGATCATCTAGATCAAGGACATAAGGAAACTTCAAAAGACAAATCTGGCCAAATCTGACCCTGATACAAAGGAACCCTTGAATAAAGCCTTTTCTAAATATTTTTTTCTTGTGTGGCAAACACTGTTGGTTGACTCCCCAGCAGACATCCTCTCTCCATTTTGATAAAAAAATCAGGGAGCTATGTGCTTCAGGGGACCTGGGCCCTCTACATCCTCAGGGACATAAGTTTGGATGAATCCAGGCAATGTCGTTCCATCCCCTTTGGCAGTGATTGGTTTGGGGTTTACAATCTGTAAATCTGGCCACCAATAAAACATCAGGGTAAGTCAGCTGTGGGATGCATGAAAACAGTTTTTCTTTGAAAAGGGAAGCCAAGGGAGGAACATGTCTTCTTCTTCCCCATCACCTTTGGACATTGCTGGACGAAGACATGATGTTCAGAATTACTGTAGCCATCTTGTAACCCCCAGGCTGAGGACCATAGGCAGAGTGGAAAATTGGTAAAAACAAAAAACAAAAACAAAAAAACCCAGCGACAAAACAACTCACAAGCCATCTACCTGGGAATTTAGCATGTAAGGTTATGCAATTTCTATATTGTTGAACCCACTTTAGTTGTTTTTTCCCTGCCCCACCCCCTTCATTCTGGAAGCATCCCTATATACCCTGTATAGGCAACAGCTTGTAGGATAAACTTCTAGCCTACTTTTATCATTGCACAATAGAAGATTTTTAAAAAACTAAAATGCTGATATTGTCCTAAAGAAATGGGGGCAATCTATTTATTAATCCATCCCTTCAGAGATACCACTTTTGAATCTGAGGTAACTACATCTCTGGGTGCAGTTTTTATTTATTGGAGTACAATTGCTCTTCAATGTTGTGTTAGTTTCTGCTGTACAATGAAGTGAACCAGCTATATGTATACCTATATCCCCTCCCTCTTGGACCTCCCTCACACACCAGTATCCCACCCATCTAGGTCATCACAGGGCACCAAGCTGAGCTCCCTGTGCTATACAGCAGGTTCCCACTAGCTAGCTATTTTACACATGATGATGTATTTATGTCAAGCCTAATCTCCAATTCTTCCCACCCTCCCCTCCCCCACCCTGTGTCCACATGTCCGTTCTCTACATCTATGTCTCTATTCCTGTCCTACAAATAGGTTCATCTGTACTATTTTTCTAGATTCCACATATATGTGTTAATACATGATATTTTTTTTTCTCTTACTTCACTCTGTATGACAGACTCTAGGTCCATCCATATCTCTACAAATGACCCTATTTTGTTCCTTTTTATGGCTGAGCAATATTCTATTGTATATATGTACCACATCTTCTTTATCCATTCATCTGTCGATGGACACTTAGGTTGCTTCCATGTCCTGGCTATTGTAAATAGAGCTGCAATGAACATTGGGGTGCATGTGTCTTTTTGAATTATGGATTTCTCAGGGTATATGCCCAGTAGTGAGATTGCTGGGTCATATGGTATTTCTATTTTTAGTTTTTTAAGGAACCTCCATGCAGTTCTCCATAGTGGCTGTATCAATTTACATTCCCACCAACAGTGCAAGAGGGTTCCCTTTTCTCCACACCCTCTCCAGCATTTATTGTTTGTAGATTTTCTGATGATGCCCATTCTAACTGGTGTGAGATGATACCTCATTGTAGCTTTGATTTGCATTTCTCTAATAATTAGTGATGTTGAGCACTTTTCATGTGTCTCTTGGCCACCTGTATGTCTTCTTTGGTGAAATGTCTATTTAGTTCTTCTGCCCATTTTTTAATTGGGTTGTTTGTTTTTTTTGATATTGAGCTCCATGGGCTGTTTGTATATTTTGGAGATGAATCTTTTGTCCTTTGCTTCATTTACAAATATTTTCTCCCATTCTGAGGATTGTCTTTTTGTCTTGTTAATGATTTCCTTTGCTGTGCAAAAGCTTTTAAGTTTCATTGGGTCCCATTTGTTTAGTTTTGTTTTTATTTTCATTACTCTAGGAGGTGGGTCAAAAAAGATCTTGCTGTAGTTTATGTCAAAGAGTGTTTTTCCTATGTTTTCCTTGAAGAGTTTTATACTGTCCAGTCTTACTTTTAGATCTTTAATCCATTTCGAGTTTATTTTATTTTATTTTTTTTATTTTTTGCGGTACACGGGCCTCTCACTGTTGTGGCCTCTCCCATTGCAGAGCACAGGCTCTGGACGCGCAGGCTCTGGACGCGCAGGCTCAGCGGCCATGGCTCACGGGCCCAGCTGCTCCATGGCATGTGGGATCTTCCCGGACTGGGACACGAATCCGTGTCCCCTGCATCGGCAGGCGGATTCTCAACCACTGCGCCACCAAGGAAGCCCTCGAGTTTATTCTTGTGTATGGTGTTAGGTAGTGTTCTAATTTCATTCTTTTACATGTAGTTGTCCAGTTTTCCCAGCACCACTTATTGAAGAGGCTGTCTTTGCTCCATTGTATTTTCTTGCCTCCTTTGTCATAAATTAGGTGACCATATGTGCGTGGGTTTATCTCTGGGCTTTTTATCCTGTACCATTGATCTATATTTCTGTTTTTGTGCCAGTACCGTACCATCTTGATTACTGTAGCTTTGTAGTATGGTCTGAAGTCCAGGAGGTGACTAGTTCTTCTAGATCTTTGTTAAACATTTCTTGTATTTTCACAATCCATGCCTCCATTCTATTTCCAAGATTCTGCGTCATCTTCACTACCATTACTCTGAATTCTTTTTCAGGTAGGTTGCCTATTTCCTCTTCATTTATTTGGTCTTGTAGGTTTCATCTTGCTCCTTCATCTGTGACATATTTTTATGTCATCTCACTTTTTTTTTTTTTTTGATGGGTGGGATTTTGTTCCTGTCTTACTGGTTGTTTTGGCCTGAGGCTTCCAGCACTGGAGTTTGTAGGCTGTTGGGTAGAGCTGGGTCTTGGTGCCAACATGAGGACCTCCGGGAGACCTCATGCCAATGAATATTCCCTGGGATCTGAGGTTCTCTGTTAGTCCAGTGGCTCAGACTCAGAGCTCTGACAGTAGGAGCTCAGGCCTGACCACCAGCTTGTGAACCAAGATCCTGCAAGCCATGTGGGGCAGCAAGAAAAAAGAAAAGGAAAGAAAAGAAAAAGAGAAGCAGAACGATAACAAAGAGTAAAAAATAAAATAAGATAGAAAAATAACAGGTATGTTAGAAAAAATTAAAAAATAAAAATATAGATGAAACAACAACCGGAAGGTAAAAGAGAACCACAATGGCAAAAGAAAGGAGGAAAAAAAAAGCCAGAAAGGGCCTTGGCTGTGGGGGGGCGGGGCTTAGGCAGGGGCGGGGTTTAGGCATTGGGTGGGACCCATGCTTAGGATTCACAGGGCAGAAAAAGGTCCTGGGGGGATGGGGGTGAGGCTTAGGCTCAGCACAGTAGGAAGGGCCCAGGAGTGCCTCTGGCCTGGGAGGGCAGAGGACCAGGTCCAGGACCCTAGGAGGCTCCCTGGGCCAGAGGGGGGTTGGGAAACACTAGGAGCATTCCCCCAATCCTCCAATCCTGGTGGGTCCCTCCCCGCTGGCCTATCTTCTACTCCCCCCACCATGACCCTAGGACCCACAGGGCCGGAGGGGGCCCTGGAAGGCAGGGGACCAGACCTGGAAGCCCAACAGACTTCCCGGGCCCCAAGTGGGCAGGGAAAATGCCCGCCAAGCATCCCCTGATCCTCCAGTCCTGGAGGGTCCCCCCTGACCATCCGCCTCTCCTCCTCTTCCCCCCTTCACCCTCCCTCCCATGCCCCTAGGACCCACGCAGCCCCGGGAGGGAGCCCCAGAGAACCAAGGACCAGGCCTGGGAAACCAGCAGGCTTCCTGGGGCCCGACTGGGCAGGGGAAATGCTAGGCACGCTCCCCCGATCCACTGAGCCCCCGAGGATCTGAGGTTCCTCCAGGCGTGGGAACCCCTCCCCTCTCCCAGCCACCCCTCAGGGGCACTGGTCCTGTCTGGTCTCCACTTCTCCTCCTCCTTCACTCACCCTAACATCCTACCTGGTCGTTCGGGGGTTCCTCCCATCTCCTTGGGTGTTGAGGTCCCCCACCAGAATCTGGCAGGTGCCCTCGTTGTGGGGAGACATGAACTCTGTGTGCTCCCACACTGCCATCTTGACTCCCTGGGTGCAGTTTTTATGACTAATTCTTGATTTAGAAGAATGGTCATCAAGAAAGACTGAATCTACTTAACTGTTAGTAATAGATGGTTTTAGTTGAGTCCAGAAAGGAAATTAGATTTTGACGTCATTGATCACAGTTTCTAAATATTCTACTCAGTGGTATATGTATCCTTTCATCCACAGATACTTTTGAAAAATACAAGGGGCATATCACAATAAATGTCAAATGATTGAGTGAGATCAATTTTAAGTCAGAAGTGAAATTCCCAAAAGGGCAGAGCAAATCTTAAAACCCATGAAGTTCACTTCCCTGTCCCACCCCACTGCCTCTCGCACTTCCCCACCCATGTTGACATATTCTGCATTTCCCCCATCCAGCATGCTGTTGGCCATGTGTGTTGCCACACTTGGGAGAAGTTACAATAGTTTATTCTAAATGTTTTGGCTTTTACAGCCTAAATTGAGGCCTTTAGTGGCACTTGGAAATTATTTTTGTGGTTGACTTTTACAGATAACACATTTCCCACCCCTACCCCTTTCTGCTGGCTCCTTCAGAAATTTGGTTGAGGGAAACCACACAGAATTCTGAAATCTGTAGACCAGGTGCCCACATTACAGTAACTAGGATCACCATACTGGTGGCTTTTGGCAGGACATCAAAGTCTGTTCTTTCTCCTATTATCATTCCTAACAGGAAATTTGACTCCAGTGAATATATATAATATTTTCAGTAGCTTTAACTCATAACCCATTAATTACTTTTGGTTTTATTTATTGTGCTTCTGGTATTTCTCTTAAATTTAAAACTCTCCAAGTGTCTTTTAATTTTAATATTCTACTATTATTTATGGGAAATTGTAGCAGGGATATCGGTAGTAGTAAGAAGGGAGAAATTGATGAAAGATTTTTGTCACTATTCTCTTCCTTGGATCGTTGAACCCACCACTTCCTTTACATCGAACATTGTCTTGATTTCAGCCCAGGGTATTTTCCTGCCTCTGTCTCAGCACACCAATAGGCAGGCTACTTCCTTCATTTTCTCACTTGCTCATTATTCCACAAATATTTATTCATGAGGTCCTACTAGCCAGACATTTACAAAGGCCCTGGGAGGATTCAGTGATGAACAAGGCAGAACCAATCTCTGTCATCATGGAGCTCACTGGGGACAGATCCAAAACAAGAAAAGAAACTACAGTAAGTCCCCTACATACGAAACTTCAAGTTGCGAACTTTCAAAGATGCGAATGTGCATGTTTGCGTGTCCAGTCACATGTTAGTTCACGCGTCTGGCATACATCGTCGTGTGCGTGCATCCTCTACAAGTGGTTGTGCTTTTGTGTACTTTACTGTACGGCACTATATAGAGTACAGTGGTACAGTATCTTTATTTCAAACCCGGAATGTCTGGAAGCAAGTGTAAAAGCAGTGGTGATGTAGCTGGTACTGCTGTACTTTTCAAGGTACTGTACTGTAAGATTAAAAATGTTTTCTTTATCTTTTGTGTTTGCTTTTTATGTATTATTTGTGTGAAAAGTATTATGAACCTATTACAGTGCAGTACTATATAGCCGATTGTGTTAGTTGGGTACCTAGGCTAACTTGGTTGGACTTACGAACAAATTGGACTTACGAACATGCTCTCAGAATGGAACTCGTTCATATGTAGGGGACTTACTGTACTACAAGTCGTGGTAAGTGTCATAAAGGAAATCAGCTGAGGAGCAGAGAGGAAAATTGGCTGGTTTTTCCTTCGGAAAGGTTGTTGGGGAAGGAGTCATTGAGGGGGTGGGCTGTGAAGGGATGAGGAGCCAGCCATAGGAACACTGTAGTTAAGAC
This sequence comes from Tursiops truncatus, assembly GCF_011762595.2. Lineage (NCBI taxonomy): Eukaryota > Metazoa > Chordata > Mammalia > Artiodactyla > Delphinidae > Tursiops > Tursiops truncatus. The sequence goes on along the minus strand of NC_047038.1, from coordinate 113,954,565 downwards.
TGTCCCTAAAAATCCTGACTCTGTTCTCTGGTTTTGCTGAAGTTCATATCAGTGTATATTATCTATACAGGTAGATTCTGTCTTACTGTCTGGCAGCTTTCAGCTGGAAGAGTCTTCATCATCCTCATGGTTCCCCCATGACAATCAACCGGAACCACAAGGAGAAAGTGTCTTCCCTTGAAACTCTGGGACAAGTACAATTGGCCTCAGACCTAAAATTCCTTGAAGTGAGTTCTCTATTGGAACAGGATCTCCAAGAAACTCCAAGACTGAAGGATCCTTCCTGCCACTCAGGAATATGGAGACAGAAATCTTCCAGGGCAATACACACCTGAGCATATTGGTTGGTCCTCACTGCCCCTTTGCCGTACTTCCTTCACTCTTCATTGTATCCATTCATGCTGTAGAAGGAATTGCTTTCCTTAAAAGGAATTTTCTCAGTAAAACGTCAGTGCAATCTGAACTGCATAATCTCATCATATTCTACTCTCTGCATCTAATTATACTGACTCAATACTTTTCACCTCCACGCCATATAAATACAGAGCATTTTCCTTAATCGTCTGTAATGGGTTGAATGAAGAATCCCCAAATGATATGTACATGTCCTAACTCACAAAACCACTAAATGTGACATTATTGGGGAAAGGAGTCTTTGCAGGTGTCATGCAGTTAAGGATCCAGGATGAAATCATGCTGGATTAGGGTGGGCCTTAAATCCCACCCTAAGGACAAGTCTCTATAGGAGAAGAGAAGGGGGAATAATCACAGACACACAAGGAAGAAGCCATATGATGACAGATAGGGATTGGAGTGATGCTGCCATAAACCAAGGAATGCCAGGTGCCTTTGGAAGCTGGAAGAGGCAAAGGAAGATTCTCCCCTAGAGCCTTTGGAGGGATTATGGCCCTGCCAACACCTCAATTCATATTTCTGGCCTCCAGAACTGTGAGAGAATCAATTTCTGTCATTTTAAGTTTGTGGTCATTTGTTACAGGGGCTGTAGGAAATGAATACATCACCTGAAGACTAGCTGATCTTTAAAGGTTAAAAAGTTATAGTTTGCCTTTATTTTCATGTATTTTACTTTATTTTAATGAAGAAAGCAATTGACAAGGGGTGAAATAGCTTAACACGAGTACATTACACGTTGCACAAACTATCACCAGCAGGCTCCACCATGGCTCTACCTAAGACTGTGTTCTCAGAGCATAGATACATCTCAGACCTGGTCATTCCCTGTGTTCCACTCCGCAGAGGCCAGCATAATATCATAGAAGGACAGCTGAACTGGGAATCGGAAGCTGTGGTTATTGTTGTCTCTGATTGTAGACTCTGGGTCTTGAGTTTCTATCTTGCCTCTGTGAAACCCATGGTGGTACCATCTTGAAATGGTAATGATGAAATCAAATAATAGCTGTAAAAATGAGCTGCAGGTAATAATCCTCCATGAAAAAAAAGGCTCATAGAATTAGAGAAGAAAGGAAAAGATAGAAGATTTGTATGAATTCCTGTCCCGTAGACATCATTGCACCCGAATAAGGAAGAAGAACCCTCATTCCAAATGGGGCTGGGTGCCCTCAGCATAGCCCACAATTTCCAATGCTGCCAAGTCACACTGATGACACAGGTCCGCCACTATTCCTTCTTCCTCACAGAAAACTGATGTGAAAAGTATGTCATGCTAGGTACCTTTGGGGGGATTTAATATTCAGAGAGGTGATAGCCTCCTCTCAAGCACCAAACTCAGAATTAAACACCACTCCTGGCCATCGGCTCCATAAACTGGTATTTTCTGGGAGTCTTTGGAAGACCTCTGAACACCCTGGTACCACTCAGTCCTACCTTGTGGGCCAAGCCCGTGGATGTTTCAAAAGAAACCCAGAGCAGCTGAGGGGGCGGTTTTGAGGAAGGTCTCAGAGGCCCCCTACCAAAGCAAAACCAGCTGAGTAAACTTCATGAGCAGACCCACAGCTCAGTTAGTTAGCCCCACTAAGACATCAGCCCTGACAAGAGAGGGCCCCAGTTCCATCGCAGTGGGGTAAACCCAGAGATTGTTCAACAGACTTAATGGAAGATGCTACAGTCTTCTTGTGCCTCCAGGCCCAGAACAGACAGAAAAGGAGTTAGGAAGGGAACACTAAAGAAAGGAGAACATAGACTTGAGATGGACCCAAGTTTCCAAATAAAAGCTTTAACATGAGCCCAAAATGTGTTAGGGAGGAGTTGATTCTCCATCTTCTTCTTGCCTGCTATCAAAATTAAATTATATTTTAAATGAAAATATCTTCTTGACATTCATGATTTATGTGACCTAGCTGTATGACTTAATTATGGCCAACTATGGTGAAGTGGAGAGAATACTGCACTTACATAAGGCCGGCCCTAAACAGGGTCACCAGAACGAGCTGATTAAGAGGTACATCGTCTTGTCCAAGCCTCAGGTTCCTCATTTGTAAAACATGGGGGGCACAGAAGGATACGAGGCCCCTTCTTAAATGCCTATTTGGAGAAAACTCAAATCATCAAAAGAACAATGATTACTCAAATACGTTAATACGTTACTCAGGTTTTAACAACTTTCAAATCTACCTCCAATAATGCAAACTCCCATAGAAATCAGTCCTACTGAAGTTTATACATATCACTGGGCTCTCATACACACTATAAATGTGTCCTTTACTGTGGTAACGTTTTGCACAGGAATAAATTAAGGTGGGACTTAATCTTCAAAGTATAAAGATGCAATGGAAATAAGTGAAAATGACTCTGCAAAACAAACAAATAAATGTAAAGCATAAAGGAGGAGAGTTGGCAAGACTGCAAGAAAGGATTCTTACTAGGCTAATATAAAAAATTTACGTTGTAGAAGAAGTGGGAAAGAATAAAATCAAAATAGCATTATATGTTGGCAAAAAGGATTCTTTTTAGGCTAATATAGAAAATGTACATCATAAAAGAGATAGGACAGAATAAAATCAAAACAGCATTGTATGTCGGCAGTTTTGAGTAAAAACCAGAGAAAAAAAGATCAAAGGATAAATCCATCTCTATGAACGCTTGGTTTGTGGCTTTTTATCATTACACAGAAGCCTTGATGGCTTTTGCTCTTTATCTTAGCATCGATCATTTTAGCTATATTTTCATTTTTGCCTTTTGCACATTTGTAAAGCTCACCCACAGAGGCACATTGTCAAAGAGCCCTGAGATCATGAGGGAAGTGGTCAGTGTCCTTAGCAGCAGAACAAGCCAAGGAGGACTCCCTTTCCTATCCAGAGCACTGTGAGCTACTTGTGTTCCCTAAAGACCCTACAGTGAAAAAAAGAGATGGAAAGAAAAGGAAAGGAAAGGAAAGGAAAGGAAAGGAAAAGAAAGGGAAGGGAAGGGAAGGAAAGGAAAGGGAAGGGAAGGGAAGGAAAGGAAAGGAAGGGAAGGGAAGGGAAGGAAAGGAAAGGAAAGGAAGGAAAGGAAGGGAAGGAAAGGGAAGGGAAGGGAAGGAAAGGAAGGAAAGGAAGGAAAGTAAAGGAAGGAAAGGGAGGGGAAGGAAAGGAAAGGAAGGAAAGGGAAGGGAAGGAAAGGAAAGGAAAGGAAGGAAAGGAAAGGAAAGGAAAGGAAGGAAAGGAAGGAAAGGACGGAAAGGAAAGGAAAGGAAAGGAAGGAAAGGAAAGGAACGGAAAGGAAAGGAACGGAAAGGAAGGAAAGGAAAGGAAGGAAAGGAAAGGAAGGAAAGGAAAGGAAAGGAAAGGAAAGGAAAAGAAAGGGAAGGGAAGGAAAGGAAAGGAAAGGAAGGAAAGGAAAGGAAGGAAAGGATGGAAAGGAAAGGAAAGGAAAGAAGGAAAGGAAAGGAAAGGAAAGGAAGGAAAGGAAAGGAAAGGAAAGGAAAGGAAAAGAAAGGGAAGGGAAGGAAAGGAAAGGAAAGGAAGGAAAGGAAAGGAAGGAAAGGATGGAAAGGAAAGGAAAGGAAAGAAGGAAAGGAAAGGAAAGGAAAGGAAGGAAAGGAAAGGAAGGAAAGGAAGGAAAGGAAAGGAAGGAAAGGAAGGAAAGGAAAGGAAGGAAAGGAAGGAAAGGAAAGGAAAGGAAGGAAAGGAAAGGAAGGAAAGGGAAGGGAAGGAAAGGAAAGGAAGGAAAGGAAAGGAAAGGAAGGAAAGGAAAGGAAAGGAAAGGGAAGGGAAGGGAAGGGAAGGAAAGGAAGGAAAGAAGGAAAGGAAAGGAAAGGAAAGGAAAGGAAGGAAAGGAAAGGAAAAAAGAAAAGAAAAGAAAGAAACAATGAAGACAGAATCAGGGGCCGGGGGGGTGGACTAGATGAACACGAGCAAAGCAAACCTGCCACTCTGAGGCTTCTTCTAGAGAAACCCTCCTGCTTAAGGAGAAATTTCAAGGGCCCCAGGTGGGTACAGTCTAGCAACTCCCTCCCATCACCTGCTTCCCCCTTCTGTGGTCATTTTCACAAGTCAGCAGGGGGTACAGGGGGGAGGGAAATCCAGCACATAGTCAAAATAACCAAGTGCTCTGTGCCAAAAGGAAATGTGGGCTAAGAACTATAATGAAAGGGTAAGCAAAGAGCCGCTGCTTCCCAGCAGCAAGATGTGTCCGCGAACAGCAGCCCTGCTGGCCCCGGCACAGGCCAGAGCCTTAATCTGTAAATCACTGTGAAGCCCAAAACATCAAAAAAAACAAATTAAAAAAAGTGACCACCCCTGGAGTAAAGGCATAAGGCCACAAAATAACCCCCTGCTCTAACCTCCTGTGCATAACCCATGTGAAAATGCAACAGAGCCCCAGCATCTGAGAGAGGGAAGGGTGGCTTGCCAGAAGCTAATTACATTTCATCAAGATGGCAAAAAATGATGAGCACGTGTCCCGTAATCCCAAATGAGAAACACACACGTCTGCACACACGGACACACACACACCACTCCTAAGAAGGCTTCACTGCACATTCTCTCCTCTCCCTTTATAAGCCTACCCTAGAATTTCTGGCACGGGCCTGAAAGTCATTAGTAATTTAGCTGAAACATAAAATTTTACTGTGGCGCATTGGTAGCTATTATGAGGTATAAATCTGTGTGGCACTGGCAGGTTGAATTCCCTCCTACTCTCCTTCCACATACTACAAAAAGCATTTAACGGTGCCGGGGATAGGACACTTACATTTTAGAATTAAATTAGAGACATGAGAATACTAAAATACCCTTTCTTTTCTAGATCCACGCTAACCATTTTGAACTGCTTTCTTGGGCCACGTCCCACTAGAGAAAATGTGATCTTCTTCAGGAAATTTGGCTTCAGCCAACTGCCTTGCAAAAGCTGCAGTGGACAAAATTATCAGGGCCACCAAAATTTGTGTTCGCTTGGCTCACGTGTATCATATCTAGCCAGGCTCAGCATGGTCAGAGGTCATTAGACAACACAAGTATCCTACTCATTCATTCCAATAGTTTCACTATAAAACTAAGCAAAGAGAAAGACTACGTCTAGCGTTGTTTTGTTTTGTTTGCAGGAGAATTTTCTTATATTCTTGCAGTTGGTTTCAAGATTTTCTTCAAAACCCTTCTTGGCATCTTTAGGTCTTGGGTGCAAACATACTATGTTTTTGAGCATTGGACCATTATCACATGAGATTTGAACATATATTATTGGAATGACTTAGTCGAAGGCATATGGGATTGGAAACTGACATCTAAATTCTGTGCCCTTAGCCAGGGGGTAGCAAATATAAAAGCTTATTCCATCACCAGCCATTCTTGTGCCCATAGCAAATATTATTAATGGGTTACAGAAGTCATACAAGCTTCATGCGAATCTTGACCCAGTAGCCCTTTCTGAGTGACTCAAAACACAAGCTGAGCCTTCTTCTCAGCACCAGTCTGCAGGTAACCATGACGGATTTCTCAAAGCTAACGCGTGACACAACAAAACTCACTGGCTTTCTCGGGCCTAAAATGTGAGCACGATAAGAACAGAAACCACAATTATTCATTTTGTGTCTCTGGCACCGATCTTGGTATCTGGCGCTTAGCTGGCCTCAGAAAACATTTATTGAATGCTACTGAACTTTCTGACCCTGCCATTAATTCTAAGAGTTTCCTAAACTACAGAACTTCTTTCCCTTATTTTATTTTCCTAGAAGATTGTATTATGTCAAGTACCAGTTACTTTATTATAGTTAGCAAAAGAGATTAAACGTTAAATGAAATGTCACCAACACCATTAAATGTTTTTTAGAAATAATAGTATGTTCAGTACAACTTAAAGCAAAATAAGTAGGCATCTTCTCTACTCCCTTGTTGCTTAGAGTCTGGAATGGAGTAGCCTAAAATGCAAATGAATATGGTTTATGGGGTTTCCTGTAGTTATGGTCCCTTCCAGAGGGAAGGCCCAGTCATCTTTATCAATTTTGTCTAATTCCATGATATCATGGCAATTTTTCTTATCTGTTTAAGGGAGTGGAACACTTTTACACTGCGTTAAGAATGTTATTGGGGATGTTGGTCAGTATACATCTTTGCTAGTGAGAATACTTTCAGTAAAAAGTAGAGAAAACTAGTCTCAATGTGTTTAAACTACAAGGGAGGATTTACAGACTCATGTAATTAAAAATACCAGAGGGAGGGTAAGCTACAGGCAAACCTTGATTGAGCTACTCAATTATGTATTCAAGATCTTTTTCTTTCTGTTTTTCTGCATAGGATTCATCTTAAGACTGGCTTACCTCATGGTCCCAAAATAGCTGCAACTGCACCGAGAGTAACACACTCCCTTGTTAATTTCTTCAACAACAGCATCAATATCCCAACATTTTTAGGAAAACGAAGGACATTTAATCTGTTTGCATGGCTTAAATTAGAAGGCTTAAGATATATGCCCAAACCTTAACTACTTATTATAACCTATGAATAAAATACACCGATTAGATTGGCCTAAGTCATGTGCTCTGCCTTAGACCCAGAGGTATAATCATTTTTCTCAGAATCACATAGATATTGGATGCTCTTATGGAAAAGGATGAAGAGAATGATGTAAAAACAGTCAGCCAACAAATATCTACCATAACAACAACTCTTTCTGATGAACTGAGGCAGAACCTCCAGTGTGATCTAATAGCCAAGAATAGTTGTCAATACCCTGAGCATGTGCTACGTTTTATCCTACAGATAAAATGCAGGCCTCTGTTCAAAGGAGGCAAACGGTCCATCCTTGCTCTCAATGAGTAGTGTGAGGGCAGCAGGTGGACCAGTGGGCAAAGAGCATTTGGGAACGTTTAGAGGGGGGATTGTTACCAAATTAACTGTACTAACAGCTCTGGGCCGAACACCTATAAAGAGTATTCTGAGATAGTCATAAGGTACTTCAGTGTCAACAGTATGAAATTTCTATGTAAAATGGACTCCACTTGTTCCATAGTGACTTAAATGAAAAATGTGCTGTCATTCTAAAATGTAATGCCTTCCTCAGAGTTCCAGTATCAATCCTTAAAGCAGTCTTCTTAAGGCAGTTGATAATGTTTTTGAGTAGAGAGAATAGGGGAGAAAAAAATACAGAAGACAAGCATCAATTATATTTTTCAAGAAAGGGAATTAAGTCTATTTGAAGTTAGAGGAATGACCCCCAAAAATAAAATTAAAGTTCTTTAAGGTGAAAAGAAAAAGATATAGAGTAAAAATGACAGCCAAGCTGAAACAACATGTCTTGGAAAATAAAGGCTTATGATCAAAAGTTAATTGTGTATTGCAGAGAAATAAATCGAATTGTAGACTATCAGAGAGAACAAGGAGAAAAGGTCATTACAGAAGTAAAAGGAGGTTTTTAAACATTAGTGGTCTAATAAAGCTATTTAGATTCTCTTTAATGCATAAAATTTCTCTCTCTGTCAACTGAAATGAACCTGACTTATTTCACTGTCTGACTAGCCTCTTCCTGTTATCTTAGATTTGTTGTCTTTTGGGCCTGGACGGTTGAATGCTCAACCTTATTCCTGAGGAATTGGCATGTCTGCTTCGCAGAGCGCACAGCAACAACTTAACTGGGGGGCAGCAAGAGGCGGGAGGGCCTACTGCAAGCTAAAACCTAAAATAAACAGAACAGAGGCACTAGTGGATACTTAAAAAAGGAATTTATGGCCCATTTCCTCATTTCCCCTAGGATTTTGCTTGTGAAAATAAATTTGATATTTTCAGCATTAAAAAAAATATATTTTTCAAAAAGAAAACAGGCCAAAGTTTCACATGTCTAATCTACCATTCCAGCAAGACACCCAAAGTGTAATAGCATCAGTGGGACCCTCCAGAGGGGCACTGGCTCTGAAATCACCGTCTGTAGAGCCACCCACCCCTGAATATATGGTGAAGGTGACCTGGACAAGGCCAGGCCTGCTTGCTGGTGTCAAATGACTTATTCCAGCACACCTTATCCATGGCGAAGTGGAGAGCTGCCGAGAGGGCGATTTACATTAGGCTAATAGTTTCTCCCTGATTGTGAGAAGTTTATTTCTCCACAACATGTTGTTTCCTCCTAGGGAATACAAATGGTGACTCCCAACGAGATAAATCATGGTGTCACAAAATATATCCCATTTATTTAATGGCTTTCTAGTCTAGACTTTGAAATTCTGTATAAGTCATAGACAGTATTTCTAACATGCCTTAAAAGCCCACTCAACTCCCGCCAGCTGTTGAGGACAGGAAGTAAAGAAAATAAGACTTTTTCCTGCTTAATCCTCCTAAGAGGAGTTGAGAAAGCCAGCAGAGCCATTTTGGAATTTTGCTGGGAAACGAGGATTAGCATCTCTAAGAGACACTGCCAGATTGTTTGATTACTGTTGCCGAGTTATTTTAGATGGGATCCAAATAACACGAGCTTGAGGTTAGACGGTGCACCTCAAAACTTGTGTCTGAGAAGCTATCCAAAGCTGGTTGACCATCCACTTCTCTAATATCCATTCCTAAAGCCATTGCACAAGGAATTTGAGAATAAGAATACCATTAACGCATTAAAGGTAGTTATTTCATTATTTCAGTCTTTCAACCTTTAAAACCAGATTCCCTAATCTTCTGGGACTCATTTACTACAACAGCAAAAAGATTAAACTAGAAAATGTGAAATCACTCTGAGGATGGAGCAGTTCTCCGTCGGGGAAGATACTTGTCAAAGTTACAAACTTTCTCAAGGACTATACGCAAACTCCCTGAGGACAGAGAAATCCAGCCATTCAACTTCCTGTTTCTTGCGTCAACTAAATAAAAATGCACAATGTGAGAGTTGCGAGTTAACTTTTATTTGGGGCAAAATGAGGGCTGTAGCCCTGGAGACAGCATCTCAGATAGCTCCGAGGTACTGGTTCCAAAGAGGTAGGAAGGAAGGTCAGTATTACTTATGATTTTAGTGAAGGAGGGACATGCACCAAGCACACATTTTGACAGAGGTTTGCCGCTCGTCACAAGGAGCAGATGCCACCATTAATGATTTTGTTGCTTTTCTAGAAATGACAAGAGGCAAGAATTGGGTTCATAAAATATTTTCTCTCTGAAGGCCTCTTCTGCCAGTTTTTCCCAGAGCACTGAGTGCTTCATTCCTGATCTCCACCCTGAACTCCTTTCAGGGTGGGTTGAAGGTCAGCGCCTGCAGTGGCTATTGACCTCATCCTTGTAGAGGCAGATGGCAAGGGACAACGTTTTAGTTGGCACCTGTATCTAATAGTATGTGACACATAGTAGATGTTCAAGAAATGCTGGATGAAAAAAGTGAATGCATTCATGGCATTTCTTCCAAAAGGTCCCTCCTTTAAAACATTTCTTTTGTCTATTGGAAGTTAAGTATGCATTGTGAATATTTCACCTTTAATCCATGTTAATAAAGTCAGGAGTTCTTTCGTACCTGCCATTCATTCATTTATTAATTAATTCAGTGGAAACTTATTAAACAATATTATACACCATGGTCTAAATTAAGTACTATAAAATACTCTCCCGTCTTTAAAAATACCATATATAATATACATTGATTTTATTTGCTTTGACTATTAATTCATCCCGGAAGTTTTAGTTGGTATAAAGTCAACAGAATCATTAAATGAATAATATTGGTCTTTAAAAGTTAAAGAAAAAAACAGCAACTCTCTCTATATATACTGGCTCTCCACTCATTTGCTGCATTTTGTTTTCAAGTATTTTTTGAACCCATCCGTTATCAACAAGCGCTATAATTCATCTACTTTTATTAAGAGCCCCTGAAACTTTCCTACTGAAGAATGGAAACTATTAGAAAATCTTCTTAACTTACAGTATCACCCAATCCTTGAAGTGGATTTTTAAAAAATTTACTTTAGGTTTAATTCATAATGCTTTGGAGAATCACCATTCTTATCAACAACACTGGAACTGCAAATTGGATTTGCATAATATAACAGTGCTGTAAAAATACACCAGTGCCTTTAAAACACAAAAGATTCACACTCCTACCTCAGATCTCGAAACAGCCCTCCTAATTTACTCCATCATAATTGACCCTTTAGAAGCAAAAGTTTGCTTCCGTGCAGTTTTCTCCCATTCCCTTTCACTTTGCATTTTTCTATATAAGCCTGAGGGATTCAGGAAAAAGAACTATGGGTATTAAATGATGGAGTTTATGAACAGAGAGCCCATAAAGATTTCAAACCTGTGTTAAAATGTCTCTTTCTCTACTTTTTTTTTTCCTTAAAGTACTTAGATAATTGCAGCAGCTCTTCCTTTTGCTTGTGTTGACAGCCTAAAAGTGCGATGTGCTCGTCCCAGGCTGCAATTATCCGGAACTTTCTCGAACCATCTTGTGACAGTAAAAATGGGTGGTCTTCCCTTTGGATCAGGAACTCTGGTAGTTAATCCACCACCCGAACCATCTGGTGGCGCCGTACCAATTGCTTCACAAGCTTTCCAAGAAATCTAACAAACCGAACAGAGCTCATGCCCAATTAGTTCCTACTCTCTCTTCATCAGCAATATTCCAGAAGATATTTTCCACTATGAAATAGGTATCTTGGAAAGTTCTACCAGCTTGTTTGCACAGGATTGACATTTACATAATCATGAACAACACTTTATGTGGTACTTAGGATTTCTTTCGAGAACTTTTATCCAAGTGCTGACCTGGCTTAACCCTACTTAACTTGTAAAAAATGAAGAATGTAGATGGCCACGGGCCACTGATGGATTAGACTTTGCCTTGGTTGTGTTTTCTTAGAGCCTTTGAACTGTGGCTTGAGTACGGTCTTCCTTAATATTCCCTCTTATGGATCTTGTTTTGTTACAGTAGCTGATCTTCTGGGGTTAGGAGAATGGAGAATGCGTTGGGCTTATTTTGCTTATAAATGGTATACGTTTGCAAGGAGGAGAGGAGTTTCCTTCCTAATGTTCTGGGGACCTACTTGTCTGCAACTATATAAAGTATCTGGAGCCCTATTTTTAATTTTAAAACCCAGTGCTGCTGAAGGGTGGAGAAATAGTCCTTCTCATACATTGCTTCCTGGTGGGAACTATAAAAGTATACATGCTCTTTGACCTAGCAGTTCCAATTCTAGAAATTAATCCTAAGGAAATAATAAGGATGTGGGCAAAAATTTAATAACTAGCATAGTCACTGCAGCATTGTTTATGGTATAGCAAACTTGAAAACACACAAGGGTAAAACAAAATATATCTGTATGCCTATAGAATGAAAAAGTAGGTGCCGTGGAACTGCATATATTGTAAAAGTGTCTATAATATTGACTTTGACAGACTATCCCAACGTGTTGGTGAATTTAAAAAAATATAGGGCTTCCCTGGTGGCGCAGTGGTTGAGAGCCCGCCTGCCGAGGCAGGGGACACGGGTTCGTGCCCCGGTCCGGGAAGATCCCACATGCCGCGGAGCGGCTGGGCCCGTGAGCCATGGCCGCTGAGCCTGCGCTCCGCAACGGGAGAGGCCACAACAGTGAGAGGCCCGCGTACCGCAAAACATAAAAATAAAAAAATAGTCCCATTCTATGCCAAACAACCTCATTTTTGTGAAACAAAAAATTTTTTTAAGTCGGCAGTTTTAAAGTAAAACCTGCCTAAATGTGTACATTGCACAATCAAAGCAGGAAGATGCTCCGTAAAATATGAATAGTTATGTGGCAGGATAATGGATGGTATTTATTTTCTTTGTTTGTTTTCTTATATTTTCTAACTTTATTTTTTTTACCATAACAACATATACTTGCGTAGTAATAAATTTTTTTTTTAAGTTTGGGTTTTTTTAAGGGAGGGAGTTGCTTTATTTTGCTTCTCAGGTAAATGAAGTCAAATGAAGCTTGAAAGTCAGTGGACTGGTAGAGCTCGCCTGCATGCGTACGAGAGACCGGTCATAGAAGGAATTTTGGACTTGGCTTCAGGCCTGAAATCCAGGCTCAGCTCTGCCCACCCAGTCTCAGTGCAAATCAGCAAATCCTTTTACTTTTCTGAGTCTCGGTTTCACCACCTTTAGCTGAGAACAGCCCTGTTCCTCTATAGGATAACATAATCTCCCAGGATTATGGGCATCAGGTAAGATAATACAAGCGAAAGGCTGGGAAAAGTTAAGCCCGTCCAGTGAATAGAAGAACCAGGAATCAGCAGACAATACAAACAGCAAATCACAGGCTGGTCCAACTAGCTGAGGTACCTTCCTACTCCTATCCATCCTGACCTGCTCCAGCCTCCCTACGGTCCTAACAAGGAATCCTGCCCACCAGTTTCAGCAGGCAGCCTGCTTCTCCGCTTCTGTTCCTGAATTCAGTACTAGCAGATGTGTGCAGAGCCAAAGAGCCAGCTCTGTGTTTTCCTACATTCATTTCCAGTAACCCAGTTTGCCTGCTGCTAACTACACACCTGCAGGGTGAATTGCCTCAGACAATTCCACTGCACTTTGAAGCCCTTATTTGTTGATGTTAAATATGCCATGGTAGACACAGTGTGCTCTGTTTTTGTTTTTCCACACGAATATCACAATAGCCACATGACGGAGAGGTCTTACTTCACAAATCCACAATACTCTGAGTCGTCACTCTGGAATATACCCCTTCCACAGCCTCAACTTGGGAGAGTTCCTTTATCTTTGGATTTCCCCCTGCTTATCTAGCTCCTGTCCCCAGACTGATAAAAAATGAAAGTCTAAGACAGAGTTTGTTATGTCTGAAGATTTACTTGCCCAACCTGTAGGGGCCCACACTATTAGTTTTTTTTGTTTTGTTTTGTTTTTGATTTTATTTATTTATGGCTGTGTTGGGTCTTTGTTTCTGTGCGAGGGCTTTCTCTAGTTGCAGCAAGTGGGGGCCACTCTTCATTGCAGTGCGTGGGCCTCTCACTGTCGCGGCCTCTCTTGTTGCAGAGCACAGGCTCCAGGCGCGCAGGCTCAGTAATTGTGGCTCACGGGCCTAGTCGCTCCGCGGCATGTGGGATCTTCCCAGACCAGGGCTCGAACCCGTGTCCCCTGCATTGGCAGGCAGACTCTCAACCACTGCGCCACCAGGGAAGCCCACACACTATTAGTTTTCGAGTCACGTTTCTTGGCTTTCAAGCCTGCAGAAAAGCACTTGGACTTAACGTGAAGGAAACAAGTTTTCTCAGGTAGCCGGGAAGGAGGATGCTGTTGTCTGATGGCCCCAAAAGAGTCTTTTATTCCCACTAGAAAATGACAAACCAAGTTACCAAGTGGAATATCTGCCTTGTTGGAACCTTCCAGGCTCCCTGCCGTCTGAGCTAAGAATGATAAGGACAATGTCTAATAATCCTTACTTTACATTGGATATTTTCAAAAATATGAAAAGCACTTTTATAAAGTGCTTGGGAACCCATGCAGGGACAGCCAGGTCAATAAAACTGCTTTTTGCTCATGCCAAATGCCAGGCATTTATTTACCAGGTTAGGTAAGAATGTGGGATCTTGCAAGCAAGAAGAAGAAATGTGGTTTTAGGACAATAAATATACAGTGTGTGTCCTCAAGCCTCCTGCTGACCATCTCAGGAGGAGAGTTTGGCTGCCATGAATTCTGATAACCAGGGAGCGCTTTGTTCCTGGCCATGCCTCCCGGTGCCCCACTGCATAAGATTTTAAATCATTTCAGCTGTGGCAAATGATGGCCCAAGGAACAGCTTCAGCCCAGAAGAGACAAAGGGACAGTGTTGGAGAAAGAAAAGCAGTGGTATTCTTGCTGCATTTTAAAATTAATAGAGTTGGTTATAGTTTCTAAGTACACTTGGAATTCTAGCTGCCAGAGAATGGGTTTGAACACTGAAAGCCCTCTTTAATCCGTCGTGGAGCCCGGACAGGTAGTGGTGTTCTCCAGCACAGGTAGTGGCACTGTGAAGCCAGCAGAGAGAGCCTGCCGGGAAGCCTCGACAGTGTCCTCAGGGGATGGCCTCCACGCAACGGGCAGGCTTTGATCTCTGCTGAGACTGCTCCGGGGATGCCAACGGTGAGGTGGGTGTCCGCGAGTTCATTTTACAGAGACCATCAAAGCTGCTTTCAGATGGTAAAGACGAACAACCTGGCCTCTATTTAACAGCTAGCAGCTCTTCAGACTGTCTAATTCTCAGAGCCGATTAAACAGAAAGAGAGCTAAGAAATAGAGAGTAGGTTGAGTACTGGACAGAAGCAGAAGGGAGAATAAGGCAGCCGACCTGCGGGTGCTTCTGTGCCACTGGTCGGCATCATCAAAACAGCAGTTTCCCTACCTTGAAATAAACCATTGCTAAGTGTTACGCCATTGCAGAACACAATTCGACAGAACCATGATTTGGCCAATGATGCAAATTAAAGTTTAAAAGAATCACCAAAATATCAAGCAGCGATTTGTCAGAACACGGCGAGAAAGGACAACCTTGGAGAAGAATTTAAAGAACGTAACAGAAAAGAATCTACAAAAGAGTGGATATATGTGTATGTATAACTGATTCACGCTGCTGTACTCCTGAAACTAACACAACATTGTAAATCAACTAGACTCCAATAAAAATTTTAAAAAAATAAAGAACATAACACAAGTAAACGAGTTTTGAAGCCGAATTTAAATCCACTGGAAAGGAACTTAAGGAAAGCTAATTTAGCAAATCACCATAGTCCTTTATCATCTTGCTCTTCTTACTTAAGAAATCAAGGATGTATTTTTGCAACCTTATGTTTTATTAGTGACACAGAAAATTGGAAAATAACTGAAATCATTTCTCTATGTCCCTTCCACCCCCTCCTCACCCAAATTGTTTTCTGTATGAAAATCATAATGTCTTTCATTGAGACATTAAAACAATCAAAACTAATAAGATGGGAATTGCTAAAAAGACTGATTCTATAATTATCTTTGGAGCACAGGATATATTCTCTCTGGGTTGAGGGGTAATGTCTAAAGACTAAACATTGCCTCAGTGTCACTAGCCAGTAGTTAGTCTTTAAGTAGAAGATAAAATACATCATCGAACAATACAAAAGAATAAAATAAACTACACTGGCACTTCACATAAGAAGAAATATAATGAATAAACATAAAAACTGCTCACCAATGGCCAGGAGAACACAAATTAAAACAATAAGATTGCAATTTTCTCCCAGTAAATTAACAAAAAATTCAAAAGAGCCATGGCTTCTAGTGTTGACAAGGATGCAAGAAACAGGCACTTAAATATTATTAGTGGGAGTGTGAATTAGAATCACCTTTTTGCTGAGGGGTGGGGAGGAAAAGGAAAAAATTGTAGTGGCTATAAAACATTTTCAATGCACAAATCTATAGAATATATAAGAGGCTCAGTAACCAAACTCAAATGTTTTGCTGAATCACAGAAACTCAATTCCAACCAAGTCAGGCTTCCCCTCTTTCCCTTCGAGCATTTCTAAGTCTTGACGTCATGTCAAGATGTGGGGAAGGAGGCAGAGAGGGACACAATCCTTGAAGTCATCGTTTCCACTCTGCATCCTCCAAGGAAGTCATCATTTCCACACTGGCATCCTCCAAGGAAGTCATCATTTCCACACGGCATCCTCCAAGCAAGTCATCGTTTCCACACCGCACCCTCCAAGGAAGTCATCGTTTCCACACCGCATCCTCCAAGGAAGTCATCGTTTCCACACCGCATCCTCCAAGGAAGTCATCGTTTCCTCACCGGCATCCTCCAAGGAAGTCATCCTTTCCACACCGGCATCCTCCAAGGAAGTCATCCTTTCCACACCGGCATCCTCCAAGGAAGTCATCATTTCCACACTGCATCCTCCAAGGAAGTCATCGTTTCCACACCGCATCCTCCAAGGAAGTCATCGTTTCCACACCGCATCCTCCAAGGAAGTCATCGTTTCCTCACCGGCATCCTCCAAGGAAGTCATCCTTTCCACACCGGCATCCTCCAAGGAAGTCATCCTTTCCACACCGCATCCTCCAAGGAAGTCATCGTTTCCACACCGCATCCTCCAAGGAAGTCATCGTTTCCTCACCGGCATCCTCCAAGGAAGTCATCCTTTCCACACCAGCATCCTCCAAGGAAGTCATCCTTTCCACACCGGCATCCTCCAAGGAAGTCATCATTTCCACACCGGCATCCTCCAAGGAAGTCATCGTTTCCACACTGCATCCTCCAAGGAAGTCATCATTTCCACACCGGCATCCTCCAAGGAAGTCATCATTTCCACACTGCATCCTCCAAGGAAGTCATCATTTCCTCACCGGCATCCTCCAAGGAAGTCATCGTTTCCACACCGCATCCTCCAAGGAAGTCATCGTTTCCACACCGCATCCTCCAAGGGAGTCATCGCTTCCACACCACATCCTCCAAGGAAGTCATCATTTCCACACCGGCATCCTCCAAGGAAGTCATTGGCTCACCCAGTCCTCAGCTGTTATCCCAGAAGGTCACTGAG
Organism: Tursiops truncatus; assembly: GCF_011762595.2. Lineage (NCBI taxonomy): Eukaryota > Metazoa > Chordata > Mammalia > Artiodactyla > Delphinidae > Tursiops > Tursiops truncatus. The sequence continues at coordinate 113,937,694 of NC_047038.1, read as the reverse complement.
GAGATGTCCCTTGTTCCCGGTGGCAAGGTCCCTAGATGTCCGGCAACTTTCTCTGCTCCTTCCCTCCTCAGCTGGAGCCATGGAATCATTTGCTTCGGTGCCACGCACAGCATTTTTTCTCTGGGCCCCTGCTGCCACCATCCCCTGAGGATGGCTTCCTCTCTGAGATTATAACCTGGGAAACTTAGGGCCTGGCCTGCCGCTGGGACCTACAAATGCCTCTGCTGTCCTCACTTCCCCTCCATCCCTCACCTCCACCAGGCCAGAGAAATTTTCTCTAATCTAAAATAGAAGTTCTGCGGTCTTTTATGATGTGTCTCCCACACATTCTATCTTTGACAATTTTCTTCATTCCCCTAAGGATTTGGGCTTTTGGAAACCAAAGCCTTTGAAGACTTTTGTCCCCCCTCTGATTTCAGAATTGGAACATCCCTCCTCAGTGACAATGAACATCGAAGACCCTAGCTGCTTGAATATGGTAGAAGCAGGAGGGAGAGAGAGAAAACATTGCTAATATTTCCAAAACATCCAATTTATGAGCTAACAATCTGCTACTCTCTTATAGAAATAAAATCCTACAAATATGTAAAAAGATATAGAGAGGATTACCATAACATTGATTGTAATAGAGAAAAATTAGAGATAATTTAAATTTCCACCAAGATACCGGATGGTTAAATAAATCATAGGAAACTGATAAAATGGGGGAAAAAACCCGATAATACCGATAAAATTCTAGGTAAACATTAAAAAGAATATGTACATCTTTACGTGCTGACTTGGAAAGATCCTATGAATATTGTGAAGTGAAAAGGGCAAAATTCGGAATGATACGTGAGATATCTCATTTGTTTAAAAAAAACACCCTATTTCTGTGTATGTGTACATGTGTTAATATGAGCACATAAAGAGATTGCTAATGCTAGTGGTAACAATTTCTATGTAATGAAATTAGAATGAGGAAAGACTCTTCCTTTTTTTCACTTTAAAATCTTTTTTAAACATTTTATTTGATTTAGCAGGCACCTACTACCTTTAAAGATTTTTTATTTAAGTTAAAAAAATGCATGTTAATTTAGCTCTAGATGGGACCTCATACATTCTCAAAGTATATATAATTTCTTGAAGAATCAGGAACTAAGACATAAAATGAAGACCTTCCATTCATTGAAGGTTATGATTCAGTAGCAAAGATGGATCATTTAAGATCCATGATGATTCCAAGAATCATTTTGCAAAACCCTGACTGGAAAGTAGATTCCTGCTGTGAACTGTAAGAGACCCAGATTTCAACATAATTGGAGAAATTTAAATACTTTATCATACTCTGCCAAGCTCTGTGAGTCAAATAAATGTAGGATATCTTATTTTAAACAAATGATGACAGCTGACCACAAAGTATAAACATGATCCAAACTAATATATGTGCTAATTGTTCTTTGTTTTAATCCCCAGTGCACATTCTCCATTAACGGCGAGATTAACTGCCTTGTCTTGAATCAAACCTAGGAATAGCTTCTTCCGCCACTGATAGCACTTCAATATCAAAGGAATCTCATGGGTCTGAAATCCAGGCCCAAACTGTACACACTTGGCCCAACTAGAGGCGTCGTAATGATGTAGCAGAGGATAAAATTATGAGCTCGGCTGATATGCTTGGCACAGAATTAGATTATGGCCACTTAATTAACAATGCTGATACCCTATCTCCCAAACAGGATCTAGTATATTTTTTAAATTAATTTTTATTGGAGTATAGCTAATTTACAATGTTGTGTTAGTTTCTGTTGTACAGCAAAGTGAATCAGTTATACCAATACATATATCCACTCTTTTTTAGATTCTATTCCTATATAGGTCATTACAGAGTACCGAGTAATTCCCTGTGCTATACAGTAAGTTCTTATTAGTTATCTATTTTATATATAGCAGTTTGTATCTGCTAATCCCAAACTCCTAATTTGTCCCTTCTCCCTGTTTCCCCCTTGGTAACCATAAGCTTGTTTTCTACATCTGTAACTCTATTTCTGTTCTGTAAATAGGTTCATTTGTACCATTTTTTAGATTCTATATGTAAGTGATATCATATGATATTCGTCTTTTTCTGTCTGATTTCTCTCAGTATGATGCTCTCTAGGTCCATCCGTGTTGCTGTAAATGGCATTATTTCATTCATTTTTATGGCTGAGTAATATTCCATTGTATATATGTACCACATCTTTATCCATTCATCTGTCGATGGACATTTAGGTTGCTTCCATGTCCTAGCTATTGTAAATAGTGCTGCAATGAACATTTAGGATGCATATATCTTTTTTTCCTTTTTTTTTAAAACTCTACAAAATATTTTATTGCTTGGATGTGTGAAATAAATTTAGGAGGCAGAAGAATAAACACTGGCTCTCAAATTTCTTTGCTAGTTATACACAGAATACAAAAGGAATAGTTTGCAAGTTACAATCAGTTCAGTTTGGGATACATTGTTTCAGTATGAGTCTGAAACTCCAAGAAGAGTCCTAGATATAGAATTAAGTTGATTTTTTTCATACAAAATTATCTAGCACAATATACTGATTAATCAATATAAGGCCAATTTCTAATAACACCAAGTTCTCATTATGTGTGGGTCATTTCTTGAGCACTCTGAACTGTTACATTGACATAACAGTACTTGCCCACTCCCATGCCAACGTTACACTAGTTTTATTTTAAAAGTCTTGTTATTGCATAAATAACTACCACATCTTCTTCCTCTTCAAAGTTGTCTTGGCTGTTTTGGTTCTTTTTTTTTTTTTTATACAGCAGCTTCTTGTTAGTCATCAATTTTATACACATCAGTGTATACCTGTCAATACAAATAGCCCAATTCATCACACCACCACCACTACCCCCCCGCAGCTTTCCCCCTTTGGTGTCCATACGTTTGTTCTCTACATCTGTGTCTCAATTTCTGCCCTGCAAACCGGTTCATCTGTACCATTTTTCTAGGTTCCACATATATGCATTAATATACGATATTTGTTTTTCTCTTTCTGACTTACTTCACTCTGTATGACAGTCTCTAGATCCATCCACGTCTCAACAAATGATAGGGTGCATATATCTTTTTGAATTATGGTTTTTTCCAGATATATGCCTAGTAGTGGGCTTGCTGGGTCGTATAGTAGTTTTATTTTAGTTTTTTAAGGAACCTCCATACAGTTCTCCATAGTGGCTGTATCAATTTACATTCCCACGGACAGTGTAGGAAGGTTCCCTTTTCTCCACACCCTCTCCAGCATTTATTGTTTGTAAATTTTTGATGATGATCATTCTGACCAGTGTGGGGTGATACCTCATTGTAGTTTTGATTTGCATTTCTCTAGTAATTAGCGATGTTGAGCATCTTTTCATGTGCCTCTTGGCCATCTGTATGTCTTCTTTAGAAAAATGTCTATTTAGATCCTCTGCTCATTTTTTGATTGGGTTGTTTGTTTTTTTGATATTGAGCTGCATAAGCTGTCTAGTATCTTTATAGGTGATGCCAAAAGAAGAAGCCAGCTGACCCCCCAAGGGAGTATTTTTGCTTCATATGTAAAAGCAGTGACTCCCACTATTAAATAAGAAAATAGCCACAACTTCAAAACATCTGCAAGGGAACTTTCTCATCCCCATAAGCACCTACCCATGTAAAAAGTTTGGATCACCTCAACAGTAAGAGAAGCCTTTTCAAACATTTCTAATAATTATTCATTCAATCAACATTTGTTGAATGAGCGCTATGTACCAGGAACAGCTAATATTTATTTAGTATTTACAATGTCCCAGCCACTGGTCTACTTTCATAAACTAACTCACTTAATCCTCATGAGTTGGGTTCATTGTCTTTCAAATTTTACAGAACTGGGCCCTGGGTCACAGAAATGAAGTCACTCATTCAAGCTCACATAGACTCTGTCCCTAAAGAAGCTGAGATTTGAACCCAGGTAGTCTGGCTTCAGAGCTCTGCTCTTCACTCCATAAACTAGACTAAAAAAATAAATAAAGGACACATTCTAATGGTGGAAACAGAAATGTAAAAAATAATTAAAATGCAGTGTAGTGCTATGGGAGCATAAATGCAGGGATGAATAAAGAAAAACCACAAGTACCAGGGTTGAGTTCACAAGTATTATGGAAATGTGTATGGTGGGGGGGCTGGATAAAATTTATTCCATTTTTTTGGAGCTCCATATTAGCATACATATGACTAAATGAAACACCTTCTTCATCCATCCAAATTAAAAGTATATAAATTAATGAGCTCTAATCTCTCAATTGTACTAAACTGGGTGTTTTAAAATTTACCTAATTTCAGGAGACTGATTACCATTTAATACTTTACCCCTATAAGAAACAGTTTACGATCCTGAGAGAAAATATTGCAGCATTTTATTTAATGGAATGAAGCTGTCCACTGAGCAAGCTTTTTACCCGCAGCCCCTAAAATAAGTAGTCCTGGAAGAGTGACCAACTGACTTAAATCTCAGCCCTTCTCTTTTTTAAAAATCCTGCCAATAAATGGAATCTCCATTTTCGCTTTCCTCTACTCTAGACACAAACATTCATTTTGCAAAGAGGTTGGCATGTCATTGGCAAAATGCACTTGTTGTGCTATTCCTATTCATCATCCTTATACCAGACCTCATCCCAGAATAGTCCTGCATAAGGTGCCACGTGTGTCCTCTAGCACTTCAGGAATTAAGAGGATATGGTCAATAAAAATGGAATCCCCATGACTTCAGACCAAGTTACCCAGGAAAGACATCCATCCCGATGTGGTTATGAGTTCTTTCTCAAAGTCAGCTTTTGTTCTAAGCTCAATTAGGTGTATCAAGGTAAAACTCGGCTATCAACTCAGAACTTTTAAAAGTTCACTATATTAACTCTGTCTCAATCCATTCAAGCTGCTATTTAAAAAAATGGCACAGATAGGTTGGTTTCTAAATAACAGAAATTTATTTTTCACAGGTCTGGAGGCTGGGAGGTCCGAGATCAAGGTGCCAGTGAGAGACTCTATGTCTGTGGTGTGCCTACTTCCTGGTTCATAGATGGCCATCTTCCTCCCATGTCCTCACATGGAAGAAGGGGCAAGGCAGCTCTCTGTGGTCTGTTTTATAAGGACACCGACCCTTCCTGCAGACTCCATCCTCATGACCCAATCACCTCCTAAAGGCTTCACCTCCTACCACCAACATGCTGGGGGTTGGGATTTCAACATATCAATTTAAGGGAGAACAATAATATTCTGTCCATAGCAAACCCACTCCACAATATTTAAATATCCATATTGACTTTCCAAAGAAGTCAACAGTCACAGAGGCAGGTGAAAGGAAAAGCATTTGGATTTAAGTCCAAATGTGATGCATTTTTATAATGGGCCAGGTGATGGGAACACAAAGATGCCTGCCATGAGCCCAGCCCACGTTAGCCCAATACAAAAGTTTGAGGTAGGTCAATAGTCCTGCTTCATGTTCATCACTTTGTAGAGTATATTTTCGAAGTCCTCCTTAATTCAAAAGTAAAATCTTTGTCAAATAAAGACATAAATAGCTTCCTCTCCAAGACTGAGGGCCAGATTCCTTCCCTCAGAATCCCCATGGAACTTTTTCATACTACTAGATGAAACATATTTAGCCAATATCTGGGTTTCAGCCAAGGTGGAGTAAGAAGAATGTTTTTGATATGACATCAAATTAGTCACTTTTAAGGTAATAGCATAATCATCTGTCAGACAACGTTACTTGTAGGGAACAACCATCTGCTGGAAAAAAAATAGAAAAAGAAAATCTAAAGGTCATCTCATTTCAACTGAAAAGCTGAATTGTAAAAATTATGGTTGGCAAAGTGATATCTCTTCAATCAAAATAAAACATAAAATGATCCTTACTAGGCCAACAGCAGCTGTCCAATCATAACAAACAAAATTCCTCAGTTGATGTCTTTTTATGGACCCATGTTTTCTTCACCTTTCATTTTTTCCTGCAAAAATTAAGTGGAAAGACCCATGGATGGGGTGAAGAAAGAAAGACATTTGGGGCTGTTTCTAATGTGTGTGTTGGATTATCTGCAATACACAGATAAAACTGGGTATAAGCCTTAAAATAGAGCAGAGTGTCAATTTCAAAACAAATAATGATAATGGTATTTTCAAGATCAGCTCTTTATTCATGTTCTGTGCCAAAGCATTTAAATACCCTGTGCTACTCATAACATAATGTGGGTGGTAAAAGGAAAAAACTATCCCTACTTCAACATGTTATCCCTAAAGAGTCTATTCGTGTCAGTGCTGTAAAGATACAATTAATTTATATAACCCCAATATCCTAACGCTGAGACACAAAGCACATGAAACAAAACATTCTCTTATTTTGAAAAGAGAAAAATGAACATAAACTCTGCTTTATGCAACTGCCCAAAGCTTTTTTAGATAAATAATAAAATAATTTTAATTAACAAATGATTCTAGTAAACCATTTTTATCAGATACTTAATTTTTTTTAAGTCCAAACTTTGAGCCCACACATACTTTTTCCCCATGGGACTTAACAATTGCTGTGCTGGTAGTTTTGTAGAATTTGAGATGATCTGGGCTGGGCACTCTTTTAATTCGGTCTAGATGATGACATTTACCATCACAGAGTTAAATGACTGGCTTTAGAAACATCTTGTAGGCTACATATCTCACCTATGTGGCTGCACTCTGTTTGGGGAGATACCTTTTAATTTAAAATTAACCTTTGGGCCATTTCAATCTAGTTACCTAAGAGCATCAGCCACTTAGAATTTTTATCCAATCTGGTTAATATACAAGTTTCATATATTTCTCTTGAAGGACTCCAAATAACAATGAATCAAATTATTTGTTTTTAATAGTTCTTTTCTAACTGGATAAGAAACAAACAAAATTCTGTGTTAAAAAAGAAAACTTTCCAAAACAACCCAAAATCTAACCCTTCAGACAAATAGCATATTCAAAGTTGAGTTAGGAACATTTCTCACATCAAGTTATGTTTTAATTGTATGTATAAATAACAAGAAATGACTCTGCTCTTGGCTTACAACTGGATTGCATTTTTAATTTTGGAGTTGCCTGATATTTTTGAGAATGCTGATTAAATATTAAAACTCATTAATAATTTGTGAAAGACTCCTTAGTAGAAAAAAAAAAGTTAAGTTTTACCCAGAAAACAGATATTCTTTCTTATTTTATTTTTGAAAGAAGCCTTGCGGATTTAAGAAGCAGGGACGTGTGTGTATGTGTGTGTGTGTGTGTGTGTGTGTGTGTGTGTGTGTGTCTACTTGACAGAGAGGGAGAGAGAACGCCCATGAGTGTCCAAAACATGTATTTAAATATCACCAATTACAGAGGCATTCTCTACACTTAACATTCATGGATAACCTTTGTGTACATATTCAGGTGGGGTCAGCAGAGTATTTATGGAATACAGGGCAGTACTGCTGGGAACAATTTCCCCTGTGACAGAGTGGTCATGCTACTTGGGTGAACCATATCCAAGAGAAATAAGATAGGGACTCTATGGGCGACAGCATTCATAAAGAGGTCAGAACTATAATTTCCTTAAGTCTCCAACCCATGGCAGATGAGTAGGAGAAAGACAGTTTTAATTCTACTAGCTACTACCCTGAGTAAAGAGGCTTTATTTCTTGCAAATGTTTGCTTTATTCTGAACTCAATCCTTCTTTCTTGTTTCTGATAAAGTGTATCTTGCCGTTGATGCCAACTCAAGCCAGAAACAATTAAGGCCTGCAGTATATACAAAGAAGAAGCTGGTATTCATAACAGTGTGCCGGGCAAATTCAGTCGCCCCCTGTTTTGATGATTAAAATAGAAAGAATGGGCAAGCTTCTAGTGGAAGTTCCAACAACAGGATGATTTTTACTTTCGTATATCCCACCCATTAACCTGGCATGTGTGTGGAAGGGAGCGGGGAGGGTGTTAGAGGTGATGCACATGCTGAGCTCTGTCTGACTAAAGAATGCTAAATGCTCCATATTAGTGAAACACCAGAAGAATAAGAGCTGGGCAAAGAAGACAGCATGGTACAGTGGAAAAGGAAGGTAGACTCAGGTTTGACATTTACCACTTACTAGACATGTAGACGTAAGCAAATCATTTTCCTCTTCCTGCATATAGAGACGATGATACCTACTTCCTGGGGTCTTTGTAGGGACTGAGTGGGATAGTTGTACTTGGTGGGTACTCAATGAATGTTTGTCTCTCCTTTCTCTTACTAAACAAAGCTTATTAAGAAATCTAAATTGGTCATCTCCTAGCAGAGGAACACTTTGCCCAAGAATCTTCCCAGGTACCTCCCATTACACATTTATCACTTCCATGGACTAGTGTTTTAACTCCCTAAGAATTTAGTTTCTCTAACAGTTTGAATTTTAGTGGCTCTACATGGGTAGTACATTTAGTCATCCCCAAGTTTGTTCCATGATGGCAGGAACTAGGTCCCTCCTGTACAAACTTGTATCCTAGCTCCTAGCTCAGAGCTTGGCGCAGAATGGGCTTTTAAGAAATATTAGAATGAATGAAATAAGCGAAACGAATGCATCACCAATACCCACCCCCTCCAACATGGTGAAAGATCGACAATAAGGCCTTTAAAAATTCTGTTTATTCTATTCCTGACTCTTCTTATTTCAAAAATAAAACAGTAAGGCAAACTTAAACCACCACAAAGAAAGGAAAACATCTCAACTAGTTTGTGGAAAGCACCATTTCCAGTGCCCAGCTATTCTCTTGCAGGCAGTTACCTGTGTAGCCATAAATGCTCCACTTTTCAACTTTATTGTAAAAATAAAGGTGTGGTAGAAAGAGCCTGAGAAGAAGGAATCTGAAGACTCAGATGTTAGCTACAGCCACCACATGAACACTTATATCAATCACATTATCTTTGTCAGTTTCATTTTTTCTCATTTGTAAAATGGAGATAAATCAGTCTTGCATCAAATATATACCTTAAGAGTTCACTGCAAGTGAGGATGAGATAAGACATGCAAAAGAGCCGGAACACTATAAACCTCTACGCAAAAGTAATGAACTTTACAATTAAAGCATGTTCTCAGAAGGATGGCAGGACAGCTTCTACCAGAGCAGGCATAAGTGTGCCTAGTCTGGGTCATAATCCCAACAGAGCTGTTCAAAGAAGATATAGACCAAGTGGGGAGAAGAAGCTGTGTGTGTGTGTGTGTGTGTGTGTGTGTGTGTGTGTGTTTGTCAGGGGAATGGGAAGGAAAGGCACCATCATTTATTGAGCACTTACTGTATGCTACAATTAGCCAATGTGAATATACTCTCCAAAAACTAATCCTGGTCATTTGCTGAATCTCATCTCTGTTCCCTGTCCAGAATGCCTCTTCAGTAAAACCTCAGACCCAGAACAACCACAGAGGCCATCAGAACGGGGAAAATGATCTCAGTCTTTCAGGGTAGTGTATTCTAGCTCAATAAAAACAAACAAACAAATAAACAAACCACTTCTAACTTAAGGATTCTTGATGTTACTTTTAAAACACTATTTTTGTACATATTTTATATATTTGCCCTCAACAATTTGATTTAAGTTGTTCTTGTATACTTCCTATGAAGAGAGGATGTGCTAAGGGAAATTTTAAGCTTATCACCTCTCTCAAAAAATAATTAATTCTTAACCTGCAGCATGAAATTAGCTGTCTTGTTCTACTAACTTCATTCTTCAATAGCATCATTCAGTGGTGTGCTTGAGCCAGCTAGCACTCACTCACAAGGGCCAATGTTGTATGTATCATCTCAATTTCATTTTCGTCAACATTGGTCATTTGAAGTCAGCCTTGGTGGGAGTATTTACACCATAGAAATGGGCAAGGTAACAAAGCAGAGCTTTTTTTTTACCCCCTGAGAGCCAGTTGTTACACCTTTACCAGCACACCACTGTTTTATAATTTTCCTCATATCTACTTGTTTGATTTTTCTACGTCCACAATTCCATCTTCCACAGCCATTTTCCTCACCAAAATAACTTGAAGATTTCTATTTCATAAATTGATTGAGTTCAAAAAGTTGGTCTAGAAACAAAGTGACTCATTTTTGCTTTCCATAAATCTTCTGTCTTTCTTCTAACTCCTCTTTGTACTTCCAGTTTTTTTCTCAACTGTCATAATAACCTCCCTTTCCCCATTTTATACATTATTATCCATGCAGGATCTCCTACCCCCTGAGCCTTTTCCCCCAAACAATTGCACCAAAAATACCCAAATACCCAAATGAAACATACTTCAAGTCTTTTTGATTTTCATGCACATAGCCACTACCTATAAAATATTTGAAGAATTCCAAGTGAATGAAAGGGTGTACTTCTGTTTGCTTGATTTTGTATATGCATCCACATTTTGTCATCTTTCTCATCTAGGAAATGTCTTGCAGGGAAGAGACTATAATATAAATAATACAGTGGATTAACTCTAATGCAGCAATAAACCTTATTAGCCATTCACACCCAATCCCTCCCCATTAATAAAGATAAACCTATCTGTGAAACAGATGGCATTACAATCTCCTCATCATAAGTATGATCAGGCATTTCTACCAATTGGCAAGTTAGATTCAACTTCCCAACTTCTTACTATAACTTGGACAAGTTACATAGACTCTATGAGTCTCCGTTTTTTGTAAAATGCGGGGGGAGATAATTAGAGTAATATCTGTTTTGCCCAATTATTGTGAAGGTTATGATAATATTAATAGAGCACCTAGTACAGTGCTATCTATTATTGTTATTTTCATTCCTCTGAAAAATGTTGTTACATTGACACTGCATTTTCCTCTAGGCTACAAGAACATACACACACTTTCTTGATAAATGTCTTTCTTCGTCTATCACTACAACATACTTTGAAAATATTTAAAAATTGATTTAATTTTATTACACTATTATATATGAGTATTAAAAAAACATTTAAAAATGATAAGAGAAGAAGGAAGGCAAAATCAATTCCTCAAAGATTTTTCACTGAAACAGTTACATATGCTTTCAGGCTTTTAAAAATTCATATACAGTTATAAAACAAAATCAAACTCTCTACAGTATATACTGTTTTGTAATCTACCTTCTCCACTTAACATACCATGAAACTTGGTTATGTCAATAGATATAAGTATACAGCAAATTTTTAATATCTACAATGCATTCTACTTTAAAGCTGTCAACACCATCCATCAGAGAGAAGGTCCAAACATGGCTCTGATAACCTACTGCAGCTTTTAGACAAATGTCAGGGATCCCTTTCCCAGGAGCCTGATGGAGAAAGGGGTTGGCGAGACAGTGTTACCAACTCAGAAGTCAAGTGGAAAGTGATGAGTGTTGGATACTTGATCTTAATAAGGCAGGGAAGAAGAGAGTAAGATGAACCAATAGGCTGTGCTAGTTGGCTCCACAGGATAGAAATTTCCTATTTCTAGAGGGAGACTCCCGGAGAAGAGGACCAAATGGGAGGCTTAGTTCCACCACCCTTCCTCTTCCCCCCTTCCTCCCCCCCAAAAAGGAAGAAAGTGTTGAATAGCTCTGTCCTGAGACATTGACATAAGACATAAGAACGTGTTTAATAGCTCTGCCTAAGAGCGTTGGTCAGCTTAAGCAGACTAACAGCATAAAGGTTATTGGCCTTTTATCTTCTTCTCTCTTTTTTCTGGGTTTCTGAAAGAAATGAGGAAACCTGCAGGTAATTAGTTATTTAGTGCAAACCTCTGGGCTGGTGTTAGTTTCAGGGCAGGGACTAAATAGCATAAGGTAGCAAGAAATAAAGTTTAACCCTATTGACCCAATTCTCTAACCATATTTCCTTACAGATAATTCAAGACATAAGAGACACCATTTGAATGTTGAGTGTGGTTGAGAAGAAGTAGGTAAAATTCTCCATAATTTGAAAAATTAACATCAGAATGACCAAACGTTTCAAAATGGCTGTGTTTAAGCTTGTGTGTGTGTGTTTGAATGGATCTGGTCTTTCAAACCATCAATTGCTGCTAGCAGCAAAGTGTTATAAAAAAAGGATTTTTTTTTAATCAGCGCATCAAAAGATAGAAAGCTATTATTACTCAGAAAAGGAAAGGTAATGGGACAACTGGCTTGTTTTGTAGTTGGTTTTCACATTCTTTTGGATATGCAGGCACAAAATTGCCAATAATGTCTCTTAGCAAAATTGAGTCGAGGCAGCTAGTCGGAAAAACCAGCCACAGTATTACCCTTTCTGAAATTCCCCCAAGTCCTCACTGGCACCATCTTGGACAACTGCCTTTGACTCCCACCCCAGTCTCTTTGCTCGCTCCTTCCCCTCTGCTATTTGGCTCAAGAGCACCCATCCAGTAATTCAGAAAAAAATACTTGTTACTCTGAGCATGATTCACTTCCACGGAGAGTCCCGTTTTGAATTGCTTGTCCTCCTCCTGTGTGGTCATCCCTCTAGGCCTGCAGATCTACAGCAGAATAACTGCTTGAGGCCCAAAGGGTTTCTATTTTTTTCCTAAGAGTTACCTTTTCCTCCCATCAAGTGTGGTTAATGAAAACCCCTCTGATCAGGTCGTATTTGCTGTGCTTCAGTGTAGAGCTGCCATTTCAAGGGTTTAAAGTTAGGCTGGTTGCTGTTGCTGCCTTTCCTGTAGCCAGTTAATCACAGGATTCTTTTCCACATTGAGGTCAGAACAGGCATAGCACAAGCAACAAGTAAGGAAACCACCGACTATAGGCCAAGAAGCTAACGTGCTTACACGACATGAATTGTTGAAAACACTTTGAACATTATTTTATTTGTTTTTAACTGTCCTTTACTTAAGAATTGTTTCTCTAGGATCCACCACTAGACCTGGCACATTTATTCATGAGAGAATGGGTTACTGGCTTTTCCCTTGAGAGGTTGACCAGAGCGATAACAGGCTTTTGCTTGGGCAAATCAAAATGAGAGCTGGAGTTGGAGACGTTCTACACTCATCACTGAACTTGAAATTGTGAGGGCTGTCTGTTCTCCTTCCTGGTTGGGCTACTGTGACCTGCTAATGATAATGAGAAAATTCAGAAGAAGCTCAATTCACATTTTAAAAATCAGTGAAATTCCTCAAAATCATACTTTGAGAAACTTTCAGATTGCATTTGCCTTAAAGTGCAGGCAGACTTAAAATCCAAGTGCAGATAAGATGCCACCACCTCTCAAATTTCTGGCATCGCGGGCTTCCCTGGTGGCGCAGTGGTTGAGACTCCGCCTGCCGATGCAGGGGACACGGGTTTGTGCCCCGGTCTGGGAAGATCCCACATGCCGCGGAGGCCCGTGAGCTATGCGGCCAAAATAAATAAATAAATAAATGCTCTTTAAAAAAAAAAAAAAAAAATTCTGGCATTGCTCTGGCATTGCGATAGTAAGAAATTCTTTTTGTTTCAAAATCTTAAGATACACCTAACACATTTAGGGTCATGCAAGGGCTGAGCGTGAAGAACGCGTGAGTTCTGACTTTCTTCTCGATTCTGGCTTGCTGTATACCCTTAGGCATGTTCTCTAAATCACTTAGCGCCTCTCTTTGCACACCTATAGGGTGGAGATAATTCAGCTGACCTAGTTCACAGGGCTGTTGTGTTGAATAGCTGATTCATGATTACAAAGTACATTGAAAGTACAGTGTTCTAGACAAATGCTCATAAATATAATGACATGTTACAGAGTAGGAAGGCCATATTAAACCACTTTCATGTAGAAGGAAATTGAAGTGCAGTGAGATTTTCATATCACATTCAATGTTAAAGACGATAGAAAGCAAACCCTAGCTCACTTTCTTTATGTCGTTGCTCTACCTATTGACAAGCAAAGGGGGAAGAATCCTAACATAACACTAAATAAGTTCCAAGAATTATCTTAGATAGTTAATTCCTGTCTAAACCTGCCTGCAACTTCTATATGCTACTGAAAACTGTTTGAAAATGTAGCAACTAAGTCCACTGAGTAATACAGTCATTGATCTCCTGGCTTTTGTTCTTTTTTTTTTCATGGTGAGAGGTTAGAGTCATTAATGATACCAAGCCAATAAGGACCTTCTATGACTACGGCAAACTAGTCACAGAACCAAAAAATAATTAGTATCAATAGTACAAGAAGAATATTTGAATGCTATATGAATATTGACATTGGCTTCTGTTATCTTGGATTCCAGGTTCCACTGTGTTCTGTAAGTCAAGAGCGTGACCCCACTTCTGTTCTCTCAAACTGCATCTAGTGTTGTAGTAGTTTCAATGTTTCTAAAGTATGTTTACTCCTGGAAAATGAATAGAGCCGTACAACAGATCCTTCCCTTTACCAACGGTGCTGAAGGGTACCAGGCAGAAAACTTTGCCATGATCACTGTGACACGTGACTCACCATCTCGTGTGGAAACCACATCATGGCAGATATTATTTTAACTCTATGGCACGTTGCAAAGAGAAAAAGAAAAAAGAACATTTAAGGAAGCAAGACATTTCCAAATTATGCAAGGGGACAAAATTACCCTGATCCACAGAAACATGAGATATAAGCAGAGTTAGATGTTCTTATAGGCCTAAGGAGAAAAATGTGGCCATACTCAAAATGAAAATTAGGACCAACAGACTGGAAAGTTGAAAACCGTAAGCCAATTTTAGCAATAACTTACATAAATTTAGCATATCAATAAATGTTAAATATTATGCTATGTAATTTACATGTATTATAGCATTGCATTCTCACAACATCCTTTTGAGAAATTTATTCATTCGTTCAAATATATTTATTTAGTCTTCTGTTTCCAAGTAGGAAATAGTAGTTGACAATATTTCTACTGTTTCTACTACCATAACTTTTTTTAAAAGTTACATTGCAAAAAATAAAATCCTATTTTAAAAGGCATTGGAAAGTGGGGGAATCAGGAGAATTCAACAATCCGTAGAAGAGAAAGTCTTTCTGAGATGAGCAGTCTGTCCCTGACAATTTTCTGTGGAAGATTTGCCAATTCTAGACATGGGCTGATGACTGGGTTTGGCCCGCACAGGGGATCTTCACTGGGAGAATGAGAAATCAGCAAAGCTTTTAGCGGTCATATGGAGTTGGCGGGACAATTGGAAACTTCAGGCCTCCTAACACATGGTTGGTTTTTCCCACAGTATATTTGTTGAATTCTGAGAGTAGGAAGCTTTTATAAAGCAAACTGAAATCTCCTGTAGTATCATGGTTTTTAAGAGACAAAGTCCCACTTGAGCATGGGACCTGCTCCAACACGTGGCTGGACTCCTCCTCAATACATCTGATTCCTCCCTACTACAGCATAGTCAGATCTAAGGAGCTGGCCCAGTGGGGCATGGGGTGCAAGGAAAGAAAAGCAGCCTTGATACCCTCATTGCTGGAGCAGAGACACTAACTTCTTTGGGCAGGGCTACAGTATTGTGCCCTGGGATATTCCTGATCTCTGGCTGATTGGTGCTAACCACGACTGCCACATTTCTGAGATATCAACCAATTTCTCATTGATGGCCAATTCTGGTAATAAGGAACTTGAGGAGGAATTCCTAAAGACAATTTGAATAGAAAGGAAGGAGCAGGTATGAGGGGCAATAAATGGGGATGGGATTTCTCCATGGTAGCCAGTTCCTACCTAGCTAACTGAGCAGGTTTATAGAAGTCACCCATCTATAAGTATGCTACAGGAGTCTGAGACTGCTTGTGTTAGGGCTTTATATCTATTCAGTTAATCACTGCTTATTTTACCATGGAAAAACCCATGTTTAAAATAAGTTAGTGATACCCCCTACTACAGTCAGAGCTGTTTTACAGGTCAGTTAGGCAGTTCCCACAGAAAAAAACGTACCCAGGTTTTGACTGAACCATTGACTAGAGTACTGGGCTAAACCATCAGCAAGTATAGCCTATATAATAGCTGCTGTGATTTGGTAAAACAGTCACTTAAAAGGAATGTTTGTCAGTAATGGAGTTTTATTTTTTTAGGAAATGGGAAGCCCTTTTCAGGTTAATCTCAGCCTGGAGTTCCTCCAGAAGATAAAGAGGGATCTCATAATTTCTACCACCACAATACTGGGAAAACCAAAGACAGTATATATCAGTAGTCAGAAAAGCCATGTACTGTTATAGATACTGTGCACTGAACAACTCTTAGGGGAATCATTCCCATCATAATCATATGAATGCCATATGCCTAGGTAATGGTTCATATGTATGTTATTGACTCAAACAGACTATTTCGGAATCTTAGCCTGCCTCCTGCTAGTGTTATAGTCATGAGCAAGTTGTTTAACCTCTATGGGCCTCTATTTTATCATCTATCAATAAAAATAATAGTAATTTCCATCATAAGCTAGTTATGAATATTAAATGGAATAATAGTAAAAAGTTCTTAATCCAGCATGGTAGGAAGAATAATGGTCCCCAAAGATGTCCACATCCTAACCCCCAGAACCTGTGGGATGCTATGTTACATGACAAAAGGCAATTAAAGTTGCAGAGGGAATCAAGGTAACTGAAGAGCTGACCTGAAGGTAAGAATATTGTCCTGGATTATCTGGATGGGCCCAGTGTAATCATATGAGCCCTTAATAAGAGAAAAGGAAGGCAGAAGAGTAGGTCAGAGAGAGACGTAATGACAGGAAAGAAAAAAAGAGAGAGAGAGGGATTTGCAACCTCAGATAGACTCAAATTTCCATTGTTCTCCGAAGATGGAGGAAGAGGCCATGAGCCAAAAATTGCAGGCAGCCTCTAGAAGCTGAGAACTTCCCTCAGCTGAAAGCCAGCAAAGAAACAGGGACCTCAGTCTTATAAAGGCAAGGGATAGAATTCTACTGACTGCTTGGTTGAACAAGGAAACAGATTCTTCCCCAGAGCCTCCAGAAAGGAATGCAATCTGCCAGCGCCTTGGCTTTAGCCTAGGAAGACCGTTTTTGGACTTCTGATCTAAAGAACTATAAGGGCTTCCCTGGTGGCGCGGTGGTTGAGAATCCACCTGCCAATGCAGGGGACATGGTTCAAGCCCTGGTCCGGGAAGATCCCACGTGCCGCAGAGCAACTAAACCCGTGAGCCACAACTACTGAGCCCACATGCCACAACTACCGAAGCCCACGTGCCTAGAGCCTGTGCTCCACAACAAGCGAAGCCACTGCAATGAGGAGCCTGCACACCACAACAAAGAGTAGCCCCCACTCGCCGCAACTAGAGAAAGCCTGCACGCAGCAATGAAGACCCGACACAGCCAAAAATAAATAAATAAAATAAATTTAAAAAAAAAAGAACCATAAGATAATAAACGTATACTGTTTTAAGCCATCAAGTTTGCAGTAATTCTTTACAGCAGCAATAGAAAATTAAAACTCATATACCATTGATGCAATTGTTATTATTACAATTGTGATCATTCATTCAACCTTTCAAGATATTTACTGAGGGCCTATTAGGTGACAGACACTGCTTTAAGTACTCTGATCCCAGAAGAAACAAACTAGCAAGGACCCTGCCTTCACAGAGCTTACTTCTTAGTGGAACACAACCAGAGCTAGAACAAGGAACAGGAAGATGCTGACACTAGCTGTAAGTACTTTTAGAATGTATTATCTAAGAAAGCAAACCTCTTCAGAAATACAGGTGAGGAATGGTGAGCAATTATGGACAAAGAATTTGAGAAGTCTCTGTAATAGTTTTTGTTAAGGCACTAATACAAGTAAGTGATAATGTTATAGCCACAACAACAAAAATAGGCTACATGAAGAGGATTATTTTATTTTCACTCATTTGATAAATAAAGAATGTGCTCTAGTCCATACAGCAATTTCATTTAGTTGATACCTGAATAAGAGTAATGGTAAGGTGGAATCATGATTACATTTAAGAGTATTTGCACTTTGTTGCATGTATAATTAATCCTAAGTTAATTATTTAATAAAGTGTAAGTAGTTTACATTTCATTTTATGAATTTGCCCATTCTAGATCATTTTGTCTTAATAAAGTACACATTTTAGAAAACCTTCAGAACCACTGTAGATTTCTGTTCTCTAAGTTAACCCACAAAATTTTAATGGTTCATCCATTCTAAGCATCTACACATATGTGGTGTCCTTTGATTTTCACATTCTGTGAAGCATTTTACCTCCATTTTACAGATCAGAAATGACACAGTTGAAAAGTGATGAATGATTAAAATAGGACATTTAGCAGCCTACATTAAAATTAAAAACTTGATGAAGAGAGGAGAGGGGCTTCATAGAGACCAACGGCACCAGCTCCTTTCCTCTGGAGCTCAACTTCTAAGGTAAAAAGAAAGAAAATGCAGCCCAGATGATCACCTTCACCACTACCAAAGGCTTTGGAACTGCCTGCCAAAATAAAGAAACCCACTCCGTTCAATGCTGCAAATCTTTCAGTTCAAACCTCTGGTTGCAAAGGAAACAGCACCAATTTGCAACATTCCAGGGCTCTGAGTTGGTTTCTGGAGTCTTCTATGTCTGCTCTGTGAAGAGAATGAATTGATCCAAAGTAACAAATTGGTCCTTTGTTACTTTCAATAAACTGCCTCTGGAATTAATAAGGGATCTTGAAGAATGGACTAATGGTGAGAGTTTAGAAGGAAGGAGTCTTCAACCTAGAAATTATCACAAGTCATCACAGACTTGCTGTTGTCCTATATTGATGGGATACCTACTAGGTACTAGCACTGTGAGGAAATGCAAGAAGAATGTTTTCACCGGATACATATACTTTTCTTCTTTTTAAGCAAGAAATTGTTTTCTTTGGGTGATTTGGCAAAGACTGATCATGTGTCAGTAATATTGTAATGAGTGGTTTTGAGCCATGTTTTTAAGGTTAGGCTTCTTGAAGAAAGTGACACTTGAAGAAAATTTTAAGCAAACAATGAAGGATTACTTGATGGATGGAACATGATAGATTTACCTTGTTGTCTGTGAAAAACCATAAGGCTCATAAAAGCAGACAGAAACAAGAAGAAGGCCATTTTGACAACAGAATGATATAAAATTGTAGATGGAGATTGAGTAAATTGACATAAATACTTGAAAGCTTATGAGAGCACCTAAATATTCAACAGTAGGAACTATTTCAATAAAAGATGTCACATCCCTTCTGTGCAATAGCATACACTATTAAAGTCATGTTTTTGAGGATTATTTAATGGCATCAGAAATTATTCCTGATGTAATATTACTTGAAGAGAAGACAGTATAAAAACTTCATATTCAGGATAACAGCAGTTTTGTTATACACACCCACACACACACCATGCACATATATACACACTGTGTCAGAAGGACTCTTCAAGTTACAAATGTAGAAATGAAAGATTAAAGCCATCTGGCTTGAATAGGATAGGGAATGATTGATAACATAACTGACAATTCAGGGATAGAAGTAGCTTCAGATAAAGTCTTGACCCAAAGTTCCAATACTGTGCCATGACCTAGTTTCTCTCTCTACATTTCTCCAATCTACTCCTGTTCCTACCTGGTAGTCTCAGGTAGGTCCTACCCTAGAGATCTTCCTGGGCTACATGTACCCTTATTCAAGTTATATGGGAAGAGAAATCTGAACAAAAACCAGCTTGGGGTCCTGGTTTGTTTGACTTATTTCTTATTTCCCAGCCCTGAACCAATTCCTGTAACCAAGAGAATGAGACATCTCTTATCCCGCCTCAAACCTCCCACAATTGGAGGTGAGGTAAATCCCATCCATGTTGTTGCAAATGGCAGGAGTTCCTTCTTTTTTAAGACTGAATAATATTCCATTGTATAGATATACCAGAATTTCTTTATCCATTCATCTGTGGACAAACATTTGGATTGCTTCCATAGCTTGGTTATTGTAAATACTACTGCAGTAAACATGAGTACAATATCTCTTCCTCCTCCTAGAGAAATGGAAATAAAAACAAAAATAAACAAATGGGACCTAATGAAACTTAAAAGCTTTTGCACAGCAAAGGAAACCATAAACAAGGCCAAAAGACAACCCTCAGAATGGGAGAAAATATTTGCAAATGAAGCAACTGACAAAGGACTAATCTCCAAAATTTACAAGCAGCTCATGCAGCTCAATATCAAAAAAACAACAACCCAATCCAAAAATGGGCAGAAGACCTAAACAGACATTTCTCCAAAGAAGATATACAGATTGCCGACAAACACATGAAAGAATGCTCAACTTCATTAATCATTAGCGAAATGCAAATCGAAACTACAGTGAGATAACATCTCACACCAGTCAGAATGGCCATCATCAAAAAATCTACAAACAATGAATGCTGGAGAGGGTGTGGAGAAAAGGGAACCCTCTTGCACTGTTGGTGGGAATGTAAATTGATACAGCCACTGTGGAGAACAGTATGGAGTTTCCTTAAAAAATGACAAATAGAACTACCATATGATCCAGCAATCCCACTACTGGGCATATACCCTGAGAAAACCATAATTCAAAAAGAGTCATGTACCAAAATGTTCATTGCAGCTCTATTTACAATAGCCCGGAGATGGAAACAACCTGAGTGTCCATCATCGGATGAATGGGTAAAGAAGATGTGGCACATATATACAATGGAATATTACTCAGCCATAAAAAGAAACGAAACTGAGCTATTTGTAGTGAGGTGGATGGACCTAGAGTCTGTCATACAGAGTGAAGTAAGTCAGAAAGAGAAAAACAAATACCATATGCTAACACATATATATGGAATTTAAGGAAAAAAAAAAGTCATGAAGAACCTAGGGGTAAGACAGGAATAAAGACACAGACCTACTAGAGAATGGACTTGAGGCTATGGGGAGGGGGAAGGGTAAGCTGTGACAAAGTGAGAGAGTGGCATAGACATAAATACACTACCAAATGTAAAATAGATAGCTAGTGGGAAGCAGCCACATAGCACAGGGAGATCAGCTGGGTGCTTTGTGACCACCTAGAGGGGTGGGATAGGGAGGGTGGGAGGGAGACGCAAGAGGGAAGGGATATGGGGATATATGTATATGTATAGCTGATTCACTTTGTTATACAGCAGAAACTAACACACCATTGTAAAGCAATTATACTCCAATAAAGATGTTAAAAAAAAAATCTCTTCCAGATACTGATTTCATTTCCTTTGGATATGTGATTCTGACACCAACTCTAATATGTGGTTTTTTTCCCCACACTAAGCAATTCTCTGACACCAGCTAAGTGTCCTACAATTCAATTCAATTCCAATACTTTCTGGAGATAGCATTAGATTCCACAGGTTAAGGGCTGTGGACTTCCCAAGACTTCCCCCCACTTGCCAGTTGCAAGTCTAGCTACCAGTTACCTGTGCTTCTGACCACTGGCTACATTTTCGAGGTTCCCACGACCTCCTCCTTGGGTTCTACTAACTTGCTAGAGCAGCTCACAGATCTCAGGAAACCAGTGAACTCACTAGATTACTGGTTTATTACAAAGCATATTATAGGACACAAATCAACAGCCAGATGAAGAGATACATCGGGTTAGATCCCAAACAAAGGAGCTCTGTCCCCATGGAGTTTAGCACTCAGCACAGTGGTACATGGATGCTTTCTGGTTCACCAACTTAGAATCTCTCCAAACTCTGTCCTTTTGGGGTTTTATGGGTTTTCATTACTTAAACATGATTGATCAAATCATTGACCATTGGTGATTGATTGAACCTCCAGCCCCTCTCCTCTCCCAGGAGGTTGGAGGGTAGCACTGAAAGTTCCAACCCTCTAATCACATGATTGGCTCCACTGGCAACTAGCCCCCATCTTTAGGTGCTCTCCAAAAGTCACCTTATTAACATAATGAAAGACATCTTTATAGGTTTCATCACAGGAAATTCCAAGGGTTTTAGGAACTCTATATCAGGAACGGAGATGAATACCAAGTATATATTTCTTATCATGTCACAATATCACAGGATATATACCCAGAGGTGTGATTGTTGGATCATATGGTAGTTCTAGTTTTAATTTGGGGGGAACTTCCACACTGTTTTCCATAATGGCTGATCCACCAGTGGTGCACAGAGGGTCCCTTTTCTCCACAGTCTCACCAACACTTGTTCTCTTTTGTCTTTTTGATAATAGCCATCCTGACAGGTGTAAGGTGATATCTCATTGTGGTTTTGATTTGTATTTCCCAGATGATTAGTGATGCTGAGCACCTTTTCATATACCTGTTGCCCGTTTGTATATTTTCTTCAGAAAAATGTCTATTCAGGTCCTTTGTCCATTTTTTAAAACAAGTTATTGGGTTTTTTGCTATTGAGTTTTATGAGCTCCTTATATATTTTGGATTTTAACTCATCAGATATTTGGTTTGCAAATATTTTCTCCCATTCTATGGGTTTCCTCTTCATTTTATTGATTGTTTCCTTTGCTTTCCAGAAGCTATTTAGTTTGGTGTAGTTTCACTTGTTCATGTTTGCTTTTGTTCCTTGTTCCATATTCAAAAATAATTGCCAAGACCAATGTCAAGGAGGTTTTTCCTTATACTTTCTTCTAGTCTTACAGTTTTCAGACTTAACATTTAAGTCTTTGACCAATTTTGAGTTACTGTTTGTGTATTGTGCAGAGTAAGGGTCCAATTTCATTATTTTGCATGTGGCTAGCCAGTTTTCCCAATAGTATTTATTGAAAAGACTATATTTTCCTCATTCTTGGGGCCCTTGTTGAAGATTAGTTTACCATAAATGTACGGGTTTATTTCTAGGCTCACTTTTCTATTCCACTGGTCTGTGAGTCTGTTTTTTGCCAGTACCAAACTGTTTTGATTACTAGCTTTGTAATGTCAGTAATCTGAAATCAGGAAGTATAATGTCTTCAACTTTGCTCTTCTTTCTCAAGATAGCCCTGGCTATTAAGGGTCTTTTATGGTTCCATATGAATTTTAGCACTGTTTTTTCTATTTCTGTGAAAAATGCCATTGGAATTTTCCATTGTATCTGTGGACCACTCTGAGTACTACGGACATTTTAACAATATTAATTCTTCCATTCCATGCACAAAAGATATCTTTCCATTTATTTATGTTTTCCTCAATTCCTTTAATCAGTATTTTATAGTTTTCAGTGTTTAGATATTTCACCTCCTTGGTTAAATTTATTCCTAAGCATTTTATTCTTTCCAATGCTATTGTAAATGAAATTGCTTATTTGGTTTCGTTTTTGGATAGTACATTGTTAGTGTATAGAAACACATCTGACTTTTGTATATTGATTTTGTATCTTGCAATTTTACTGAATCCATGTATTATTTCTAACAGTTTTTTGTGGAGTTGTCTAGTTTTTCTTGTCTAATTGTTCTGTCTGGGACTTACAGCACTATGTTGACTAGAACTTGTGAGAGTGGGCATCCTTGCTTTGTGCCAGCTCTTAAGGGAAAAGCTCTCAGTTTTTCCCTATTGATTATAACGTTAGTTGAAGATACCCAAATTTTAGCATTGATTACCTCTGGAACTGGATTATAGATGATCTTAAATGACTTTACATTGTTACTTATTTTTTTAAGACAACTTCAATATGTATGTATAATCTAAGAAAGTACAAAACTTCGTGAGGGCAAAGGTACACATTCCTATCTATGTCACTAAAGCCAGATTATTTATAGATAGTTTTATATAGTTCTATATAATTATATATAGTTCTATATTATTTTATACATATAGTTTTATAATTCTCTACATACAGTTGACCCTTAAACAAGGTGGGGTTAGTACAATTTATAGTCGGACCCCCATATCTGCGGTTCCTCTGCATCTGTGGATTCAAACAACTATGGACTGTGTAGCACTATAGTATTTACTATGGAAAGATATCTGCATGTAAGTGGACCCATGCATTTCAAAGCCGCCTTATGGTTTATGTTTATATGTAGATAGATTATACTTATACTTCATTTATTTATAAATTAATGCACATTTAAAAGTTTGACACCTAGTGGTGAATGGTTTTAATAAGTGTTTAAAATCATGGGAAAGTTAAGTGAAAAAGCAGTGATGCCATGAAGCAACAGTTGAGGAATGTTATTTTTGCAGTACTGTTTTTGACTGACTAAAGTTAATGAGGCTTACCAATTAAAATTAATTTTCTATTACCAAATATTTAGGTAGCCGTACATATGGACTTCAAAAACCTCATTAAAAAAAAATCACTCAGAAAATATGTAACTGGCCTGTGCCTGGGCTTTCCTCAGCCATTTCTCCTCTAGTTCCACCTGTCTCTACGACTGTCTTAGCCCATTGTCAACGATCTGGCCACAGAAGAAAGCAACACACACACACAAACACACAAACTCCAGTAAGGTAGTTGTACTGATATTCTTGTGGGCAGATGGAGAGTCAGGGTAGATGATATAGCACAACTTTATAAACAGCACATTTACTCTCCTTCACACGTTCCCAAGTACCCTTTCCCTTGGCAGTTGTCTGATACCTCCTAGCTCACTCGTCCAAGAAGTCTGCATCTATTTTATCTATCTTACTTCTCCTCCTCCCTCCTTCCCAAGCCACATTGTCTCCAGCCCCCATCAGCCTAGTTTGCTTCTTCCAGGTCAAGAGTCAAAACACAAATGCCCCCAGGAGCCAGGCAGGCAACATAAAGGAAAGAATAAAAATCCAAGTATAAAGGACTAGGGGGGATTATGGCAACTAGACAAAAAAAAAAAAAGCCCCATAAAGTACTTGGTACCCTGTGGGAATGAAGATCCAGTATTCCCTAAGTTCCTGGAGACCCTGGAAATCTGATCTTTTTTACATCTTGGCAACTAATCCACATTTTAACAAAGTACTCTGTGGGCCAAACAAAATGTATTTGCCAGACAGATGAAAACCATGGCTACAGGCTGGGTCTCTCGGTTCCTCTTCCTAAGTGAAAGATGGTAGCCTTCTCTTGGTGTCCTGGATTCATATAATCAAACACTAGCCATGCCCAGGGTGAATGTAAATGACTCATCACTTCATCTGTGTGTCAGAGAGTGTGGAGTAATACAGTTATAGACACCAAAACTTTCCAACACAGCACTGCATCTTGTAGCTGGGATAACCTAAGTGTTAGGAAAGCTGGTACCAGTTCCTCTTTAGCCCCTTCCTAGATATATCTTATATCCCGTGTCATAATGCCAAGATAAATGCTGAGATGCCTTCAACTCTAAAATTAAATGAGCTACACTGTACGCATTTTTTATGATTTTTTTCCTTTTGGAAGAAAAGTAAAGTGAGCCAAGCATCTTACCAAGGTGCTCAAGTTGCTGTGATACACACTCTACGAGTGACAAAAGACTGAAGAGTCAATGCCCAAAGCAATGGCTTTTCAACTTTTTTTTCTTGACTATGTCTCATTCAGGATTTAGTCAAGAAAATGAAAATCCCTGTGGGTATTTCAAACAGAGGGATTTAAAACAAGGAATTGGGGCTTCCCTGGTGGCACAGTGGTTGAGAATCTGCCTGCTAATGCAGGGGACCGGGTTCAAGCCCTTGTCTAGGAAGATCCCACATGCCGCGGAGCAACTAGGCCCGTGAGCCACAACTGCTGAGCCTGCGCGTCTGGAGCCTGTGCTCCGCAACAAGAGAGGCCACGATAGTGAGAGGCCCGCGCACCGTGATGAAGAGTGGCCCCCGCTTGCCACAACTAGAGAAAGCCCTCGCACAGAAACGAAGACCCAACACAGCCAAAAATAAAAATTAATGAATTAATTTTAAAAATAACAAAACCTCTATCAAACCTCCACCTTCATTTTCTAAAAAAAAAAACACAAGGAATTGGTTAACCATGTTGAAAGAGCAGAAAGGGAGCACTAAAATAATATCTAGAGATAATAACCGTAGCAATCAGCTACCTAGTCTTGGGAGGGGGAACAAAGAATAAGAGGTGGGGTGGTTAGAACCGGGATCGTGCAGGAAGGGTTCTGAGAAGCTGACGTCCATACATTTGAGGAGGTGCACCCTCCGATTTTGGCTGGTACCTCTACGGCTGGAGACCTGAAAGAAGATGAGAGAAGCTGGAGGCTGGAGCTGATGCTGTTGCTGGAGCGATGCTGAGGGAAACAGAAGAACAGAAAGGAAGCCCCTTCTCCCCTCCTCCCACCTTCTCCTCTCTCTCTAGCACCTTCTACTTGCAGAACCTAACAAGAGCCAGACAACATAGGAGAATCCAAATGCCAACATTACAGAGCAGTGTAGAGAGGGTGGATTTGGAGTTGAGAGACAAAAGTAAATAACTGGCACAGACACAACCACGGTAAGAAATATATTCACATCAGGACTCAGTATCACGACACTTCCGTGCACGTCCAACTGAAACAAGCTTCATGCCACAATGGTAGGCACTACATAGTCTATTCTATTCTATTCTTTAAATGCTACTTACACCACCCTCAATTGGTTTCATTAAAGTCCTAGAAGAGTCTCAAATATGAAAAAGAAGTGGGTGATTCCTGGGGTTCCATGGGAGCAAAGTGTACACAGTTGAGAAGAGGGACTCCTATCAAATTCCAACAAAATTCTATGAGCCACTTGGAAAATGTGGGGAAAGGATGGGAAGACTTGTTTTTCTGATTTCAGAGAAGTTCTTGCAAGGAAACAAGGAATATCATTGTGGTGGAGCCCACAAGATTCACATTTTAATTTTGATCCTGCCTTTTCTGTCAACATTATAGATGTAAGTCTGGAAGTTACATATGACATAGGTGTTTACGTGGTGGGTGGCACTGAAATACTTAATGCCCTTTTTAGAGGCAACATTTATCAACATGGTGGCACATGGAAATTAAGTTTGTTTTCTTTAGTGAATAAGTGTTAGGAAAATTACAGAGTTGTCCACTGGATGGCATAAAAGTCACTAATAAGAGATTCTTCTTTAGATTTCTGTAGTAATTAATCTAAAAGAGTAGACTTTTATGACTCCAAAAACACAAAAGGACTGTACTAATTTTTTGGTTATTATTCACTATTAAGTCAAACTTTTATATACATATTTTTTCTGTTCATTAGTAATTCAATCACTGAATTTAGTCCTTATGAAGCCATTTGGATATCAGTACTACTAAAAACACAACCCCTACCCTCCAAAAACTAGACAAGAAACTTGGGGAGAAAACGAATTAAAATATGCAAATGCAAATTAAAACCAGCATAGATGGTTTTCACTCACAGAGTTAAGAGATACACTCATGCGTAGAATCTGGAGAAACTTTTGGCCTGGATTATACAGAATTTTACCCTTTGCATTTTTTTTACCTAGTATTCAAATTTGACTCTGCGCATCACATTCTAAAGTTCATCAGGAAAACCCAGGATCTGAATCTAGGCTCAGATCCTGCTTCTGCCATTCACTTGCCATTTGACCTTTGGCAACTCACTTCTCAGTCTTAATTCTCTCCTCAGTTGACTTTCATGAAGATCAAGTGAGAATATAGATGGAAAAGAACTTGGAAGTTTATGGGTTCTATGCAAGGGGCAGGGTCTTATTAAACTTCTCACCTTACATGCACCATAGCATCTAACAACAGCTCAGGGGACACTGCCAATAAGTCTCCCATAACTGATGGAGGATTTGTTTTAGATGAGAATATCTATTGAGAAGCTATGATTCTCTAATCTCTTTCTATTGGAAAATACAAATACACACGGGAAAGAAAAGGGGCAGGCTTCAAGCTCCACCAGCATAGGGTGGTATAAGAGCCTGGGTTCAGAGTCTCTCCACCCCAGTTCAAATCCAGGCTCCAAGACTTCCTGTGTAACCTGGATGAGTTACTCACCGTCTCTGTGCCTTATTCATCCACCTGTAAAATGGAGGGAATCACACTATCTAACTCACGAAATTGTTGTGAGGGTACCTGTAAGCCACTGTGGAACAGTGCCTGGCAAATAGTAGCCCACAAAATTGTCAGCTATTGCCATCATTTTTATTCTTATTCCCAAAGTTTGAGGAAGCCAGCGGGAAGGTAAAAAGCAGAATGATGAAATGAAAGAAACTATGGAAGAGGCATGAATTGAGGAGATGCTTCACAATTCTGAGTATTGCAATAATACCACAGCACTCAAAGTCCCACAGACAGCAGATTAAATTACTGAACCTCTTCCTTTCCAAAAATTTTCCAGCTCTCTATTCAGAGCAGTTGTCTGTGGGAACACATCTCTGATTTTATAATTTAAAAACTCCCAGGTTTCATAAATAAAACCACAATGAGAGACCACTATATAGCCAAGAGAATGGCTAAAGTGGAAAAAACAGACAATGCCAAGCATTGGGGAGGATGTGGAGCAAATGGAACTCGAGGATGTAGACGGTGGTCATGTAAACTGCTAAAAATCCCTTTGGAATATTGGTTGGCAGCATCTATGAGAGCTGAACATATGCATTCCTTATGATCCAGAAATTCTATTCCTAGGTATATACCCGATAGATATGAATGCATGTGTTCACCAAAAGGCGTGTGCAGGAATGTTCACAGAGACAATATTTATAACAGCCCAAACAGGAAACAACCCAGATTCCATCACACAAGCATGGGTAAATAAATTGTGATATATTCACAAAATAGAATGCTGTATATCATAGAGAAGGAACAGACCATTTTTACAACCAGTTTGTTCAACAGGGATGAATCCCACAAATATAATATTGAGAAAAGTAGCCATATATCAAAGAAGGCCTGCTGGATGATTCTCTTCATATAAAATTGAAAAGCAGGCAAGAGTAAACTCTGGTGTTAGAAGACGGAAGAGTCACTGTCTTTGGAGAGAGTGGCAATGGGAGAGGGAACAAGGGAGCTTCCAGAATCCTCTCGTACTCTGCTTGTGGATCTGGGGGCAAATGACACGTGTTCACTTAGTGAACATCTGCCAGTATGTACACATACACGGATACATATGTACACAATGTGTGTATGTGTGTGCGTGTTGAACTTCAAAAATATCTCAATGCAAGTAGGAGTCTTGATCATTTTAACAGCTGTAACAGAAACAGTTGAGATATTTGAGGGAGCTACCTCCCCAGGTACTGCTGAGAAGTCCCTTCTTTATGCCACCAGTGAACCCTGTACCCTGGTGCCTCCTACAATGCTCTGAAATGACTTATTTATGTGTCTGTCTCCCCTACTCAGCCATAATCTGCTTAAGGCCAGAGACTGTGTCTTATTTATCATCCTCTCTCCAGTGTTCAACCCAGAACCTGGCACATAGTAGCCCTCTAATAAATGTTTCTTGAATGAATACAATATAAAACTAATGGGATAATAACCTATAATGGAAAAGAATAACATAATGGAAAAGAATCTGAAAAAGAATAGATATATATGTGTATATATACATATATATTGTAACTGAATCACTTTGCTGTGCACCTGAAACATTATAAATCAACTATACTCCAATAAAAAAATTTTTAATTAAAAAAGAAGCTAAAATAAATAAATAAACTAGTGGGAAATGAGATACAACTTACTTTATATTTTATAGAAATATGATTTGAGGCCAAGTTTGCTGAAACATCAGTTTTTGCCAAGCGGGCTACCCAGCAATCTTTGTCAAGTGTCTTCTGAGTTCTCCCCCCAACAAATTTCCCGCAAACCATTCATCACTTTTCCCCAGCTTTAGAATATTATTAACTAAGCTCTTCTGATGATAGGATGTAGAGGACATCATGAGCTGTACCTTCCTCATGAAAGTTTCCTAATAATTCTTGATTGAATGATGAAAATAAAGCTATTGTGCATAGCTTAGCCGACTCTATAATTTATCAGAGAAATTTTACAACCTAACAAATACATTGGTAATATACTTACACTACCTGCTAAGGTTTGCAGAGACAATGTAAGGATGGAGGAAGCTTTCTAACTTTGCTGTACCTTTAACAATTTTCTGAGATTCGTCGTTTATTGCTTTAATAGGATATCAAGAAAAATGAAGTAATCATCAGAGACACAGGGTGCTGTTAATCTAAGAATGGGCATTTGTGCTTCCCAGCCTGAGGGGCAAGTTCTTATCTTTCTCATGAGTCGAATCTGTTTAATTCTTTTGGTGTCTCTCTGTTGATAAAAGTGTTCTGACAGACAACAGCTAAGTGTCACAGCACCTCACTTTTATCACATTCTGGTCATTGTTCTTTGCCTTTGAGACTTAACGGTACAAAGCAGAATGAGAAAAGTCAATTTCTTGGGGTTCGGAAATCAGTTTCATATTTGCTGTCTTGACAGCTGCCAAAAAGGACAAATTAATAAAACGTTATGTACAATACTAAAAAGGAAGCGGGGGGGGAGGAGACTTAATGTCATCTATTCATCAGTGACCTAACCAGAAAAACATTAGTGAATGATTAAAGAAAGATGACCCTAAGGGGAATGCAGGGGGGATTCAGACAGGCTTTAGTCAAAGCCCCCAGATCTAATGTAATTTCAAGCTGGCCTCAAAATTCAATTTGTGTGGAACCTCTAAGTCATCTATTCCGCAACGACATACAGCATAATTGCATTTGAACGGCGTCCAACAGAACGCTGAGCAAATGTCCTGTTCCGGGCCCTGGGTGCCCACGTGGAAGGCAGCCCAGATGACCACACAGGAGGACGGGCTCCGAACGCAGTCTGCCTGCTCATCCCACCTGCTGACCGTTGCCCTCCACAGGAAGTACATGTTTCTGCTTAATTCCTGCCAGCTTTTGGCTGTGAGGTAGGGCATCTGCAGCGGGCAGCTCCCGAGGGCTGCCACCTGGTGCTGTCAGTCGGCCTCAAACCAAGGAGGAAAAGGGGAGGCATTCATCTATGTGCTTATTTTTCTGTGTTTAGGGTATTTCTTGGGACTTCGAGTTTTCACTTGGCAAGTTAACTTGTCTTTTTAGTTAGGAGGGAAAAAAGGAATTTTGCTTGCTTGCCTTTAACTTAGAGCTCCCTTTTTTGGAAAAGCTGTTTAGAATACCTGGTTCACCCTCATTAAATCTATGCAGCTTCTTCACAGTACTACAAACTTACTTGCAAATATACTTTAAAAGTATATCCACCAGAATTTGAGACACGTGATAAACCATAATGGGAAAGAATATGAAGAGAATGTACATGTATAACTGAATCTCTTTGCTCTACAGTAGAAATTAACACAATGTTGTAAATCAACTATACCTCAATAAAATAAATTTTAAAAAAAGAATCTGAAACACAGTCATTGCCCCATTATTTTTTAATGTGCTGTTCTAAACAATTATAAATAGGCAAATATAAAGTTAGTGTTTGAATCCCATTAAAAAGAAAAGATGAAAATAAAACAGAAATAAACGTCCCAGGAGAAAGATGGAGGGTTCCTTAGGAAAGACCATTTTTGGCTCCTGTCTCAATGGTTTATAGCATGAAAAGGAATAAAAGATCCTCAGTGAATGTCAACAGTTAGGTAACATTTCAACTTCAAAAAGCCCACTTGTTTTGATCCACGATCAACTTATATTTAACTTTAACTCAGGGCTTCCACTTTGCATCTACAAATGCTGTCCAACTTTCACAAAACCGAGGCGATATGATGAACCTGACTAATGAGAAAGCACGATTTGCTTCTACGAGACTGCTTTATGTAACAGGACAATTGTGGACAGGTATTAGCACCTGGGTGAGAAGAAAGCCACTGCCCTAATGACACAGATATTTTGGCTAGTGGCTTTTCACTTGGTTTATCCTACTGATGAATGACAAAAGTACTAATGATTAAATGTATGAAGATGCTGGGTTAAGTATTGGTGACAATAGGAAAAGTTAGATGTAATCAGATGCTGACTTGCTGAATAAATTTTAGATTATATATCTAAGCATGATATAGGCTTTTTTTTTTTTTGCGGTACGCAGGCCTCTCACTGTTGTGGCCTCTCCCATTGCGGAGCACAGGCTCCGGACACGCAGGCTCAGCAGCCATGGCCCACGGGCCCAGCCGCTCCGCGGCAATGTGGGATCTTCCCGAACCGGGACACGAACCCGTGTCCCCTGCATCGGCAGGCGGACTCTCAACCACTGCGCCACCAGGGAAGCCCGATATAGGTATTTTTTAAAGCATGCACCCATTTATTTACATTACCACTAGAAAAATTAACTTGATTTCTCTAACTCTGAACCGTATCTTTTCCACTGAAGCAACTCTTTCATCATGTGATTTTGTTGTTGTTGTTGATAAAAGGGAATTTATGAGGAAGGCAACCATCACCTTATGGAAGAACAGACTGTTCTGAACTTCAGAAAATATATTACTACAGAAATTGGTGTTCAGAAAATCAAGTAAAAATGGCTGTGAGTTTATTTCTGTCCAATGGCATTTTTAACACTGAAAAGAATCAGAGTGGAGACAGAATCAGAGAGTCCTACACCAGCATATTTCTGCACGTTTTTCTAGTAAACATAAGCACTCCACTGCCTTTATTTACATGGCCCTATTTTCATTCTACCTGTGTATTTTTAGGAAATTCAATAAAATATTTGCTCAAAAAGTATTCCGTACATGTGAAGGCCCGAGGTGCCAAGTCATACAAAGACCTGGATGCAAGAGAGGAGCAGGAAGTTGAATGGGTGAAAAGTGGTTGGGCAGAGAAG
Organism: Tursiops truncatus; assembly: GCF_011762595.2. Lineage (NCBI taxonomy): Eukaryota > Metazoa > Chordata > Mammalia > Artiodactyla > Delphinidae > Tursiops > Tursiops truncatus. Next base: position 113,905,089 of record NC_047038.1, on the reverse strand, counting down.
CACAAAAGGGAGGAAAAAAAAGCAGAATGACCCTTAACTTAAGAATGAGAGGAATCAGACCGCAACATGAAAAGCAGAAACTATTTTCATAACTTCTTGTTCCTACCAATGATGTCTTGATTATCTGAAACCTCTGGGAAGCTGCCTGTGCTCACTTACACTTAGGCAAGGAATGAAGGAGATGGGAGCCTGTTTGGACGTTTTGGAAACATCCTCTTTGTGCAATTTCTGACTACCCATCTGTGCACTTCCCATCAGCCCCCATGAAACAAGCAACTACCTTGTACTGAGAGTTCTTTCCGGTGTGTTTGAAACGATCGACTTAGTCTCCTTCAGGGATGCTGGTAGAGAGACTGGCCATCACAAGAGGATGCAGCTCTTGCATCTTCTTAGGAAGGGGCTCTAACTCAACAATCCATGTATACCCAAGCAATGCTCAGGGAACTCCTTCAAGGGAATCCTGCAGCCAAACATGTTTATTAAACTGAAGTGATGTTTTTCTGAGCAGTGAGATCATCAGCCAGATGCTCTGCTTAAAGATAAGGCAAAATTTTAATCTGCCCCTTGATATCCTGTCTTCAATTTCCAGGCTGAGTTTCTGAGAATTGCCTTTGCCTCAGGAGAGCTTGCTACATGTTAAAAGAAGGCCGTAAGGACAAAGGGTTCCTGAGCATCTAAGCGTACCCTATATTCCTATTCACAGAAACAGTATTTCACATCACTTGTCTCTCATTCAGCTGGCTCTGAAGTGGAAACACCCATCCGCCTGCGTGCACTGTGAGAAATTCCTAGGTTTTGTTTCATGAATTTTTCATGGAAAGCAAAACAGGATTTTCTTTTTTTTCACCAGGAGATCTTTTGAAACATCTTGAACTTGCTTTGGGTATTTAATTGGATCCGTTTTCTGTAATGTTGCTTTCCGCCCTCCTGTTCCTTCTCTTATCCAAACCCCAAAGCCTTCAGCCACTGGCCCATTCAGGGCTCTGGTTTGATAGCCCTGCAATTGGAGGGTGCGGTGGGAGAAGAGGCCTCATACCTTTGTTTTTCTGGTTCTCCCTAACACCCTGGTGGCCTACTTGGGTGTCCCACAAGCTCTCTGTGGAAAACAGTGTTTCCCATTTAGCAACAACTCCACCTAGCTCCTGAGCTATACTTAAGCAAGGGTGAGAGAGAGCTGCAATGATTGAAGCTGTGTTATGCCTTGCAAGAGAAGCCATTTTCTCCCCATGGTGGTGGCCCACAGAGTAATTCTTGCTTTTGCACTGGCAAGCCATGGGGTAGAGGGAATGAAGTCATGCTATTTTCCGGTGTAACAAAAATGTAATCAGTGTTCAAAGGTATATTTTCAGGGGAAATTTTCAACAAAGTTGAAAGGGTGTTTTTCTGTTTTTTTTTTTTTTTTAACCTAATAAAAAAGTATCCAAAAGAAAAATTTTTTACTTCCAAGGGCTTCTCAAAATGTTAGATTATCTTTTTCGGTGAGGAAATGGAAATACATTCTATGCAACTCAGAGTATCCGTATTCTCAGAGAGGCAGAAAAGGATCACAGGCTTTCCTATTTCTTCTTCAAAATAGACACCGTCTTTTGTGTTTTGTAATATTTATAGAAAAATATAGATCAACTAGATAGCCCAGCTTTTTAAGAATCTCAACCATTTAGAGTGTTTCCCCGAAGCATGCTGAAGGGAGAGGCGTGAATCTCAGCATTTGCATCTAGCATATTATGAGCTGAGTATAATTTCTTCTTCAATAATCAGTATGAGAAGCGTTCAGGCTATTTTTTCTAAGTATGAAATCGCTAAAATTGAACACTCACACCCATCCGTAAAAGCACTGTGATATGAAAAACTACTGGGGTCTGGATTCTCTTACAACATTTCAAAGCCACCTTCCACCCCCATTCTAATACCATTGACCAGTTTTCCTTGTGCCCCATGGTACTCAATATCTGTGTCTATGGTTCAGTTAAATTTCTTATAACATTTTATTGTATAGATCATTATATTGGTTTGGTACATGTTTGTCTTCCATTTGAAAATATAAAGCCCTTAAGTTCCGTAATGATGCCTCAATTGCTGTGGAACTTCCAGGGTCAAGGTCACATCTAGAACTTACAGATGATTGATAAGTGTTTGTTGCAAGAAAGAATGAATGAATGGAACGCAAAACTGACGTAAAGACCCCCAAATATTTATATTTTTTAAATAAATTATATGTATATGTTAAATTATATATATAATTTAAATTATATACAATATAGTTTTTAAAATAAATTATATATATGCTTTAAAAGACATCAAAAAGATAAAGGAAGGCACTTTTGGTACAGAATTTTGAAAGGAGAAAAATAATTTCTTGGCCTTATATGTATACTTTCTAAAGAAACTCCCTTTTTGAAGAGCAAACAATACACGTTTTGTTTTGTTTTTTGTTTTGTTTTGTTTTTTGCGGGACGCGGGCCTCTCACTGTTGTGGCCTCTCCCGTTGCGGAGCACAGACTCCGGACGCGCAAGCTCAGCGGCCATGGCTCACGGGCCCAGCCGTTCCACGGCATGTGGCATCTTCGCGGACCGGGGCACGAACCCGTGCCCCCTGCATCGGCAGGCGGACTCTCAACCACTGTGCCACCAGGGAAGCCCTGCACATGTTTTTTATAAGATGGAGACATGAGGTGTGGTGGTAATGGGGAGAAGACAGCTGAGTCTGGGCCACCCTAGAGTCTGTGCTCAGGATAAGAGAGAAACCCCTTTCTAGGGTCCTCCTTCTTCACATTAGACCTTCTGCTCTGGGCTGCAACTTTCCCTTATTTTATCACACTTTTGCTAATGGAAAACCTTGTGTTTTTTGTAAAGGGCTAAAAACCTGAGTGCACCATATTTGCCTACTTTGAATTCTACTGGTTGAAATAAAATGTTTTCCTTCCCTCCATTTCATATCCTCAGAGAAATGGACACAGAGATGAAATGAACAATTGGTAGGATTCACAGACATTATTATAGCATAAAAGACTTCTCTGGCGTCAGATTTATAGACATATGAGAGCAAATTTCTTTCAAACAAAACAAATAAAAATAAACATTGTGTAATATATATACCATATATATATGATGTCCAATATATATGTTGTACATCACTGTAAATTAGGTATTCCTTTAGGAGAACATTCATGTTTGTAATTAAGAATATTCAAAGTTGGGCATCCAAAGCTAGAAGAGATCTATGAATTGCAAAAAGCACGCTGTTATCCCAAAGAGAGATTTTATAAATAGAAGATTTTGTGTATAAGCCTATTTATCTGCCGCCTAGTAAAGAGTTGAGCACTGTCTAGAGAATGTGATCTAAGTAGGCAAACAATTCAGATAATGTAAATTGCAGTTTGAGGCCTAAAAAATACAGAAAACATGTTTAGTCTAAAAAAATATAGAGACCTAAAATGGCATGTAAATTCTGAGAAACATTTTTCTGAGACTGGGCAATATGGAAACACTGACGTATAAATTAAAATCAAAGAGACTTTGCAGTTTAAAATGGTGTGTCAAGGAAACCACTCCTAATGACTTGTCCCAAGCTCCCATTTAATTCCCACGGACACATGCAAAATGAAAACAAAGGCAATTATCTATTGCTAGAGTTAGGGACAATTTTCATAAATGGAGCGAATCTGAAAAAAACACAAAAATTCAGAGCCTAGCCATATTTTTACCTCTTGAAAAAGAGAAGCCTTATTTACCTAGAAGGAGAGGAGAAGACCCTTTTATGGCCATCCAGGTCAGTGACCCAACGCCCTTTACTAATTAGAAAAGAGGCCATTTCCCTTCTCCTAGGCAGATGGTGTCTTCTCTGAGACCAGCAGAGTACTATATCCCCAACCACATGTTTGTTTTGAAGCTATATATCCCAGAAAAATAAAGGAGCAATAAAGATGTACTGGCGATTGCACGTTGCTTCCTGGGTGAACAGAGATAGGGAGAAGTCAATGGCAGTATTTGCTGGAGGGATGGTGTCATGAATGCCATTGGTTTAATGTGTGAAAGAACATCTGTTGGTGTGGGAACCTGATGGTTTTCACTAGCTTTGCTACCCTTCAAGGTCTTATGTTGTTGAGAGAAAATTAATGAAAGAAGATCCACACAGAGACATGTGCATTAGCAAAAAGTGTTGAAATATAAGGACAAAGGAAAAACATCCTATTAAATATCTAAACAGAAAACACAGGTTAGCTACAAGAAGGATGAAATCCGGTTGGTTTTTTTTTAAACGAGAAAGGTCCGAGGTAATAGAACCATAGCCACACACATTTTTCAGGAAAAAGTGTGGTCTGTGAACTAAAAGTTTGATATCCCAGCTAAGATACTTCCAGTGTGAGAAGGCAACAGAATATTTCTTCATATGTCAGGTCTAAAAACAAACAAACAAGAGTCACATGTCCTTCTGGAAAATATTAGAAGGCATAGTGGTCAAGATTTAATTCAAAGATAAAAACCTAACTATTGGAAAGTATTCTATAAAAGAATGGTGGCACGACTTCCCTGGTGGCACAGTGGTTAACAATCTGCCTGCCAATGCAGGGGACATGGGTTCGATCCCTGGTCCAGGAAGATCCCACATGCTGCCGACCAACTAAGCCCGTGCACCACAACTACTGAGCCTGTGCTCTAGAGCCCACGAGCCACAACTACTGAGCCCATGCACCACAACTACTGGAGCCTATGCACTCTAGGGCCCATTTGCCACAACTGCTGAACCCACATGCTGCAACTACTGAAGCCCACGTGCCTAGAGGCCATGCTCTGCAACAAGAGAAGCCACCGCAATGAGAGGCCCGTGCACCGCAATGAAGAGTAGCCCCCGCTCACCGCAACTAGAGAAAGCCCGTGTGCAGCAACTAAGACCCAACACAGCCAAAAATAAATTTTAAAAAAAGAAAAAAAGAAAAGAATGGTGGTAGAACCACAATGAGATATCACCCCACATCTGTCAGAATGGCTATTATCAAAAAAGGACCCAAAAAACAAGTGTTGGCAAGGATGTGGGGAAAAGGGAACACTTGTGCACTGTTGGTGGGAATGTAAATTGGTGCAGCCACTGTGGAGAACAGTATGGAGCTTTCTCAAAAACTAAAAATAAAACTACCATATGATCCAGCAATCCCACTTCTGGGTACTTACCTGAAGAAAACAAAAACACTAATTTGGAAAAATATATGCACCCCTATGTTCAGTGCAGGATTGCTCACAATAACCAGCATATGGAAGCAACCTAAGTGTCCATTGACAAATGAGTGAATACAGAAGATGTGGTATATGTATACACAATGAAATATTACTTAGTCATAAAAAAGAATAAAATCTTGCCATTTGAAACAACATGGATGAAGTTGAGAGTATTATGCTAAGTGAAATAAGTCAGACAAAGAAAGACAAATACTGTATGATTTCACTTATATGTGGAGTCTAAAAAACAAACAAAACTCATAGATACAGAGAACAGACTGGTGATTACCAAAGGGGAGGATGGTTGGAGAGTGGATGAAATGGATGGAGGGGATCAAGAGGTACAAACTTCCAGCTGTAAAATAAATAAGTCATGGGGATGTAATGGTGACTATAGTCTATAATATCATATTGCAAGTTTGAAAGTTGCTCTCATCACAAGAAAAAAATTTTGTAACTTTGTATGGTGATAGATGGTGACCATACAAACTAGACTTATTCTGATGATCATTTCACAACGTATGCAAATGTTAAATCACGATGTTGTATACCTGAAACTAATGGAATGTTACATTTCAATCATACTTCAATAAAAAAATGCTTTAAAAGAATTATGGTAGAATACCCTGAATCTATTAAACACAGTTTTCTAAGTAATAATATAAATAAGTAGAAAAATGAAATGCAAATTTCCCAAGCAAATTTCAAAGATCAAACATATAAGCTAACTGTAATAGTAGTAACTTCTATTGATTGTTCGAATGTGCTAGACACTCTTACTGTGAGAACTCATTTAATCTCAACAATAAAACTTACAAGATGGGTACCATTATTATCCCTATTTTCCAGATGAGAAAATGGAGGCAAAAAGAGGTTCAGTAAATTGCCCTAGGTTACATAACTAGAAACTGTATACAATAGCCTGAATTTACAAATATAAGATTTTTTAAACTTAGAAATTGGGAGAAGTGGGTAGTAAAATCCCTTACATGTATTATACATAGCTTAAATGAAGGTGGCTAGAATCTCACTCTTTCCTTCTTTCCCCCCAAAACATTATTTTCCCAGCTCTCACCATTCCCCTAAGTGGCCAACTGTTCATCCAATACTCAAGTCAGAAACTAGGAATTATTTCAATTATTTCCTTTCCTGCATAATCCATATTTAACCTAACAAAAGTTCCATCAACTCTACTTTCAAAATGTCTCTTCTTCATCCAATTTGCTCATTTCTACCATCACATCCTTAGCCCAAGTATCCATCATTCTTCCCACCTCTGACTGCTTCTATAACTTCCTAATTGATCTCCCTAACTTTTGTCTTTGCCTCCTTTGATAGACCCTTCATGCAGCAACCATAAGACATGGCACCATCCTTAAAATTCGCCAATTGCTACCCACTGCTCTTGGAACAGAATTCTGACTCCTTTTTGTGTCCTAAGAAGCCCTGCATGTTCTGGTCCCCGCCTACTGCTCCCACCTTTCCCTGAATTTAGTGTGCCCCTGTCAGCCTTTGCCATCTTCAGTTTCCAAGACTTCACGAAATATTGAAATAATATAATGAACACATTTGCATCAACATGTGTACCTCTCTACACTCCAGTTACTACTGGACAGTTGGAATAAATGTTGGGTCTAACTGGATAGAAAGTTATAGGATAATTACAATATTAATAAAACAAGATGAGTGAAATAGTTGAGGGAAATTAAGAGGTACAAACTTCTAGTTACAAAATAAATGAGCCATGGGGATGAAATGTACAATGTGGAGAATATAGTCAACAATAATGTAACGCTTTGATGGTGACAGATCATTACTATACTTAATGTGATGACCATTTTAACATGCATAGAAATATTGAATCACTATGTTGTGTACCATGGGGAACTAATATAGTGTTGTAGGTCAATTATACTTCAACAAACAAAAAACTCATAGAAAAAGAGATCAAATTTGTGGTTACCAGAGGTGGGGGGTGGAGGAGGGGGAATTAGATGAAGGTGGTCAAAAGGTACAAGCTTCCAGTTATAAGAAAAATAAGTACTAAGGATACAATGTACAACATGATTAATACAATTAACACTGTTTTATGTTATATATGAAAGTTGTTAAACGAGTAAATCCTAAGAGTTCTCATCACAAGGAAAAATATTTTGTTCATTTCTTGTATTTTATATCTTATGTGAGATGAGGAAAGTTCACTAAGCTTATTGTAATAATCATTTCATGATGTAAGTCAAATCATTATGCTGTACACCTTAAATTTATACAGTGCTATATCTCAATTATATTTCAAAAAAACCTGAAAGACAAAAAAATTATTCAAACAAGGGCAAAATTTGTCAACTGTCACCAAAAGTCTATAAAAAATAAGTCCATAGGGCTTCCCTGCTGGCGCAGGGGTTGAGAGTCCGCCTGCCGATGCAGGGGACACAGGTTCGTGCCCCGGTCCGGGAAGATCCCACATGCCACAGAGCGGCTGGGCCCATGAGCCATGGCCGCTGAGCCTGCATGTCCAGAGCCTGTGCTCCGCAACGGGAGAGGCCACAACAGTGAGAGGCCCGTGTAATGCAAAAAACAAAAAAAAAAATTAAATTAAAAATAATAAGGCCATAGTTGTAAATACTTTTATTAAAAATAAAGACTATAAATAAATTTTAAAATGGGCAGAAGATCTAAATAGACGTTTCTTTGAAGAAGACATACAAATGGCCAAAAGGCACATGAAAAGATGCTCAACATCGTTAATTATTAGAGGTATGCAAGTCAAAACTACCGTGAGGTACCAACTCACACTGGTCAGAATGACCACCATCAAAAAGTCTACAAAAAATAAATGCTGGAGAAAAGGGAACCCTCCTAACTGTTGATGGGAATGGAAATTGGTACAACCACTATGGAGAACTGTATGGAGGTTCCTTAAAGAACTAAAAATAGAACTAACATATGACACTGCAATTCCACTCCTGGGCATAAATCCAAAGAAAATTGCAATTCAAAAAGATACATGCACCCCAATGTTCATTGCAGCAATATTTACAATAGCCAAGGCATGGAAGCAACCTAAATGTCCATCGACAGATGAATGGATAAAGAAGATGTGGTGTAGATAGATACATAGATATTGGAATGGAATATTACTTAGTCATAAAAAAGAATGAAATAATGCCATTTGCAGCTACTTGGATGGACCTAGAGATTATTATAATAAATGAAGTAAGCCAGACAGAGAAAGACAAATATCATACAATATTGCTTATATGTGGATTCTAAGAAAAAAAGATACCGATGAACTTATATACAAAACAGAAATAGACCCACAAACATAGAAAACAAACTTATGGTAAAACCAAAGAGGAAAGGTGGGGAGGGATCAATTAGGAGTTTGGGATTAACAGATACACACTACTATATATTAAATAGATAACCAACTAGGACCTACTGTATAGCACAGAGGACTATACTCAATATTCTGTAATAACCTATAAGGGAAAAGGATCTGAAAAAGAATATATATAGCTGAATCACTTTGCTATACACCTGAAACTAACACAACATTGTAAATCAATTGTACCTCAATAAAAAAAAAATAATTAGTTAATTTAAAAAGTCACACACAAAATATTAGAAAAATGTAATGCTATTTAAAAGGGTAAATTCTTAGAACTATAAATTATATCATTTCCATTTCTGCTTATTTAAAAAAAACTAAGAAGAAGCAAAAAAAATTAAAAAATGAAAACAGAAAAAACTATAAAAATTCAATCAAGGAAAAATTAAATGGAATAACAAATTTATTGTGAGAAAGAAGATATAGGAACATATAGGGATGAATTATTTTAATTTTTTAAAAACTTTTAGATTGTAGAAAACGCTATGGTAATAAAATTTAAATCTTAATATTTAGTGCTGGTTCCACAGGGAGATGTTCAGTGGTATTTGATGAATACACAAATTGTGTAGAAATATATTACTTGCCTTAAGAAATAGAAAGCCTGAAAAGAGCAATAACCATGGGGGGAGTGGTGGGAAGAGAATATTTTATTCTATCAAAGAATTAACTCAAATTCCCAAACCCTTTCATTCAGTAAAACTGAGCACTTACTGTATGCCAGGAACAACTCTAGACACTGGGACTATATCCACTCTTCCACACCAAAAAATAACCCTGTCGTTATATAAAGTTTCATTCTTTTCCTAGTATCAACCTGTTAACAGATACTAGAATACTAAAAATATTAGATACTATTTTTTAAATTGAGCATATGATAAGCTTGCCTTTACAAGTCAAATCTGTAGAGAAGATTTATTCAATAAATGGTGCTAAGAAAATTTGTTACCTCTTTTTAAGTCAAGTTCCTAGCTATTACATATGCCACAGAAATGGTAGATGGAATGATAAATTTGATGTGTCAAAAATTTTTAAAGGCAATCATTAATATCAAGAAGAAATTTTTTTTTCCTGCGTACCAGGCACTTTATTTATTTAACATCTTCATTGGAGTATAGTTGCTTTACAATGTTGTGTCAGTTTCTGCTGTATAACAAAGTGAATCAGCTATACGTATACATATATCCCCATATCCCCTCCCTCTTGAGTGTCCCTCGCACCCTCCCTATCCCACCCATCTAGGTGGTCACAAAGCTGATTTCCCTGTGCAATGCAGCTGCTTCCTACTAGCTATCTATTTTACATTTGCTAGTGTATATATGTCAATGCTACTCTCTCACTTCGTCCCAGTTTACCCTTCCCCAAGAAGAAATTTTTGATGAACTTTTATCTGAATTCAGTACTCAGAACTTCTAAGTTTAACTGCAACGAAAGAAATCACAGAGCAAAAAATATATACTAGAGTTAATTAGATAAAAACACAGAACTTCAAAAATGTATAAACAAAATTAAAACCAAACTAAAAGAATCTTACCATAAATATGACAATAGTCAATGTTCTTATAATATACAAATTTATTCAAAAAATCAATAAAACAGGGCTTCCCTGGTGGCGCAGTGGTTGAGAGTTTGCCTGCCGATGCAGGGGACGCGGGTTCGTGCCCCGGTCTGGGAAGATCCCACATGCCGCAGAGCGGCTGGGCCCGTGAGCCATGGCCACTGAGCCTGCGCGTCTGGAGCCTGTGCTCTGCAGCGGGAGAGGCCACAACAGTGAGAGGGCCGCGTACCGCAAAAAAAAAAAAAAAAAAAAAATCAATAAAACAAACCCTAACAACCATGACAGGGAACTAGTTTAAAGACCACAAACAGAAAGGGAAGCTCACTGGGGTAATGCTACTAATGTTTCTTCCTGTAACCAATACTGGTGCTGGTCAGAGTTAGTCTTTTCTTAAAATCTTCAGCATTGAAAATGCCACTCATTGTTTCCAGTTAGAAGGCAGTTTTGAAATGTAAAACTGAAATGGTTAACTAAATGTGATCACAGAACGTTCCGTTGTTGGGTGGGCCGTAGCTTACACGTATGGGAAGAATTGCATTTGGGAAGAAATATCCAAGTAATATTTATAAGTGAAGGACTCTGATCCATCAGTTAAAACTAAGAAACGGTTATAACAATCATTGTATGCTGCTCCCTGAATTAAGATCCTAATATATTGCTGTGGGCAAAAGGAGCAATAAAATACCAAAGACATCAAAGGTGAAAATGTCATTCAAAACAAGAGTGGACAGTCCCTATATACTATATGCAGTACTAATGGTCACTGACCCTCCAGAAAAAAGGGAAAGAGGATGATCTTGGGGTTTGGGAGGCTTATGAAAATAAACTTTAGAAAGCAAGATTCTTTCTCACAGATGCAAAATTAAAACAATAATAATAAATGTCCTATGTGTTTACTGTGAGCCAGGCAGTGTGTTAAGTTCGTTCAATATGTTTTCCCATTTGGTCTTCCCAACCAGCTTACGAGGGAGGCATTGTCCCAGCCCATGTTACAAGGGAGGAAACGGTTCTCTGAGCTTGAGATCACACAGCTGGGACTGCCAAGGTGGGCCTGTCTGACTCCAGAACACATGCTCTTAGCTGTCAGCATCTTTCGGCTGTGGAAACAAGCAACATGGACTTGTCTACGCATATTAGACCTAGGAGACACTCCTTGAAATTTCAAAGAGGAAAACCCAAGGTCAAGTAGTCTGATCCATGGTAGCACCAGTGGAATTTCCTTCCCTGAGAGGCAGAGAAGGATGAAACACAGCGTATTCAAAGAGGCAATTGTTCATCCATTTCTTCACCCTTGCAACAAATAGTTTTTGAGGCCCCACTATGCTCCAGGCACTGAAAGGTAAATTCAGAATTGATTTCAGAGGCAGAAAGGAATGCTTGGGGTGGGCATTCTCAGCTTTCTTCGACTGAACTCGTGGCAGGCAAGCATGCTTTAAAAAGAGAAGCCTTCACTTGCACTGGCATAGTAAACACGATAAACCACAAACTCTGACCCGTGTCCTTCTGTCTAAATTTAACCCATGAGTGTTTTGAGAGGTAGAACTTTTGGACTCTGGGTATGGTTTTCTGAACACTTGAAGAAAATAGCACTAGGTCGTAATTTTGGAGTGGTAAGATGCAGCCTACTTCTTAAATGTGAAATCTGCTGAGATTCATTACATATTTATTCCTATATTCCCAGTGACTAACAAAATAATTTTAGAGCTGGTTTATTTTTTCCTATGATTTATTTTATATTAGCAATGCTTCCTAATCTTTATCTTCAAGTTTCTCCATCCTCTCTCTCATGATGTCGACTTTGGGATTACTGTAATATGCCCTCTATAGAGCCTGGGAAGAGAGCATCGGTTTTCCTTATCAGCACATGGAAGAGAGGGATTGCATGGGGTGGAGGTGTTCTTAAAAGCATTGTATTCTATATGAGCAAATAAAATCAGGATATTTTCCATCATTAAATATTCTCTTATAAAGTATAAGAAGTTAATTGCACCGACTGAGTTTGATCCTAGATGAGAAAATTTTCCAACTTGGAAATTTCATGTTTGTATAACCCGCTTACTTGGAAAATAATGGCTTTATGTTTACTATCCGACAAAAGCCTAAGTGTAGAACAACAGACTCCCCGAGGGACGCTCCGGCTCCAGTCATTACAGAGGTGAGGCTGGAGCCCAAGAGGAAGGAAACAGATTGCACTGCACATGAGCATGACCTAGTGGCGGGTTCACTGAGTGGCATTTATGGCAGTAAGAAAAGGCTACTTGTCTGATTTCCAAGTGTCAGGGTAAGGGATGTGTATGCAGCTGTTGTTCATGGAGAGGTGAAGAACAGGAAAGAATAGATTCTTTGAAAGAAAGCATAAGTAAGAGAAGGACATTCACAATCTCTTAATATTAAGCCATTGGATCTCCCCACTGCCTTCAGGAACCCAGAACCATCAAAAGCACTTCTTTGCATAAGTAAACAGAATGTTCTTCACATTCTTCACAAGGAACCAAAAATGATAAACTTTGCCTCATACTGGCTCCCAAACCATTGTGGGGAGTTTATTTAGACTGTGAGACACTTAACACAGCTTATCATGGGAAGCATGGCTTGCCATACGCAGTTCATCAGGGGATCACTGGCCAGTGTGCAGTCATATTGCTAAATAATGTAATACGAGTGGGATGCATCAACGCTAGAGAAAATGTAAAAATTCCATGTTATGTTTTATAGCCAAACATGTATCTCTATATATAAATTACATATTATAAGTATATGTATTACATATTATACATATGTATGTGTGTGTGTGTGTGTGTATATATATATATATATATATATATATATATATATATATATATATATATATATATATATGCCAAAGGCCCTCTATAGTCCTTTGACATCATGGCTTTGCATGCCTGTCAACATTCTGATTAAAGTTGACTACATGGCAAATTATCTGAAGCACTTTTTATAAACGCTCAATGATAAGTGTTTCATCTTAAACACATTATTATTGATATAACGGGTAATATTTTGTTCCCATCAGATATTATAGAACTAGACACTTCCTACCCAGTATTGTAAACTTACTACAATATTCCTATAATTGGTCTCAGTAATTTGAGGGAATAAATAAGGCCAGAAATGCTAATATTATAGTTCTGCTTTAAAGAAAAAAAAAGTTGAGTCTTAAATGCCTCCTTTGAAAACCGTATTGCATAAGTTTGCGTATTATCTTCATAAGGCTCATCTATACATATCAGAAAATCCCTTCTCCTTTAAGCTAATTTGTGCTGGGTTTTTCTGTCCTTGCAGCATAAATTATTCTAGCTAATACAGGACATTATGAATCTTCCCTTCCTATAATAATCTGAGAATAGGAGACTGAGGCCCGGATCACACAGTATACTTGTGACTAAGTGGAGACTAGAACCCAGGTCTCTATACACCTAGTCCAAACCCCTTTTTGATAAATCATACTCTATCCTATACTTTCAATGCTGCCACTTCCACTTCTAATCAGAGATGTGATCATTTAAAAAGTCTCTTAACAGTTCATGGGTTTACTATTTAATAATAAGTTTGAGTATGTAGGCAAGATGACTAAACAATTATTTAAATTTATATAGATATGTTGTTTGTAAATATTTTCTCCAAAGTGATCTACAGATTCAATACAATCCCAGTCAAGATCTCAATGGCATTTTTTGCAGAAATAGAAAAACAATCCTAAAATTCATATGGAAACATAAAAGATCCCAGGTAGCCAAAGCAATTTTTAGCAAAAAGAACAAAGCTGGAGGCTGATTCCAAATATATTACAAGCAAATAAAAAATGTTTCAGATAATTTGCCATGTAGTCAACACTAATCAAAATGTTGACAGGCATTCAAAGTCATGTTCTCAAAGGACTATAGAGGGGCTTAGGTATATAAATATATATAATACACGTATTTATTTGTAATATGTAATTATACATATATGATACATGTTTGACTATAAAACATTACTGAATAATATTCCATTGTGTTTATATATGCTTAACATCAGAAAAATGCAAATCAAAGCCACAATATCACCTCACACCTGTCGAGATGGATATTATCCAAAAAACCAAAGATAAGTGTTGCGGAGGATGTGGAAAAAAGGAAACCCTTGTACGCTGTTGGTGAGACTATGCAGCGGTGCAGTCATTATGGAAAACAGTATGGCAGTTACCCAAAAACTAAAAATAGAAGTACCATGCAATCCATCTAGTAATCCCAGTCCTCGGTATATATCCAAAGGAATTGAAATCTGTATCTCAGAGAGATACTTGCACTTCATTGCAACATTATTCACGATAGCCAAGACATGCAAACAACCTAAGTGTCTGTCATGGGTGAATGGATTTTAAAAATGTGAGATAGGGCTTCCCCGGTGGCGCAGTGGTTGAGAGTCCGCCTGCCGTTGCAGGGGACGCGGGTTCGTGCCCCGGTCCGGGAAGATCCCACATGCCACGGAGCGGCTGGGCCCGTGAGCCATGGCTGCTGAGCCTGCGCGTCCGGAGCCTGTGCTCAGCGACGGGAGAGGCCACAGCAGTGAGAGGCCCGCGTAACGCAAAAAAAAAAAAAAAAGTGAGATAGATAGATAGATTGATAGATAGATAGATACACATACACACATACACACACACACACACACAATGGAATATTATTCTTTTTTAAGAAAGGATTCCTGCCATTTGCATCAACATAAATGCACCTATCACTTAGGCTAAATGATATGTCAGCCACAGGAGGACAAATACTACAAGACATCACTATGTGATGGATCTAAAATAGTCAAACTCACAGGAGAAGAGAGTAGAATGATGGTTGCCAGGGCTGGTGGAAGGGGG
Organism: Tursiops truncatus; assembly: GCF_011762595.2. NCBI lineage: Eukaryota > Metazoa > Chordata > Mammalia > Artiodactyla > Delphinidae > Tursiops > Tursiops truncatus. Next base: position 113,890,059 of record NC_047038.1, on the reverse strand, counting down.
AAACAAAATGCCAAAGGGCACAAAGTTTCAGTTGTGCAAGATGAATAAGTCTTAAGAGATCTACTATATAGCACTGTGCCTATAGTTAATAATACCATACTGTATAATACTTAAAATTTGCTAAGAGAGTAGACCTTATGGGTAATGTTCCTATCACACAAAAAATTAATAAATAAACGGGGCAGGAAGAAACTCTTGGAAGTGACAGACATGTCTATGGATAGATTGTGATGATGGTTTCACAGGTGTATACTTATCTCCAAACTCATCACATTGTATATATTAAATAAGTACAGCTTTTTGTACATCAATCATACTCCAATAGGGTGGTTTAAATATATAGTTTTTAATATTTAATTTAATATTATTCAATATTAATTAAATGTACTTAATGAATATTTAAATATATATACATATTCGTGTGTACATATACACATATATAGCCAAATTACAATGGCCCCTACTTCACTATCTCAATGCCTCTGTCCTCGACGTATATACACACTTCAAAGCCTCTCCAGTGTTTTCTGGGCTCCCAACATTGAAAATCAGATTGTCAGCTGTAGTCACTATCAAGTGGCGTCAAGACATGTTCTCCTCCTTTGCTCTGGCTTCTCCTTGACCATGTCCACTGTCCTCCAGCAACAAAGTCTTCATCCACACCAAGGCGCAGATGGAGGCTCAGGGAGAGAGAGGTTACACACCCCCAGCATATGGGTGCCAGCCTCTGGCGCTTGCACAGACTAATTCACCACTTAGCTTCAGTCCAGTGCCTGGCACATCAAAGATCTTGGTGTTACTCACTGGATACATGTGAACAGTGTAGGGGGTGGACTGGAGACCAGAGGGGACAGTGATTCAGAGACTACTAGACTGTTGGAAGAGTCCTTGAGCGCTAAACCAAGACACCAGCCGATGAGGCCAATTTTGAGAAATAGTTCTGAGACAGAATCACCAAATATTTGCAAAGGAGTTCTCCTCTCACCTTTCAGGAAGAGACATGGTTGGAAAAAATGGATGTCAAGTAGACAACCAACCAAATGTCCAAAACAGGTTTTTACCAATTCTGATCTTCTACTATCCTGAAGTCCTTGGTTCTTATCAAATATATTCAAAACCAAGAGTCATCCACATGGTCAGCCCCCCCCCAGGACAGCTGGTGTTTCAGGAGACTTAGTGACTCTAGAAAGCCTTCAGGAAAACAAAGGTCCAGATAGCTGAAGAAGAGTCATAAGAAGTTTCAGAGAGATTTCCTATGTGGAAGCATGGCAGATGGGAAACTTAGGAGGCTGGGTTACAGAACCAAGAGTTCAGAACCCAGGACATGAGAGTACGTGAGAAGAAACACTTAGATAAGAGCTAGGGTGGAATGCTTGGGTGGATCATCTAGCTTTAAATAATAATGACCATAAAAGTAGTAAAAGCAATTATTATCTTCTGTTGCAACCTCATATGGTCTGGGCAGTGTACCACCTGCTTTATATATGATAATATATTTATTTCTCACGAGTATGTGAGGCAAATAATATCATCCTATTAGAGATAAGAATTGAGACTCAGAAAGATGAAGAACCTTGTTCAAAGACGATTTTAAATACAGGACTTGTTTTACTTCAAAATGAAACAAGTGATCCTGTCTGTGGACTTTTACTTTCAGTCTTTAGATGCTGAGAGAACTTAAATTGCTATCAGTTTAGAAAAATAAATTATACCACAATTTCTGTATTATCTCTTTTCAACCAATAAACTCAAAGTAATTTACTAGGTATAATCCATATCTGATCTTAATAAAAATGAAAATACCACTTTGTGTGGGGGGAGAGATAAATTAGGAATTTGGGATTAACAGATACACATTACTATATATAAAATAAACCACAAGGACCTACTGTATAGCACAGGGAGCTATATTCAATATCTTGTAATAGCCTATAATGAAAAGAATCTGAAAAAGAACATATATATACATATATACTCACAATATATACATATATATATAACTGAATATATATATATATATGCTGTACACGTGAAACATTGTAAATCAACTATACTTCAATAAAAAAAGTAAATAAATAAAATTTTTAAGAAAAAAAAACACCACTTTGATACATACTTTTTTCTTTCTCATGTATTCTTCCTTCATAAATTCCTTTTTGAAAAAAGACCACTTGGGATTCCCTGATGGCGCAGTGGTTGGGAATCCACCTGCCAATGCAGGGGACATGGGCTCAAGCCCTGGTCTGGGAAGATCCCACATGCCGTGGAGCAACTAAGCCCATGAGTCACAACTACTGAGCCTGTGCTCTAGAGCCAACGAGCCACAACTACTGAAGCTCGTGCGCCTAGAGCCCGTGCTCCACAACAAGAGAAGCCACCACAGTGAGAAGCCCATGCACCTCAACAAAGAGTAGCCCCTGCTCACCGCAACTAGAGAAAGCCCACACGCAGCAACAAAGATCCAACGCAGCCAAAAATAAATAAATAAATATATTTTTTTAAAAAATCACTTGGGTATTATAAGTGGTTCCACCACACTTATCCCTAATTCAGAAAGATGTGACTTGCCTTCCTGTCGTCCTTGAGTTTTCAAACTCACCAGCAAAAATAAGAACATGAATCTGATTATGAATTATTTCTGTTCCCACAACCAAACCTTATGTAGTTTTTCAAATCCCTATACTATTCAAATATTCTTTGGAAATATAGAAGGCTATTAAATAGTTTCTGGTACCAATTCCAATGTGGGGAGAGGAGGTGTTCCTCATACCAACAAGCAATTCTTTGGACACCAGATGAATGTCCTACAATTCAACTCCATTCTGACACTATCTACCCAAAGAAAGCATCAGATTCGACAGGTTAAGGCTCCATCCTACAAGGCTCCCACTCCACCCCCACTTCAGATGCCAATCGCAAGCCCAGGTTGTCACCCGTGCCTCTCACCAACTGGATATAGATTGGAAGTTCCCAAGACCCTCTTCTTGGGTTCAAGTAATTTGCTAGAGTGGCTCACATAATTCAGAAAAACATTTTACTTACTAGACCACCAGTTTATTATGAAAGAATGTAACTCAGGAACAGCCAGATGGAAGAGACATACAGGGCAAAGCATGGCGAAAGAGTATTGAGCTCCCGTGCTCTCTGAAGGCACACAATTCTCCCTGAATCTCCACTTGCTCACCAACCCAGAAGCTCTCAGAAGCCTGTCCTTTGGGGTTTTTACTGAGGTTTCACTACATAGGCATGATAAATTAAATCATTGGCCACTGGTGATTAATTCAACCTCCAACCCCTCTCCCCTGCCCAGAGGTCAGGGGGTGGGACGGAAAGCTCCAACCCTCTAATCATGTGATTGATTCCCCGGGCAACCAGCCCCCATCCGTAGGTGCTTTCTGAAAGTTACCTCATTAATGTAACAAAAGACACCTTTATCACTCTACACACTTAGGAAATTCCAAGGGTTTTGGGAGCCAGGAACTGTGGACAAAGACAAAATATATGTGAGAAATATATTTTGGTCATCTGAATGACCAAATATGTATTTCGTATAAATCACAATATCATAGCTATTTAATACAGAAATTCAAAACTACATGTTAGAGGAATGTAACAGCAGTTAAGAGTCTTGACATTATGTGAATCAAAGAAACAGGAGTTTCTCACTTCAGATGTCAGATCTGTATCAAGACAATTGTGCAAGAGGGAAGAGATATGGGAACATATATATATGTATAACTGATTCACTTTGTTATAAAGCAGAAACTAACACACCATTGTAAAGCAATTATACTCCAATAAAGATGTAAAAAAAAAAAAGACTCTTAATTGAGCGAATTTACAGGTTATTATCAAGGGAAATGTAAGCAGTGTAGAGCCATAAACACAGGATTTGATTTGACTACAAGAGTGAGATCTCAAATTCCTTGTTAATAATAGAGTGAAACTAACAATCTACTGAGCTATGCTACCTTCTAGGAGAGTAAAAAGTGAGTGGTTTATTATTTTAAGGAAAAGGTACTTTGGTGACACACACTTTTCTTCCCAGATATAAATCACCTTTAGCTTTCCAAATCATTACTGCCTCCAAATTAAGATTCTAGAGCAGGGGGAGTGATAGGAACCTACAGAGGATCTCTGACTATGAGACAAAAGCCAGATACAGATGGGTATGAACCAAATAAATACTCAGTTTTTATAATACATGGGTGAGCTGAGGCTCTGGGAATTTGGGAGATCTCTGGAGAATGTAACTTTGGATCAGAGAAGTTTCCAGAAATTCATTCTGCTTTGCAACCACCACGGAGGGGAGAATTCCTAAAGATGTAGGAACCCGTGTTTTTTGTTTTTAATTTTATTGGAGTACAGTTGCTTCACAATATCGTGTTAGTTTATACTGTACGGCAAAGTGAATCAGCCATATGTATACATATATCCCCTCTTTTTTGGACTTCCTTCTCATTTAGGTCACCACAGAGCACTGAGTAGAGTTCCCCGTGCTATACAGTAGGTTCTCATTAGTTACCTATTTTATACATAGTATAATAGTGTATATATGTCAATCCCAATCTCCCAATTCATCCTCTCCCCCTCCCCCTTGGTATCTACACGTTTGTTCTTTATATCTGTGTCTCTATTTCTGCTTTTTAAATAAGATCATCTATGCTAATGTGAGCAGAGCAGGGCAAGCACTTCCAGAATTGCATAAAACTAAATTATCGTCAGTGACCAGTGTGACTCTCTGAATGACTACAATCATCTAGAGGCTAGTATTTTCTCCTGTGCATTTCAAAACACCTGGAGTAGATGTTCTTTTGGAAGAGGAGAAAGCCAAGGTCAAAACAAGCTGCCCCGCCAGGAGACCTTCAAGATGGTGGAGGAATAATACATGGAGATCACCTTCCTCCCCACAAATACATCAGAAATACATCTACATGTGGAACAACTCCTACAGAACACCTACTGAACGCTGGCAGAAGACCTCAGACCTCTCACAAGGCAAGAAACTCCCCACATACCTGGGTAGGGCAAAAGAAAAAGCAGAGACAAAAGGATAGGGACGGGACCTGCACCAGTGGGAGGGAGCTGTGAAGGAAGAAAGGTTTCCACACACTAGGAAGCCACTTCACGGGCAGAGACTACGGGTGGTGGAGGGGGTAAGCTTCGGAGCCACGGAGGAGAGCGCAGCCACAGCGGTGCGTAGGGCAAAGCGGAGAGATTCCCGCACAGAGGATCGGTGCCGATCAGCACTCACCAGCCCAAGAGGATTGTCCACTCACCTGTCGGGGCAGGTAGGGGTTGGGAGCTGAGGCTTGGGCTTCAGAGGTCAGATCCCCGGGAGAGGACTGGGGTTGGCTGCATGAACACAGCCTGAAGGGGGCTAGTGCACCACAGCTAGCTGGGAAGGAGTCCTGGAAAAAGTCTGGAACTGCATAAGAGGCAAGAGCCCATTGTTTCCAGGTGCGCGAGGAGAGGGGATTCAGAGCATCGCATAAACAAGCTCCAGAGATGGGCATGAGCCGCGGCTGTCAGTGCGGACCCCAGAGACCGGCATGAGACGCTAAGGCTGCTGCTGCAGCCACCAAGAAGCCTGTGTGCAAGCACAGGTCACTATCCACACCTCCCCTCCCAAGAGCCTATGCATCACGCCACTGCCAGGGTCCTGTGATGCAGGGACAACTTCCCCGGGAGAACACATGACACTTAAGTCTGTTGCAACGTCACACCAGCCTCTGCCACTGCAGTCTCGCTCTGCATTCTGTACCCCTCCCTCCCCCCAGCCTAAGAGAGCCAGAGCCCCCTAATCAGCTGCTCCTTTAACCCTGTCCTACCTGAGCGAAGAACAGACGCCCTCAGGTGACCTACACGCAGAGGTGGGGCAAATCCAAAGCTGAACCGCAGGAGCTGTGCAAACAAAGAAGAAAAAGGGAAATTTCTCCCAGAGGCCTCAGGAGCAGTGGATTAAATCTCCACAATCAACTTGATATACCCTGCATCTATGAAATAACTGAATAGACAACGAATCATACCAAAATTGAGGCAGTGGACTTTGGGAACAAATGTAGAGTTGGGGTTTGCTTTCTGCATCTAATTTGTTTCTGGTTTTATGCTAATCTTAGTTTAGTATTTAGAGTTTATTATCATTGGTATATTTGTTTATTGATTTGGTTGCTCTCTTCCATTTTTTAATATATTTTTCTTTCCTTTCTCTCTTTTCTGAGTGTGTATATGTATGTTTCTTTGTGTGATCTTGTCTGTATAACTTTGTTTTACCATTTGTCCTAGGATTCTGTATGTCCTCTTTTTTTTTTCAGCATAGCTTTTAGAGCTTGTTATCATTGGTGGATTTGTTTTATGGTTTGGTTGCTCTCTTCTTTCTTCTTTTTTTTTATTACTTTATAATTTTTTTATTTTAATAACTTTACTTATTTTTATTTATTTTTTCTTTCTTTCTTTCTTTTTTTCTCCCTTTTCTTCTGAGCCATGTGGCTGACAGGGTCTTGGTGCTCCAGCTGGGTGTCAGGCCTGGGCCTCTGAGGTGGGAGAGCTCAATTCAGGACATTGGTCCACCAGAGACCTCCTGGCTCCACATAATATCAAACAGTGAAAGCTCCCCAAGAGATCTCTATCTCAACGCTAAGACCCAGCTCCACTCAACAACCAGCAAGCTACAGTGCTGGATACCCTATGCCAAACAACAAGCAAGACAGGAACACAACCCTACCCAATAGCAGAGAGGCTGCCTAAAATCATAAAAAGGTCACAGACAACCCCAAAACACACCACCAGACCTGCCCACCAGTAAGACAGGATCCAGCCTCATCCACCTGAACACAGGCACTAGTCCACCCTACCAGGAAGCCTACACAACCCACTGAATCAACCTTAGCCACTGGGGGCAGACACCAAAAACAATGAGAACTACAAACCTGCAGCCTGCAAAAAGGAGACCCCAAAGACAGTAAGATAAGCAAAATGAGAAGACAGAGAAACACACAGCAGATGAAGGATCAAGGTAAAAACCCACCATACCAAACAAATGAAGAGGAAATAGGCAGTCAACCTGAACACAAATTCAGAGTAATGATAGTAAAGGTGATCCAAAATCTTGAAAATAGAATGGAGAAAATACAAGAAATGTTTAACAAGGACCTAGAAGAACTAAAGAGCAAACAAACAATGATGAACAACACAATAAAGAAAATTAAAAGTTCTCTAGAAGGAATCAATAGCAGAATAACTGAGGCAGAAGAATGGATAAGCAACCTGGAAGGTAAAATAGTGGAAATAACTACCGCAGAGCAGAATAAAGAAAAAAGAATGAAAAGAATTGAGGACAGTCTTAGAGACCTCTGGGACAACATAAAACACACCAACATTCGAATTATAGGTGTTTCGGAAGAAGAAGAGAAAAAGAAAGGGCCTGAGAAAATATTTGAGGAGATTATAGTTGAAAATTTCCCTAATATGGGAAAGGAAATAGTCAATCAAGTCCAAGAAGTGCAGAGAGTCCCATACAGGATAAATCCAAGGAGAAACATGCCAAGACACATATTACTCAAACTATCAAAACTTAAACACAAAGAAAAAATATTAAAAGCAGCAAGGGAAAAACAACAAATAACACAAAAAGCAAGCCCCATAAGGTTAAAAGCTGATCTTTCAGCAGAAACTCTGCAAACCAAAAGAGCGTGGCCAGACATATTTAAAGTGATGAAAGGACAAAACCTATAACCAAGATTACTCTACCTAGGAAGGATCTCATTCAGATTTGACAGAGAAATTAAAACCTTTACAGACAAGCAAAAGCTAGGAGAATTCAGCACCCCCAAACCAACATTACAACAAATGCTAAAGGAACTTCTCTAGGCAGGAAACACAAGAGAAGGAAAAGACCTACAATAACAAACCCAAAACAATTAAGAAAATGGTAATAGGAACATACATATAGATAATTACCTTAAATGTAAATGGATTAAATGCTCCCACCAAAAGACATAGACTGGCTGAATAGATACAAAAACAAGACCCGTATATATGCTGTCTACAAGAGACCTACTTCAGACCTAGGGACAAATACAGACTGAAAGTGAGGGGATGGAAATAGATATTCCATGCAAATGAAATCAAAAGAAAGCTGGAGGGGCTTCCCTGGTGGTGCAGTGGTTGAGAGTCCGCCTGCCAATGCAGGGGACACGGGTTCGTGCCCCAGTCTGGGAAGATCCCACATGCCGCAGAGCGGATAGGCCCGCGAGCCATGGCAAATGAGCCTGCGCTTCCAGAGCCTGTGCTCCACAACGGAAGAGGCCACAACAGTGAGAGGCCCGCGTACAGAAAAAAAAAAAAAAAAAAAAAAGAAAGAAATCTGTAGTAGCAATTCTCATAACAGAAAAAATAGACTTTAAAATAAAGACTATTGCAAGAGACAAAGATGGACACTACATAATGATCAAGGGATCAATCCAAGAAGAAGACATAACAATGTAAATATTTATGCACCCAATATAGGAGCACCTCAATAAGGCAAATGCTAACATCCATAAAAGAGGAAATCGGCAGTAACACAATCATAGAAGAGGACTTTAACACCCCATTTTCACCAATGGACAGATCACCCAAAATGAAAATAAATAAAGAAACAAGCTTTAAATGATACATTACACAAGGTGGACTTGATTGATATTTATAGGACCTTCCATCCAAAAACAACACAATACACTTTCTTCTCAAGTGTTCCTGGAACATTTTCCAGGATAGATCATATCTTGGGTCACAAATCATGCGTTGCTAAATTTAAGGAAACTGAAACTGTATCAAGTATCTTTTCAGACCACAATGCTATGAGACTAGACGTCAATTACAGGTAAAAAAACTGTAAAAAACACAAGCACAAAGAGGCAAAACAATACACTACTTAATAACCAAGAGATCACTGAAGAAATCAAAGAGGAAATCAAAATATACCTAGAAACAAATGACAATGAAAACACGATGACCCAAAACCTATGGGATGCAGCCAAAGCAGTTCTAACAGGGAGGTTTATAGCAATACAATCCTACTTTAAGAAACAAAAAACATCTCAAATAAACGACCTAACCTTACACCTAAAACAATTAGAGAAAGAAGAACAAAAAAACCCCAAAGTTAGCAGAAGGAAAGAAATCATAATGATCAGATCAGAAATGAATGAAAAGGAAATGAAGGAAACAATAGCAAATATCAATACAACTAAAAGCTGGTCCTTTTTGAAGTTAAAGAAAATTGACAAACCATTAGCCAGACTCATCAAGAAAAAAAAGAGAGAAGACTCAAATCAATAGAATTAGAAATGAAAAAGGAGAACAACCGATACTGCAGAAATACAAAGGATCAAGAGAGATTACTACGAGCAACTAATTGCCAATAAAATGAACAATCTAGAAGAAATGGACAAATTCGTAGAAAAGCACAACCTTCCAAGACTGAACCAGGAAGAAATAGAAAATATAAACAGACCAATCACAAGCACTGAAATTGAGACTGTGATTAAAATTCTTCCAAGAAACAAAAGCCCAGGACCAGATGGCTTCACAGGCAAATTCTATGAAACATTTAGAGAAGAGCTAACACCACTCCTTCTCAACCTCCTCCAAAATATAACAGAGGGAGGAACACTCCCAAACTCATTCTATGAGGCCAACAACACCCTGATACCAAAACCAGACAAAGATGTCACAAAGAAAGAAAACTACAGGTCAATATCCCTGATGAACATAGATGCAAAAATCCTCAACAAAATACTAGCAAACAGAATCCAACAGCACATTAAACAGATCATACACCATGATCAAGTGGGGTTTATCCCAGGAATGCAAGGATTCTTCAATATATGCAAATCAATCAATGTGATACACCATATTAACAAATTGAAGGAGAAAAATCATATGATCATGTCAATAGATGCAGAGAAAGCTTTCGACAAAATTCAACACCCATTTATGATAAAAACCCTCCAGAAAGTAGGCAAGAGGGAACTTAACTCAACATAATAAAGGCCATATACAACAAACCCACAGCCAAGATCTTTCTCAATGGTGAAAAACTGAAAGCATTTCCACTAAGATCAGGAACAAGACAAGATTGCCCACTCTCACGACTATTATTCAACATAGTTTTGGAAGTTTTAGCCACAGCAATCAGAGAAGAAAAAGAAATAAAAGGAATCCAAATTGGAAAAGAAGAAGTAAATCTGTCACTTTTGCAGATGACATGATACTATACATAGAGAATCCTAAAGACGCTACCAGAGAAATACTAGAGCTAATCAATGAATTTGGTAAAGTAGCAGGATAAAAAATTAATGCATGAAATCTCTTGCACTCCTATACACTAATGAAGAAAATCTGAAAGAGAAATTAAGTAAACACTCCCATTTACCATTGCAACAAAAAGAATAAAATACCTAGGAATAAACCTACCTAAGGAGACAAAAGACCTGTATGCAGAAAACTATAAGACACTGATGAAAGAAATTAAAGATGATACAAACAGATGGAGAGATATACCATGTTCTTGGATTGGAAGAATCAACATTGTGAAAATAACTATAGTACCCAAAGCAATCTACAGATTCAGTGCAATCCCTATCAAACTATGAATGGCATTTTTCACAGAGCTAGAAAAAAATTTTCACAAGTTGTATGGAAACACAAAAGACCCCGAATAGCCAAAGCAAGCTTGAGAAAGAAAAACGGAGCTTGAGGAATCAGGCTCCCAGACTTTAGACTATACTACAAAGCTACAGTAATCAAGACAGTATGGTACCAGCACAAAAGCAGAAATATACATCAAGGGGACAGGATAGAAAGTCCAGAGATAAATCTATGCACATATGGCCACCTTATCTTTGATAAAGAGGCAAGAATACACAATGGAGAAAAGACAGCCTCTTCAATAAGTGGTGCTGGGAAAAGTGGACAGCTACAAGTAAAAGAATGAAATTAGAACACTCCCTAACCATACACAAAAATAAACTCAAAATGGATTAAAGACCTAAATGTAAGACCAGACACTATAAAACTCTTAGAGGAAAGCATAAGCAGAACACTCTCTGACATAAATCACAGCAAGATCCATTTTGACCCACCTCCTAGAGAAATGGAAATAAAAACAAAAATAAGCAAATGGGACCTAATGAAACTTAAAAGTTTTTGCACAGCAAAGGAAACCATAAACAAGACTAAAAGACAACTCTCAGAATAGGAGAAAATATTTGCAAATGAAGCAACTGACAAAGGATTAATCTCCAAAATTTTCAAGCAGCTCATGCAACTCAATATCAAAAAGGAAACAACCAAAGCCAAAAATGGGCAGAAGACCTAAATAGACATTTCTCCGAAGAAGATATACAGATTGACAACAAACACATGAAAGGATGCTCAACGTCACTAATTAGAGAAATGCAAATCAAAGCTTCAGTGAGGTATCTCCTCACACCGGCAGAATGGCCGTCGCCAAGAGATCTACAAACAGTAAATGCTGGAGAGGGTGTGGAGAAAAGGGAACCCTCTTGCACTGTTGGTGGGAATATAAATTGATACAGCCGCTATGGAGAACAGTATGGAGGTTCCTTACAAAACTAAAAATAGAACTACCATATGACCTAGTAATCCCACTACTGGGCACATACCCTGAGAAAACCATAATTCAAAAAGAGTCATGTACCACAATGTTCATTGCAGCTCTATTTACAATAGCCAGGACATGGAAGCAACCTAAGTGTCCATCGACAGATGAATGGGTAAAGAAGCTGTGGCACATATGTACGATGGAATATTACTCAGCTGTATAAAGAAACAAAATTGAGTTATTTGTAGTGATGTGGATGGATCTAGAGACTGTCAGAGTGAAGTAAGTCAGAAAGGGAAAAATACATACTGTATGCTAACACATATATATGAAATTTTAAAAAAAGGTTCTGAAGAACTTAGTGGCAGGACAGGAATAAAGATGCAGACGTAGAGAATGGACATGAGGACAAGGGGAAGGGTAAGGGTAAGCTGGGACAAAGTGAGAGAATGGCATGGACTTATATATACTACCAAATGTAAAATAGCTAGTGGGAAGCAGTCGCATAGCACAGGGAGATCAGCTCGGTGCTTTGTGACCACTTAGAGGGGTGGGATAGGGATGATGGGAGGGAGATGCAAGAGGGAGCAGATATGGGGATATATGTATATGTATAGCTGATTCACTTTTTTATACAGCAGAAACTAACACACCATTGTTAAGCAATTATACTCCAATAAAGATGTTAAAAAAAAAAAAAAGCCCCCAAAGTAGCTGTGCTTCCCTGGAATCTCCATAGAGATTCCATAAGTGACACGGAGCTGAGCAACTTGGACCCACTACACAGAGAACCCAGTTGTCTATCCTCTAACTTTCAGACCGTGGGGCACGCCCACTGACTAATTCAGGAGCAAAATATCCTTTCTGTATGGCTAGATGTCATTTTCATGCCTCAGCTTGACGTACAACAAAAGACTTTGGGTTAAGGCTCCATTCCAAGAAAGAGACCTTATTAACTGACTGCCTAATTTCCAAGTTAGAAATGCACAAATCTCTTTCCAAATGGGAGGTGGTGTGTAGCTTTGAAATAATTTCAATGGTTCCATAGCTGAAGGCCAACTGAGATTTTAGCTTCATCTTCTGGAAGACTATTCAGCCATGTACATTAGCTGGAGTTTGAAAGCAAAACAAGTAGTAAAAGAAAAAAGGAAGAATTTTAAAGGAGAATGAAACAACCACAACAAGACAAATAACCCTGAATCACAAATTAAAACACTCCCATTGGCAGAGACACAAAGGTAATATTTTCACTAGAATGAATAGTCCTAGAAAAATTTGTTCTCCAATATCAGACACAACCAGGCCTTTCCTTCCATATGAGACATGAATGTCTCCTTTTTCCACTTCATCTTTTGTAGTTATCCAAACAAAATTTTAGCAGCAGAAAAAATAATGAATTTTGTCCTTTTAGGTCCAGAATTTCCTCGTTAGTGTATTAACTCCCTGGCAGTAGTCAAACAGGGCACTCTAACTCCAGAATATTTCCTTTTCTTTTATCACCTTTAGAATTCCAATGTCACCGAATAACTAACTATATTCTACTTACTTTTGTACCAGTGCAAGAAGCAGACGTCTTAAGAGCACATTAATTTCGTCCTACTGAACCTTTGAGAGGCTTTGTAGAGCACAGAGGCAGACTGCTGTTTAAAACGTTCTTTTTTTTTTTAAATGTGTGTCAGAACACTTTAACTTCAACCATTCTGCTAAGAGCCTGTTGTTTTAGTTCAAAGTGTACACAAAGGAGAGGATCACCACGTATGAACTAATATTTGCTTAACTGTCTTCATTTCCCCAGTGCCCTGCAATTCAAGTGCCCTGTATTCCTTTCTTTAGCAGTCATGACGGTAAGTGAAGAAAAATTGCGTTGTTCCTCAGTACAGCACTTGCCAAAGAGTTTAGTGTTTGGCCTCTTGTTTCTCACAACTATGTGTTAAATGATGGCTTTACTTTCACGGAGGCTAAGGAACAAGAGGTCCAGGGGGTTAGATCAGGTAAGTTCTCTGCCCCTGAGTTGCTGCTTCATCCTCCAAAAGTCAGAGTGCCCACTTCTCCCCCCGTGTGTAACAGTTCTGAAAATAAATAACTACCACCCTGGGTGGTGGGTAAAAAGTAAACTTAAAAGCAAAACCAACAACAAGAGAAAGAGAGACAGAGACAGAGAGAGGAGAGGGAAGAAGACGAAGATGAAGGAAAGAGAAAAAAGACAGAAAATGGTCCCCGAAGACCATCTGGAAACTCACTAGGGTGGCCACTGCTCTCTGCTGTGGGCAGTAGTTGGATGCGAACCAACGTTGTCAATCATTCACTCCCAAAGCTGTCACGTGACTTGAAGTTGCAACGCAGAACAGCAATATCAAAGCGTGAAGTGGGGTGAAGAGAGGAACAACACAGCGGATCCTTGAATGTTGCTACACATCTGCGTTTGGAAAGATTTCCACAACTTTTCTTATCTTTCCTTCATCTGACCTTCATTTTTTCCTTCCCTTATCTCCTATGGCTCCCTTTCTAGAGCCCACCATGTAGCGACTCCAAAGGTGGGGACAAAGGGCTAAATTGTGACAGTGGTGGAAGGGGAGAAACACAGTCGGCTCCTTCACACCTCCTGCACCTGCCTGCCAGCTCCTTTGTTCACCCATCCCCCCAACTTCCCAGCCACTCGCTTGCAGGTGGTGGCTTTCTCAACACTGGTCCCAACGGTGGTAGTCCCCATAATTTCAAAACCCAGACTCCCAACATCACGCTGCCTTTTTTGTCCATTTCAGAAGTGCTTTTCAAGTTGCCGAGAGCTCCTGAAGATCCAAATGCCGTATCGTTTTTATCCACCTTTTCATTGCCACTGCTGCTTTGATCCCTTCGATTAACCGCGCTTAGAGAAAAGCTGTTTATTCTCTAGATGCTTAATAACAGCATTGCTTACAGGCGTGTCCAAATAATGTCTGTGTATACTTGATCCCCGGAGGCACTCAATTTTTTTCAGTGTTGTTATACAATAAAGCTCTCTTTATAAGATTGTTTTTCAATTGAGTATTGGAAATAGAGAGGGGTAAGGCAAGTCCTATTTACCTTCACAGTTTCACACCCATTCCTCTCTAGAGGGAGCATGTGTCTCTTTTGGACCACAGGGCATTGCAGAGCTGAGCCAGGAAGTACAAAACGGTGTTCTCCTTCTGCCCATCCATACACCATGTTCCGTGTCCAGAGCCAAGTAAGGGAGCAGAGGTACTGCTCCCCACAGCAGCTAAGCCTGTGGTCTCTCCTCCAGGCCTCCCCAGGGAACAGAGCCTAGAACTATAGTTGATCCATCTCTGAACATAAGTGTTTTACTGTCTTTCTAAGGCCAACATCCCCCATCCCAGAGTCCTTTTGGATTTCTTCCCTTTTACAGGCCCCACTGAGACGTCTCTCTGCTCAGTCAACACTGCAGTTGTCTCTGGCTGGGCCCTCTGGGCCTTAAGTAGGTCGATTGTGACCAGAAAGTTCTAGTTGTTGCTTTTGCTTCTCACTGCAGGTGGCAAGCAGCTTCCTGTGTGTGGTTCACATCAGGCTCTGCTTATTATCACGGCATATCTTACCTGGTTTGTTTCTTCTTCTTTTCCTCTGGCCCCTGGCCCATTTCTGCAAAAGCAAGAATGTCGTTTCTTCAACAAATAAAGGATTTCCTCTGAGCTCTCATAGGTTTGGTAAAACTCCATTGCTTTCATATTTCTTTTCCCCACCTAGGAGCTCTTTCCAAAAAGCACTACACCACAAGTGCTATTGGGTGGCATACAATGCCAAAAATATTTTTTTTTATTTCATTTTGAGTACAAGCACTTGTAAAACCTTGGGCACATAAGCCCCATCACCTGCCTGAGTTCTCACCAGGCCGTGGACCCAGTTATTCAGAGATTGCATATCTAAGTCCTTTCTTTTTATTTACTCTTTCATTAGGAAGGAAATGAACATGGAATCAAAATCATAGCATTAGATTTTGCTCCTCATTGGTTAATTCTCTTCTTTGGGGAAAGGATTTGCAGAAATAGATTGAAAGATCAGTTTTTTTTTAAGTTTTGAAATAATCTATGAATATGGTAATCATTTATTGAGTGCTTACTTCAGGCACTGGGCTATATGAATTCAATAATATTGTAAGGGTACTATTACTATCTGCATTTTACAGATTTATAAACAGGTTCAGACTAACTAACCTGCTGAAAGTCTCAAACGAGAACATAACAAAGCAGAAGTATTAGTATAGATTTTACTGAATCCAAAACCTGTGTTACTAGCTGCCCTGCCAAGGAGCCTCCCTTACAGATAAACTTATATTATTATCCAAGCTCTCATAAAGATAATTTAGAGTTTAAGGCACCATAGCCGCCAGCATTTGTGGGGTTTTATGTTTGGTTTTGCTAGCCCTCTACCTACATTTTTTAAAAAATCAGGGCTATTGACTCCCAGGATAATTGAACATGCTTCTGCCCCTCCTTAACTAGGTAAGGTCTCCGTACTGAATTCAGGTCACCTTCTGATTCCTGTGGCCTGTCATGTAGCAGTGTAATGACCCTTCCCAGTAGAACAACAGCCTGACAGTTGCACACTCTCTCAAACACATCACTAAAATATTTCAGACATGTTACCTGACATGCTGAATGTTAACCACGGTATTGCTCTAGGGGTATTCTTCTAAGACACTTTAGCTTTTGGTCAAATTCCACATTACTTCAACCAAACCTCTTAGGAAACAACTTTCATAAAACTGTACAAATGAAACTCCTTTCTCTCACTCCAGAGAAGCCCCTCAATTGCCACACAGAAACCATCTAAGCAAATCTGAATTTATCCTGATATTTAAAAGACTTTGAGTTTTCCTATTCCCATCAGTATTATTAAAACAGTAGACATTTGTACATTTTTAATGCACGTTTCACATGTGTAATCTCACTTAATTCTCACAACACCCCTAGGGGTGGATATTATTGTCTCATTTTTCAGATGGGAAAACTGAGCTCAGAGAGCTTAGATAACCTGATAAGATTGGTAATCAGGTGAGGTCATTTGACTCCAAAACCAATGCTCCTACTCCTGCACCACATTCTTGGTGCCTAACTGGCAGACACTTCCTTTCAGATATTTCCTTTCCTTTCTGCTAATTGGTAGATATTTATAAGGACCTCTAGCACATGTCAAAATATGTCCTTTCTCTTTTCCCTGAAGGAAGGGCTCCCAGATGAGCAAAAAGAGACAAAGAAAACTTAAAGGCATAGCAAATGTCTTAGAAAACGTTACAGAGCTGAGCCATTACCAACTTCTGGTGGTTTTCTTTCTTTTTTGGAGGGCAGTGATTCTGCTGACCCAATCACCTATAAAGTTCAAGTCTGGGCCTTTGTTGGAGCTAGTGGTCCAGGAAATACGCCACTCACAGAAGCGGATATGAAAATTTTAAGTTGTTAGCAACAATAGATATTGTAAACTATGATAAATATGTATGCCTTAGCCATTTGGCATTTTGAAATAACGCATTTCCATGCTTCCATAAGGTAGGTCTTGAACAACATGTACCTCTACAGGATGGAGTCTTAAAGCTTGAAAGACAGAAAGTAAAGGCCAGTAGATTCTCATAAAGAAGAAGAAGGAATACAAGTTTCTGGATATGATTTTTAAACTCTTCTAACAGTTTCCTAGTTATATACCACCTCCAGGAGTGACCAGCAAGTGTCTCATACCTTTCACTATACCTGAGCACGGTAGTTAATATGCACTGTCCTCTATGCACTTGAACGGTGCTGCTGACCCCACAGTAGGTCGGGTTTCTGTGCTGCTTTTTCTAATGCAGTGGTACTTTGTTTTCACTGAAGTATAGTTGCTCTACAATATTATGTAAGTGGCAGGTGTACAATATGGTGATTCACGATTTTTAAAGGTTATACTCCATTTATAGTTATTATAAAATATTGGCTATAGTTGTACAACGTATCCTTGTAGCTTATTTTATACCTAATAGTTTGTACCTCTTAATCTCCTGCCCCTATCTTGACCCTCCCCCCTTCCCTCTCCCCACTGGTAACCACTAGTTTGTTATCTATATCTGTGAGTCTGCTTCTTTTTTGTTATGTTCACTAGTTTGTTGTATTTTTTAGATTCCACATATAAGTGATATCGCACAGTATTTGTCTTTCTTTATCTGACTTATTTCACTAAGCATAATATTCTCTAGGTCCATCCACATTGCTGCAAATGGCAGAATTTCATTCTTTTTATGGCTGAGTAATATTTCATTTATGCCACATATTCTTTATGCATTCATCTGTTGATGGACACTTGGGTTGCTTTTATATCTTTGTTATTGTAAATAGTGCTGCTATGAACATTATGTTGCATGTACCTTTTTGAATTAGTGTTTTCATTTTTTTCTGATATACACCCAGGAGTGGAATTGCTGGATCACATAGTAGTTCTATTTTTAGTTTTTTAAGGAAAATCTGTACTGTTTTCCACAGTGGCTGCACCCATTTACTTTCCCACCCACAGTGCACGAGGGTTCCCTCTTCCCCATATCCTCACCAGCATTTCTTATTTGTGTTCTTTTTGATGACAGTCATTCTGACAGGTGTGAGGTGATATCTCACCATGGTTTGCAACGAATGCAGTGATGTTTGATCTACGTTCATTTGCTCTGCCTCACCTAGCCGCCCCTTCTGCTACTAGTGCATTTGTACCCATCAGCCACCGCTGACAGAAGCAGACGCACAGGCTCTGCCTGTGGCACCATCCAACCTAACTAGCACGCTCAGAGACCAAGCCCACGATGCTGAAGCTTAGTGTTCTAGCCACCAGGACACTTGGGGCTTGTTATTTTGTGCTGGTGGTGGTGACTTTTCATCATCCAGATCTTTCACTTCTCATAGAGTTTTCACCATTTTTCTAAAAGGAAGTATGGAGGCCAGAGCCAGACAACCTGGATTAGTCATATCTCTGCCACAAATTAAACATACCAAGCTGGGCAAGTCCCTTAAACTTCCCTGACTCTCCAATTTCTTATGTGTAAAATGGAATAATAGTACCTGCTCTCCAGGTTGTTGGCAGGATTAAACAGTTGACACCTTTATACCATCCTCACTCCCCTTTGCCCAAAGGATAAAATCCTAATCCCTTTACATGATCTAAAACCCCTTTAGTTGCCCTCCAGTCTCGTCCTTTGCCATTCTCCCTCCTTAAAAGTCTGTGCATCAGTCACGTCGAACTTCTTTCCCTTCCTTAAACATACCTCTCTCTTTTGCACAAACTCTTCCTCTCCCCCCTCCCCATCCTGGACTTTGCTTGGATAATTATTTAAGTCTTAGATTCCACATCAGTTCTTCCAAGAAGCTTTCCCTGACATCACCTCTCCCCTCCCCCAGCCAACTCTCCACTAGAACACTAGGTACTTTACATGTGAAAGCCATCACTCACTCACTTAAAAATATTTATGAAGCACTCAGTTTCTGCTCTATATTCTGGATAGAGTGAACAAGAGGGACAAGGCCTCTGCTCTCATTTTAGTTGGGGAACAAGAAAATAAAGAACTCAACTAATTAGTACTAAGGAGAAATTTAGGTAGGACAGGTTCATAATCCTCTATCCAAAGCCACTGGGATTACAAGTATTCCAAAATTCAGGATTTTTCAATTTAGAAAGGTAATACAGTGCTCATATTATTTGTTAAACCAACAGGGTCTGAGTTGGCTCCCCATAAATCAAACACGTTAATGTCATTGCAATAAACTATATAAATATTCATAGTAAATGAAATAAAGATGATAGTACTAATACGTTTGCACTCAAGTTAAGAGGGAAATTCTTTCAGTTTTCAGAGGTGTTTGGATCTGGGAACTGTGGATGAAGAGGATGGGATGGAGAGATGCTTGGGAGGGGAGAAGGGCTTGAGATTGTGTGATCCGAGAAGGCCTCTCTTGGGAGATGATGTTGGAGCTGAGACAGGAAAGGTGTGTAGAAGCCTCACATGTAAAAGTCTGAGGGAAGAGCATGCCAGCCTGGAGGAGCCCCTCAAACAATGACCCAAAGGCTGAAGCTTGGTTTAATTAATTCTTTACTTTTCTGCCTCCTACTTTGGGTCATAAACTCACTAACCCTAGAGATCATGTTTCTCTGGTTCACTGTGGCACTGTGCTCCCAGTGTGGACAAAGGTGCCTGGCACAGAGGAGTTGCTCAAAAAACATTTGTTGAAGCAATGAAAATGATTGATTAACAAAATAAAATGAAGTAGCTTATTATCAAAGGGTTAGGTCAGAGGAGATCAATATGGCACACAGGAAGACCAAGATCTTAAAAAACACAGAGGAAGCTGGTGAAATTGACACTAACAGGTCTCCAACTTCTACCATTTTGCTTTGTCCACTAAATTTGGGAGCCATTAGTAGCTCACGTGATCACCAGCAGCGCCTCTCCACCAGCAGACACTGAGGGAAGAAAGGCCTCGTTCTGGGATGTTTGCCAGCGGGGCAATAAGAAGTGTTTGCTAAAAGCAAAGCAGCTGCTGAGATGCAGTCATAAGGAACAGTCATGCTCAGTTATAAAGGCACCCTCCCCCCAGCTCTGGCCCACAACCCTCTCTCTCTCCCGGCCTGGTGGGCCCTTCTTTTGGGTCAAGGCACTGAATCCACCCAGCCTGCCCAACAGTGGGGAGACACTGCATGGCTCCTTCAAAGCGTAATTCTTTATGCCAAACCTTACATCAGAGAAGAGTCTCTGTAAAGTAAATCCCTCCTAGAGGCACTCCAGAGCTACTCCTTACTTCCTCCTCTGTGTTCCCCTGCAATGTTTCCTCAAACTCCAATAACTTCAAGTCTCTTCTGCAACCCATGGTATGACAGACACATCAATCATAAAAACAGAGGCTGAAAGAGACATTGAGAGGTAATTTGAGTCACATCTTCTCCATTTTCAGACTCAGACACACTTAAACAAACTTTAGAAGAGAAGAATCTACCACCTATATTATTTTAAGCCCAGGAGGCAGAAATTCCATGATCTTTCATAACAACTCAAGTCATTGACTGTGGGGGGAGGGACGGGATTTACTTCTCATCCCAGTGAAGACCAAGACATGGTCTTTAATTAGAACTAATAACATTAAAAGTTTAAACTTATCAGAGGCTAATATTAAGAAATTAATGCTAGATGGCAGTAAAGTCAAAATCTGTAAATATTTTGTGTTCTTGCATGTGAGGGTCAAGATGATGGATGTTTGGAGGCAAAACAAAATAAGGAGATGACTCAAATAAAGGAGAGTGTAGCTTTTATTGACTGTTTTGGTTTCAGAAAAACACTTCTGTGAATTTTCTATCCTCCCTCATTGAAACTATAACAGCAAAAGAACAGCTATTTGCCTCTATTACAAATTAGGTCATCACTACATCTGGAAAACATTAATGCCCAGGGGTTTGCCCAGTTACGTCCACTAACGTTGCTAACAGGTTCCATTAAGCAGAGTACCTAGATTTCATCTCTCTTCTTTTCCTAAACTCTTTTTTAAAAAATAAATTTATTTATTTATTTTTGGCTGTGTTGGGTCTTCGTTGCTGCCCGCAGGCTTTCTCTAGTTGTGGCGAGTGGGGGCTACTCTTCGTTGCGGTGCGCGGACTTCTCATTGTGGTGGCTTCTCTTGTTGCAGAGCACAGGCTCTAGCGTGTGGGCTTCAGCAGTTGTGGCACGTGGGCTCTAGAGCACATTCTCAGTAGTTGTGGTACCTGGGCTTAGTTGCTCCGTGGCATGTGGGATCTTCCCAGACCAGGGATTGAACCCATGTCCCCTGTATTGGCAGGCGGACTCTTAACCACTGCGCCCCCAGGGAAGTCTCTTTTCCTAAACTCTTAACCTTTCAGGTTCTCTTCTATCAGAGAGCTACTGGTTGTAGTATATTTGAATTTCTCCTATAATGAGTTGATTTTTAAAAAATACTCTTGTACAAGACAATTTGGAAGGGATCTACACACGCATATACCAAGACCACTGTCCTTTTTAAAAAAAAAAAATCACTGAATGCTATCCAAACTATAAAAATCAATATACAAAGGTCCAACAAGGAACAAATAACCTGGTTGAACAAGTATGATTGAGCAAGTCACCATGGCTTGTACAAGGCATCATGGTATACCCTGTGGAGGATGCAAAGAGGCCTAAGATGCAGTGACTACCTTCAGCAAAACACCTCTCCAGTGTGACCTGGAGATACCTGCAGACACGGCAGCATGTGACAGGTGCAAGGTAGAGACCCAGTAATGCACAAATAGGAGTACAGAGGAGAGAGAACACGCTTACATCTGCCAGAGAAACCATGAACAGTTTCACCAAGAAAGTGGCATTGGAACTTAGCCTTAAAGGATAGTGAATATTTTGGTATCATTTTAAAAAAATAATAAGTCTTCATTTATTTAAGCCACTTCAGTCAGATTTTTTGCTGTTTGTGAGAGAATGCATTCCTGAATTATGTAGTGGAGAATGCCAACAACCAAAGATATTCTTTTTTAACTGAGGTATAATTGACATATGACTTTCAGTTGTACAACATAATGATTCGATATCTGAATAAATTGTGAAATGATCACCACAATATGTCTAGTTAACATCCATCCCCACGCATAGTTACCAAAAAAGTTTTAATCTTTTTGATTGCAAGACAAAGCTCCAACTCAGACTGGTTTCAATAAAGAAAGATTTTTGTTTCACTTAACAGAAGACCAAGGTAGAGAGGGCTCTGGGCTCATCATGAGTAACTTCATGATATCGGTCAGTTTCTCTCTATCTCCTCCACTATTTTACAACCTTCATCTTCACCTTCATCTTCACCTTCATCTCTGATTGGGTGGCAGTAGTTCAGGCATCACATCCAGACACAGCCATGTTCAAATGAAGAAGAGGAATGGTCTCCTTCACTGGAAGGGTAAAGCCTTTACCAGCAGATTTCCTTTACATCTTGTTGGCCATATAAAGTTCCCTCAATCAATCCCTGCAAAAGACAGGGAATTCCCAGGGTTGGATTAGACTGCCCATCCTCTGCAGTGAAAAGTATCTGGTGGGGAGTCATCACAATGGATAGTATACAATGAAACAGACAGAAATGAAGGTCTGGGCATTCCTTGTGGAGGAAACATCACAAACAACAGCAAAGAGTCAGAAAATATCAGGTATGAGAATCAGAATACAAATGTGAATAAGATACACAAGATATAGCAAGAGGATGAAGGGAAGGAAGAGAAGCAAAGAAAACAATGAAAAGTATCATTTATTAGGTACTGTGTGTCAGACGTTATGCCCCCAAATTTATATACATCATCATATTCAGTTCTCACAATGACTGTTTTGTAAGGGATATTATTACCCCACATTTCAGATGCCAAAATTGAGGCTGACAGAGATTAAGAGAGTGTCCAATTTCACATAGGTAATAGGTGGTGGAATCAAGATTTAATTGAAGATCCATTTAATTCCAAAATTCATATTTCAGAGGACAGAGGAATCTAATTTAGCTAAAGAATAGAGTACATGTATAGAGGGCACTGAAAAAAAGCCAGATATAATTGGGTCTGTGTTGTGGAAGAATTTAATACCAAAATAAGGAGTTTGGATTTTATTCTGTGGGTGAAAGGAGATATTGAAAATCTTTGTGTTAAAAAAAAAGAAGTCAAGATTAGAACTATATTTTAGACAGAATATCCTGTCTGTGACTTGTAGAATGGATTATGATAGGAAATCTGACTACTGAATGACCTAAAAGGTGATGACAATAATTTGGCAAATCATAGAAAGGATTTGACTTCAAGTTAATGGCATTGGGGCTAAGGAAAAAAGAAGATGACGAAGAAGGAGAAGAAGAAGAAGAAGGAGAAGGAGAAAGAGAAAAAGAAGAATTCTGTAGGCATTTGACAACTAATTGTAGGATATGAGGGATTAGGAAGAAGATGAGGTGAAAGATGACTCAGAGCTTTGAAGTCTTGGAAACTGGATAAATGGTGGCATTATTCACATTAGAAGAAACACCAAGAGGAATTGTTTAGTTGGTGGGAGGAAGGGCAAGACTTTACTACTAACTTCTTAAAATTGTCCTTAAGCAGAGCCTTGATATTTAGCACAAGATGAGACAACAAAACAGGAAAGATCAGTGCTAGAGACTGAGAAGAAACACGCTAATTAGTTTTTCCACCTCTCCAAGTCTGTCTTTGATCTTTCCTCAATCCCTTCATTGTTTGGCAATTGCTCCATTAGAGGATGGAATAACACACACAGGGATGGTATAATTCAAATAAGCCCATTTTGCTACTTGTCAACAAAAGTTTTGACTACAGGAGGAGTTCGCCATAAAGAAACCTAATTTAAAAAAATTGGAATTCACAAAAATTAACTTGCACGGGTCATATGATTAAGCAAAAAGATTTCCTCCTTTCAAAACAGTTGGCCCCAAAAGCCCTTTTGAATACTTCCTCAATCTGGCTTAATTTACAAATAACACATCCAAAAATGTTACCTGTATGTGAATAGCAACACTTTTCTTACTTTCTATGTTAAAACTGCACCAAATAAGATTTCAGCTGGGTTTATGTTAAGATTTCATTTATCCTTTTTCTACTTGACTATTGTGATCAATGTTAGAACACCCACAATTTTACTACTGCTAATCATAAATTTTAACCTTACCTGAGGCTCAGAAGCCAATCATGAGAGTCTTAGCTGATTGAACAATGTTATAATGTAGTTATTTCTATTTTATATTACCATAGATGCTATCCTGGTGTTCTCTTAGCAGCTTAAAACAATGCCCACTTACTGGCTCACAGTTCTGTAAGTCATAAATCCAGCATGGTGTGACTGAGTTCTCTGCTCAGGATATCACAAGGCTGAAATCAAGTTGTCAGCCATCTGAATTTGGAAGTTCTAAGAAAAATCCACTTCGAAGCTTGTATTTGTTGTTGGTAGAATTCAGCTCCTTGCAGTTGTAGGACTGAAGTCTCCATTTCCTCACTGGCTACTCTCTATGTGTTATTTTCGGGTGCTTTTCATGTGGCCCCCATAGGCAGTTCACATGACCTTTGCTTTCTTCCCCGCCAACCAGTGAACATCTCTAGGACTCTGTCTTTTCTTACCATCCAGAGAAAACCCTTTGCCTTTAAAGAACACCTGTGATTAGGATAGGCCCACTCAGATAATCTCACTATCTTAATATCAACTGATCGGTTACAGCTCCAAAATCCCTTTGCCAAGTAAGATAACATAATCACAGGAATAACACTAGGAGGCAGAGATTGTGGGGCCGTCGTAGAATTCTACCTGCTGCACATACTGTTATATTTTATTTATTATTTTTGTTTGTAATAACATCACAGTTATTATAAATCCTAATAAATTCTGAACAAATTGTCCCTTTAGTTTTTCTCCAAAGATACTACGCTCATCTCTTTTCTTCTACTTGACCTTTTAAAATTGTTTTCCTTTTGCCTTGCTCCATTCTGTAACACTTCTTTGATGTTTCTTTTTCCCTTTACTTCCTCTTCCTTATTCATTTTCTCTCTATTCATCTCCAACCTCCTCTTTCAATGTCTCCAGGTAAGGATATTGTCATTTTGTGTATATTTTACACACAGATGTTCTGTAATTATTTATAATGATATGCTACACTTCTATGGTGTCTCTCATCAAAACCTCAATGCTTATAAGCATTAATTATGCAATGTAAAAAGACACTGTGAGGATGTAGCAAGTGATTATTCCATTTTACGGATGGGAAAACTAAGACTGAAAGTGGTCAAGAATCTTCCTAGATCATCCAGTTAATAGAGAAAAGACAGGGGTTGAAGCCTGGTAATTTGTCTTCCCCTTCCTCTGATAACCCTTAGGGAAGTGTTTTTAAGTTCCTCCCAATGATTATAGGTTCAGAACTTCTCTCTTGTCATTGATGGTGTCTCTGCCGCCTACCAGCATCCACACAGGAAATGATATGTTCAGGAAGGAGGCACTGGTGATGTTAAAGCCTGACAGAGTGTGTGGAGGGAAATAATTTAGGTGAAAGAGAACCAGAGCCAAAGCCTAACAGTGGCCAGAATTAACTGGGGAGTGAGGGGTTCAGACATACAGTCACCAAACTCCTGAACTAAAAGAAACTATGGAAGCCATCTAGTTCTCACCTGACAAGTGATGAGAATGAATCTCAGAGAAGCAAAGTGGCTTAAACTTCATTCCAGAATGAGCTCAGAGCTGAGCTGGTATCAGAGTCCCAGTGTTGGGACAATCAGGGCAATGACCTTCCCACTGTGTCTCGCTGCACTGTGCTTCCCCCTCTACTCCCCACTACCCTCTAGTGGTGGGGGGAGGAAGTGTAAATTTGGGGGCAGGGTGCTGGCACAGGCTGGACGTTTGGGGTGGGAAAGAAAGAATGGCTCTAAAATGTGTTTCAAGTTGATACATACTAAATGTTGTTAAGAGGAAATTCTACCTCCTGGTCATCTGTGCTTTGTTCTTCATTGTGGCTTAATTCTGGTCCCCACTCCTAAGAGCAAGATGGTCTTACTTCTCTATTTTCCATTTTATGTTTACCTTAAAATCTTTTTCTAATTTGAAAACTCTCCCCACTCCCAACCACCATGTCCTTGCCCCCAAATCAAACGTTTGGAGGTGAGAACAAGTGGCCCCATTTGAAGAGAACACAGTTAGAATTACTCTAAACTTTGTTTTAGAGTCTTCCAAGCTCTTTAGTCCACTATTTTTTAAAAGGAAATGTGTATACACCATAAGAAGACACATCTAACAGTTGTAAAGTTGCCATTCTTAAGTAAGGAGTATTTCTTGAGGTACTTTTGAAAATAATTTCTCGCAGAAAAAACCCAAAAAAAACCTCCTGTGGAGAAGTGACAGTTGAGTAAACACTTCATGTGAGCAGGTGGAAGCAAAAAAGCTATCCTGTCAAAGGTTCACAGGCACCCAATACTCAAACCAGAAAATTGCAAAGCAGCATGAAAACGGCGGAACTGCAGTTTTATTGTGCCTGAAATCCTAAAGTTAACCTGCCTGTGACCTTTTTTGATTATGGTCTTATAGCCTTCCTTTTCTACCCATAGAGCTGAAAACTGAAGACTGTGAAAATCCAGAAAATTCTTGGATCTGTCTGCTTTTGAAATTGGTTTTGAAATTCTTTCAAAAATAAAAGTTATTTTTCAGAGCATTCATTATTTTGAACACACACACACCCACACAAAACTTCTGTCTGCCTAGATCTAGTCTGATACCAAGGCCTCCTGAAATGTTTCTTAATTAAATTTGAAATTTTAGTGTAGACAAATGATCTTTATAGATGAATTTTTTTTCAGTGATTTGAATTGTCAACATTTGACAGCAATTACTTTTCAGGTTAGAGCCTTATGGAGGCCTAGCTTTCACTCTCCCTCTAAATACACTTTTTATACTAGTTTACAGTCCTAAAACACATATAATTCTCAATTTTTTTTTTTTTTTTTTTGCAGTATGCGGGCCTCTCACTGTTGTGGCCTCTCCCGTTGCGGAGCACAGGCTCCGGATGCGCAGGCTCAGCGGCCATGGCTCACGGGCCCAGCTGCTCCGCGGCATGTGGGATCCTCCTGGACCGGGGCACGAACCCGTGTCCCCTGCATCGGCAGGCGGACTCTCAACCACTGCGCCACCAGGGAAGCCCTAATTCTTAATTTTGAGATGCTGTTTTTATAGTAATAGTTATGGCTCCATTATTTTAATTTTTTCAATATGAAAAAGGCAAGATTTGGGGGCACACTTACTAAGTGCTCTAAATTATAAAGTCACTAATATGCTTTTTAATACAGAGAAACATTTAGAATTATCAAATACAGAAAATAGGTATATACTCTAGCTTTTTAGTTTGATACTTTGCATAATTGTGTTAAAAATCTTACTTTTATAGAGTATTGAAAGACAGGGGGGGAAGTAATGACATAATGTTTAATGAAAAGATCAAGACAGCTTCTCAGTGATTCTAATTCTTAACAAGCTTCTTCCTACTGCCCTCCACCACTCAACCTGAACAAAGTAGTAAGGGTTAGGGTTAGGGTACTTAAAAAGCTTTATACATTTCAACACTGCTTATTGTTTTGTGTTTTTCTTTAATGCTACAAAACTAACAAAAAAGAGAACTTCCTTATCTTGGTAAAATAGAGTATGATTCAGCCATAAAAAAGAAGGAAATCCTGCCTTTTGTGACAACATGGATGGAATTTGCAGACATTATACTAGGTGAAATAAGTCAGACAGAGAAAGACAGATACTGTATGTTGTCAGTTATATGTGGAATCTGAAAATGTCTGAATTGAACTGAGACATTGAGAGTAGAATGATGGTCACCAAGGACTTGGGGGTTGGGAAAATGGAGACACATTTCTCAAATAATACAAATTTCCAGCTATAAGATAAATAAGTTCTGGGAAATCTAAAGTACAGCATGGTGATCATAATTAACAATATTGTATTAAATACGTGAAAGTTGTTAAGATAATAGATCTTAAATGTTATCAACAAAAAAAGTGGTAATCATGTGAGGGGATAGAAGTACTAACTAACTTTATTGTGGTAATTATTTCACAATATATACATGTATCAAATCATTATGGTGTACACCTTAAACTTACATATGTTATATGTCAATAATATCTTAATAAAGCTGGAGAAAAACTCCCTGTGGAATCTCTTCTCTTTAGTCCTCTTTCCTTCCAATTGGAGGCAATGTCTGGACCATGGCACAAGGAGGACAAGCCAAACTGGTAGTATTGCTGAGTTGAGGTGGCAGAGATAGGTGTTCAGAACAGCAGAGACAGATAGAATTGGGGGGAAAAAAGAAGAGACTCCATAGAGAAGGAGCCCCACAAGTCTTTAGTTAAATATGTGCATGTGGAGGGTGAAACTACACAAGGCCAGGCAAAAACAAGTTCTAAGTAAAGAACAAATTACTAGAGAATTGTAAGCCAAACAATTCTCAGAGTGCACACATGGCTTGGAATTGTTCAAATTCCCTCCATTTAGAATGGAGAAACCTCACTTGAACACAAACTATAGAAGGTTCACAACCCAGCAGTAGCACTAAATTTTCCCTAGGGTAAAGGCTGGTCTAGATTTGTGCTTTAAAAGTCTTAAAAAAAAAAAAAAAAAACCCTTAAAGGGATCAATCTGATCTGGATGTAACTTAACTACCACCCATAACAAAATCCAAGAGTCCTTAAAGGAAGATAACAAAATCCAGCACTCAACAAAGTAAAGCTCACAATTATTAAACAGGTGAAGATGCAAGAAAATGTGACCCATAATAATAAGAAAAATATCATACAATAGACATAGATCCAGAAATGACAAAAATGATGGAATTAACAGACAAAGATTTTAAAACAGATTTTGTAAATGTGCTGAATTTGCCCAAAGAGTTAAACAAAAATATAAACACAATGATGAGATATATGAAAGATATAAAATAGAACCAAATGGAAATTTTGAAGATGTAAAATATATATGGAAAAATATTTTCCACTCAATTTAATTAATAGGATAATTAAACCATGAATACTCCCACCTTAGGACCAGTGCACTGAATGGAACCTCCCCCTGGGGCACTTTCTCACAGTTGTCCACAGGACTGATTCCCTCACCTTCTTCACATTATCACTCAAGTGTCATCATCTCAATGGAGCCTACCCAGACACCCCTATTTCAGTTTGCCACTCAAATCACCCTCCCTCTCAGCACTCTAAATCACCCTTTATCCTCATATTTTTCCTTCTGTTCCAGGACTCTATTACCTTCAAAGCATACAATTTATCAGGCTTACTCCTTACTGTGTCTCTCTCCCATTAGAATGTAAGCTCTTTAAGAGTTGGGATCAGGGCTTCCCTGGTGGCGCAGTGGTTGAGAGTCTGCCTGCCGATGCAGGGGACACGGGTTCGTGCCCCGGTCCAGGAAGATCCCACATGTCATGGAGCGGCTGGGCCCGTGAGCCATGGCCACTGAGCCTGCACGTCCGGAGCCTGTGCTCCGCAACGGGAGAGGCCACAACAGTGAGAGGCCTGCGTACTGCAAAAAACAAAAACAAAACAAAACAAAAAAGAGTTGGGATTTTGTTTGTTCCTCACTGTATCCAGAGAACTTAGAATAGTACCTGGCACCTAGTCGACATTCAGTGTACACTGGTTGTTGAATTATCTTACATCACTAGCTAAGGTCGCCATTGAAAATGTTCCTCCTGCCATGAAAAGGAGGAGAGCATTGCACCAACACTTGCACCAACACAGAAACAGAACCGGAGTAAAGCAGAGGAGGGACACATGCTAAGGGTTCAGTTCTCATCCTTCAAGTGCTGGTTCCTACAGGAGCTATTCCAATACCCTTCCTAGATATATGTTTCCTAGATATATAAATAAATACATTTTTCTTTGACTGAGTTAGATTCTAATCAACTAAGCTCCAATATAAAATAAAAATTGTTTTAAATAAAGAAAAAAACGTTAGTTTCTGCCACTTAAAACCAAGAGTTGCAACTAACTAATTCATCTGGTCTGAGGGAGAAATTGGTCTAAAAAAGAAACTGCTTACCCTCACAGGTGGACCTTTTGACCTTCTTTTAAGAATATAATAAAGGAAGCACATGTATAAGACATCAAAAATGAAGTAAGATTTATGTTGTTGTGATCTTCGTGCAAAATCAATGTCCAAAAATGTGAAGGGTGTGCAATTTTACCCAACCTGCAAACTAACAAATTATCCTGCCATGGTTGCTGGCAGAGACATGACACTCCCGGATCAGAAACAAAGGACAGTTCATTACTCACATCCATAACAGTATCTGGAATATCAGCATTTTTTTAAAGTTCCCCAAGCCCCAGTTCCCACAGAGTCAATTGACACTGACATGTATACTGGTTGTGCTACAGGAGAGAAGGGAACCCAAAATCTTATAATGGGCAGTAAGCCTGCCAGACCTTTGGTCCCAGAAAGAGACATCATTTTCTTTTATCAGATACTAAACAAACTCACCCTTTCCTCCATAAGGAGATACTCTATCTTCCAAGGCTGGTCCCTACAAACATCCTTGACAAGATACTCTGAAAGAAAGGTACTCAGTGCCTCTACTCCCAAGACCTGCAGAAATGCAAGAGACCCATGGAGAATTGTGGCTCAGTAATCAATAGAGAAAGAAGTATTCAAATATTTATTGAGTGGTTAACTTTTTCCTACTATGAAGACTCTTACATTGCCCTTCTAAACTTATCATAGGTTCAGTATTTAGAGCTATTGTAAAACACAGGATTGTTTTATTTTTAAGATTGATTATTAAAGAATAGAGTTCATGTAATCATGAGCACTTGTATTTCCAGAGCACAAATAGAATATTGTCCTTCAAGGACATATCACTCCTGACCCTCAAGATGGTGGAGGAGTAAGACATGGAGATCACTTTCCTCCCCACAAATACATCAAATATACATCTAACTATGGAACAATTCCTACACACCTACTGAAAACTGGCAGAAGATCTCAGACTTCCCAAAAGGCAAGAAACTCCCCACGTACCTAGCCGTGTGGCTAACAGGGTCTTGGTGCTCTGGCCAGGTGTCAGGCCTGAGCCTCTGAGATGGGAGCCCCGAGTTTATGACATTGGACTACAAGAGACCTCCTAGCCCCATGTAATATCAATCAGTTAGAGCTCTCCCACAGATCTCCATCTCAATGCTAAGACCCAGCTCCACTCAACGCCCAGCAAGCTCTAGTGCTGGACACCCAATGCCAAACAACTAGCAAAACAGGAACATAACCCCACCCACTAGCAGAGAGGCTGTCTAAAATCATAAAAAGTTCACAGGCACCCCAAAACACAACACCAGACATGATCATGCCCACCAGAAAGACAAGGCTGTCCACCAGCCTCATCCACCAGAATACAGGCACCAGTTGTCTCCACCAGGAAGCCTACACAGCCCACTGAAGTAACCTTACCCACTGTAGGCAGACACAAAAAAATAACGGGAACTATGGACTCACAGCCTGCAAAAAGAAGACCCCAAACACAGTAAGTTAAGGAAAATGGGAAGACAGAGAAATGCACAGCAGTTGAAGGAATAAGGTAAAAACCCACCAGACCAAACAAATAAAGAGGAAATAGACAGTATACCTGAAAAAGAATTCAGAGTAATGAGAGTAAAGATGATCCAAAATCTTGGAAATAGAATGGAGAAAATACAAGAAACATTTAACAAGGACCTACAAGAACTAGAGACCAAACAAACAATGATGAACGACACAATAAAGGAAATTAAAAATTCTCTAGAAGGAATTAATAGCAGAATAACTGAGGCAGAAGAACTGATAAATGACCTGGAAGATAAAAGAGTGGCAATAACTACCACAGAGCAGAATAAAGAAAAAAGATTAAAAAGAATTGAGGATCATCTCAGAGACCTCCGGGATAACATTAAATGCAAAAACATTCGAATTATAGGGGTCCCAGAAGAAGAAGAGAAAAAGAAAGTTGAAAACTTCCCTAATTTGGGAAAGGAAATAGTCAATCAAGTCCAGGAAGCACAGAGAGTCCATACAGGATAAATCCAAGGAGAAATATGCCAAGACACATATTACTCAAACTATCAAAATTTAATACAAAGAAAAAATATTAAAAGCAGCAAGGAAAAAACAATAAATAACATATAAGGGAATCCCCATAAGTTTAACAGCTGATCTTTCAGCAGAAACTCTGCAAACCAGAAGGGAGTGGAAGGACATTATTAAAGTGATGAAAGGGAAAAACCTACAACCAAGGTTACCTAGGAAGGATCTCAGTCAGATTCAACAGAGAAATTAAAACTTTACAGAAAAACAAAAGCTAAGAGAATTCAGCACCACCAAACCAGCTTTACAACAAATTTTAAAGGAAGGTCTCTAGGCAGGAAACACAAGAGAAGGAAAAGACCTACAATAACAAACCCAAAACAATTAAGAAAATGGTAGTAGGAACATACATATTGATAATTACCTTAAATGTAAATTGATTAAGTGCTCCAACCAAAAAACATAGAATGGATACAAAAATAAGACCAATATATATGTTGTCTACAAGAGACCCACTTCAGACCCAGGGACACATACAGACTGAAAGTGAGGGGATGGATAAAGATATTCGATGCAAAAGGAAAGCAAAAGAAAGCTGGAGTAACAATTCTCATATAAGACAAACAGACTTTAAAATAAAGACTATTACAAGAGACAAAGAAGGACACTACATAATGATCAAGGGATCAATCCAAGAAGAAGATATAACAATTATAAACATTTATGCACCCACCATAGGAGCACCTCAATACAAAAGGCAAATGCTAACAGCCATAAAAGGGGAAACAGACAGTAACACAATCATAGAAGGGGACTTTAACACCCCACTTTCACCAATGGACAGATAATCGAAAATGAAAATAAATAAGGAAACACAAGCTTTAAATGACTCATTAAACAAGGTGGACTTAATGGATATTTATACAACATTCCATCCAAAAACAGCACAATACACTTTCTTCTCAACTGCTCATGGAACATTTTCCAGGATAGATCATATCTTGGGTCACAAATCAAGCCTAGGTAAATTTAAGAAAATTGAAATTGTATCAGGTATCTTTTCCAACCACAACACTATAAGACTAGATGTCAATTACAGAAAAAAAAACTGTAAAGAATATGCACATGGAGGCTAAATGATACGCTAGTAAATAACCAAGAGATCACTGAAGAAATCAAAGAGGAAATCAAAAAATACCTAGAAACAAATGACAATGAAAACATGACAACCCCAAACCTATGGGATGCAGCAAAAGCAGTTCTAAAAGAGAAGTTTATAGCAATACAATCCTACCTCAAAAAACAAGAAAAATCTCAAATAAACAACCGAACCTTACACCTAAAGCAATTAGAGAAAGAAGAACAAAAAAAAAACCAGAGTTAGCAGAAGGAAAGAAATCATAATGATCAGATCAGAAATGAATGAAAAGGAAATGAAGGAAACAATAGCAAAGATCAATAAAACTAACAGCGCGTTCTTTGAGAAGATAAACAAAATTGATAAACCATTAGCCAGACTCATCAAGAAAAAAAGGGAGAAGACTCAAATCAATAGAATTAAAAATGAAAAAGGAGAAGTAACAACTGACACTGCAGAAATACAAAGGATCATGAGAGATTACTACAAGCAGCTATATGCCAATAAAATGGACAACCTGGAGAAATGGACAAATTCTTAGAAATGTACAACCTTCTGAGACTGAACCAGAAAGAAATAGAAAATATGAACAGACCAATCACAAGCACTGAAATTGAAACTGTGATTAAAATTCTCCCACAAACAAAAGCCCAGGACCAGATGGCTTCACAGGCGAACTCTATCAAACATTTAGAGAAGAGCTAACACCTCTCCTTCTCAACCTCCTCCAAAATATAACAGAGGGAGGAACACTCCCAAACTCATTCTATGAGGCCAACATCACCCTGATACCAAAACCAGACAAAGATGTCACAAAGAAAGAAAACTACAGGCCAATATCACTGATGAAAATAGATGCAAAAATCCTCAACAAAACACTAGCAAACAGAATCCAACAGCACATTAAAAGGATCATACACCATGATCAAGTGGGGTTTATCCTGGGAATGCCAGGATTCTTCAATTTATGCAAATCAATCAATGTGATACACCATATTAACACATTGAAAGATAAAAACAATATGAAAATCTCAATAGACGCAGAAAAAGCTTTCGACAAAATTCAACACCAATTTACGATAAAAACCCTCCAGAAAGTAGGCATAGAGGGAACTTACCTCAACATAATAAAGGTCACATATGACAAATCCACAGGCAACATCATTCTCAATGGTAAAAAACTGAAACCATTTCCACTAAGATCAGGAACAAGACAAGGTTGCCCACTCTCACTGCTATTACTCAACACAATTTTGGAATTTTTTAGCCACAGCAATCAGAGAGGAAAAAGAAATAAAAGGAATCCAAATTGGAGAAGAAGTAAAACTGTCATTGTTTGCAGATGACATGATACTATACATAGAGAATCCTAAAGATGCTACCAGAAAACTACTAGAGCTAATCAATGAATTTGGTAAAGTAGCAGAATACAAAATTAATGCACAGAAATCTCTTGCATTCCTATACAATAATGATGAAGAATCTGAAAGAGAAATTATGGAAACATTCCCATTTACCACTGCAACAAAAAGAATAAAATACCTAGGATTAAACCTACCTAAAGAGGCAAAAGACCTGTATGCAGAAAACTATAAGACACTGATGAAAGAAATCAAAGATGATACAAACAGATGGAGAGATATACCATGTTCTTGGATTGGAAGAATCAACATTGTGAAAATGTCTATACTACCCAAAGCAATCTACAGATACAATGCAATCCCTATCAAACTACGAATGGCATTTTTCACAGACCTAGAAAAAAATTTTCACAATTTGTATGGAAACACAAAAGACCCCGAATAGCCAAAGCAAGCTTGAGAAAGAAAAATGGAGTTGGAGGAACCAAGCTCCCTGACTTCAGATTATACTACAAAGCTACAGTAATCAAGACAGTATGGTACTGGCACAAACACAGAAATATAGATCAATGGAACAGGATAGAAGCCCAGAGATAAAACCATGCACATATTGTCACCTTATCATTGATAAA
Organism: Tursiops truncatus; assembly: GCF_011762595.2. NCBI lineage: Eukaryota > Metazoa > Chordata > Mammalia > Artiodactyla > Delphinidae > Tursiops > Tursiops truncatus. The sequence goes on along the minus strand of NC_047038.1, from coordinate 113,854,721 downwards.
GTAGGCAAGAATATACAATGGAGAAAAGACAGCCTCTTCAATAAGTGGTGATGTGAAAAGTGGAAAGCTACATGTAAAAGAATGAAATTAGAACACTTCCTAACACCATACACAAATGTAAACTCAAAATGGATTAAAAACCTAAATGTATGGCCAGACACTATCAAACTCTTAGTGGAAAACATAGGCAGAACACTCTATGACATAAATCACAGCAAGATCCTTTCTGACCCACCTCCTAGAGAAATGGAAATAAAAACAAAAATAAGCAAATGGGACCTAGTGAAAATTAAAAGCTTTTGCACAGCAAAGGAAACCATAAACAAGATGAAGAGACAACCCTTAGAATGGGGGAAAATATTTGCAAACAAAGCAACTGACAAAGGATTAATCTCCAAAATATCCAAGCAGCTCATGCAGCTCAATATCAAAAAAAAACAGACAACCCAGGCCAAAAGTGGGCAGAAGACCTAAACAGACATTTCTCCAAAGAAGATATACAGATTGCCAACAAACACATGAAAGGATGCTCAACATCACTAATCATTAGAGAAAGCAAATCAAAACTACAATGAGGTATCACCTCACACCAGCCAGAATGGCTATCATCAAGAAATCTACAAACTGTAAATTTTGGAGAGGATGTGGAGAAAAGGAAAGCCTCCTGCACTGCTGGTGGGAATGTAAATTGATACAGCCACTATGGAGAACAGTATGAAGGTTCCTTAAAAAACTAAAAGTAGAACTACCATACGACCCAGCAATCCCACTACTGGGCATATACCCTGAGAAACCATAATTCAAAAAAGTCATGTACCACAATGTTTATTGCAGCATTATTTACAATAGCCAGGACATGGAAGCAACCTAATTGTCCAGTGACAGATGAATGGGTAAAGAAGATGTGGCACAAATATACCATTGAATATTACTCAGCCATAAAAAGAAACAAAATTGAGTTGTTTGTAGCGAGGTGGATGGACCTAAGTCTGTCATATAGAGTGACGTAAGTCAGATAGAGAAAAACAAATACTGTATGCTAACACATATATGTGGAATCTTAAAAAAAAAATGGTTCTGAAGAACCTACAGACAGGACAGGAATAAAGACGCAGATGTAGAGAATGGACTTGAGGGCACAGGGAGGGAGAAGGGTAAACTGGGACGAAGTGAGAGAGTGGCATGGACATATATACACTACCAAATGTAAAACAGATAGCTAGTGGGAAGCAACCGCATAGCACAGGGAGATCAGCTTGGTGCTTTGTGACCACCTTTGGGGTGCGATAGGGAGGGTGGGAGGGAGAAGCAAGAGGGAGGGGATATGGGGATATATGTATATGTATATCTTATTCACTTTGCTATACAGCAGAAACTAACACAACATGTAAAGCAATTATACTCCAATAAAGATGTTAAAAAAAAAAGGAAAAAAAAAGGACATATCACTCCTATAACAGATTAACAGATAATGAAGGATGGGATTTTTTCTAAAAAAGGGCATCTCTCTACTAGATATTGAAAGGAGACCAATTTTATTATGTAAGTGAAGTGATTCCAAAAAAGACATGAACACTGATAGTGCCTAGACACTATTTGCCTATCAAGATGATATATAAACCCCAATAAAATTCCAATTGTTGAAACTGTGAGAAAAAAAGAATATTTCTAAGGTAGAAGTATAGGAGTGGGCAAAGATGGGAGGGAGGATTTCTATTGCTCTCTGTCATAGTCTTTTTTTTTTTTTTTTGATGTTGTGGGTAGGAATTTATTAATTAATCAATTTATTTTTGCTCTGTTGGGTCTTCGTTTCTGTGTGAGGGCTTTCGCTAGTTGTGGCAAGCGGGGGCCACTCTTCATCGTCGTGTGCGGGCCTCTCACTATCGTGGCCTCTCTTGTTGCAGAGCACAGGATCCAGACGCGCAGGCTCAGTAGTTGTGGCTCACGGACCTAGTTGCTCCGAGGCATGTGGGATCCTCCCAGACTAGGGATCGAACCCATGTCCCCTGCATTAGCAGGCAGATTCTCAACCACTGCACCACCAGGGAAGCCCATAGTCTTTCTTTTAACCTGGACTTCTCTCTCTGCTTATATCACCAGAATATTAGAAAAAAATGGTTGACACAGAGAAACACAGTTGTCAGGCTTTGGGGTGACCTCTCCATTTTACTAAAATTATAACCAAAAAGTCTTACAATTACCTTAAAGAAGCACCATGATCTGCATCTACCCATCCCCTACCTCTCCGGCTTCATTCCAGCCCAGCCCCAGTGACATCTTTGCTTTTCCTTGAAAACACAAGGCATATTCTTGCCTTATAGCCTTGGCGCTATTTTTACTTACGCCTGAATTGCTGTTCCCCCAGACATCTACACAGGCAACCCCCACTTCTGTAAATCTTTGAGCAAATGTTACTTTCTGGTTGAGACCCACTCTTTTTTTTTTTTTTTTTTTTTTTTGAGACCCACTCTTACCACCCAATTTAATCGCTATTCAGTTTCCTCCCACCCTCACACCCTTGCTCCTCTTTACTGGCTATATGTTTTTCTTTTTTCTTTTAATTTTTATTTTATATTGGACTATAGTTGATTTACAATATTGTGTTAGTTTCAGGTGCACAGCAAAGTGATTTAGTTATACATATACATATATCTGTTCTTTTTCAAATTCTTTTCCCATTTAGATTATTACAGTGTATTGAGCAGAGTTCCCTGTGCTATACAGTATGTCCTTGTTGGTTATCTATTTTATTTTATTTTTTTCTATTTATTTATTTATTTTTGGCTGCGTTGGGTCTTCGTTACTGTGTGTGGGCTTGCTCTCGTTGTGGTGACTGGGGACTACTCTTTGTTGCGGTGCGCGGGCTTCTCATTGCAGTGGCTTCTCTTGTAGTAGAGCACGGGCTCTAGGCATGCAAGCTTCAGTAGTTGTGGCACACAGGCTCAGTAGTTGTGGCTCGTGGGCTCTAGAGCGCAGGCTCGGTAGTTTTGGCACACGGGCTTAGTTGCTCCGCAGCATGTGGGATATTCCCAGATCTGGGCTCGAACCCATGTCCCCTGCATTGGCAGGCAGATTCTTAACGCACTGTGCCACCAGGGAAATCCCTGGTTATTTATTTTAAATATAGTAATGTGTATATGTCAATTCCAAACTCCCAATTTTTTCTTTCTTTTTCCATAGTACTTATCACCTTCTAATATGCCATATAATTTATTATTTTAATGTATGTATTGTTGGCTTTCTGTCTCCTCTCATTATGATATAAGCTACATAAGGACAGGAATCTTTTCTGTTTTGTTTTGTTCATTAGTGTACTTCAAGCGTCTAGACTACGTCTACTACATAGTGAGCACTCAAATTTACTGAATGATGAAGAGATGAATGTAGTTTCATTCATTAGCTTTGCACCCGATTCACTGGACAGTTTCATGAATTAAATGGGATTATGTATTTAAGGCATAGAGCACACTGTCTGGCATAGAATAAAAATGCACTGTTAGCCACAAACATAAAAAAATAAGCAAATTTGAATCCTAATGTAAAAGAGTGCCAAATTCTATCCGGGACAAAACATTTCCAGATCTCTCTCCTGAGTTGTAACTGAGAGCTCAGAGCCTCCAAATTGTGCAAGACATTTTTTCCCAAAGGTATTACCATGCTACAACTTATAGACCTGAATTTTACAATGTTCTAACTTACCATTTCTTCTCTGAAAGAATTTTGTGTCATCTGCAAACTTGGAGATCTCATCATTCATTTATTTTTCTTCCAGATCATTAAAAGGAAAAAAATCTTAAATAAGCCATCCCAACACTAATTCCTAGAGTTTGATTATTTTCACTTATCCTTATAGAAAAGTAATCATTTATTACTTTTTCTTGTTCAGTTCACAGACAGACAATCTTGGAATTCAGTTCTGCTAAGGACTGTCCCTAACTTCTGGCCTTTCTAGGGAAAGAGGCAGGTTTGGGACAAGATTTCAAACTCATTTCTGCTTCACCCTTTATAAGCCTGAGCTTCCTATAGATAACAGGGGACCTCAGAGTAACATACCAGTAGACTTTGGCCCCCTGGGGTAGTTAATGAGCTTGTAAAGCACTCTAAGAACTTGAATCATGTCCTAGACATGCAGTGCTCTAAAAAACACTAATGCAATAGAACATAATTTGAAAACAGTTATAGAAACAATAAATGTAAAAATAGCATGCTCTGAATTGACTATAGGAATGCTAAAGGAATGCAGGATAAAGAACCAAAAGAAAACATGAACTATAAGGAAGGATTAGCCCCCTGTCCTTTAGTTCTGCAGAGGTAGTTGTGGGCCCTTGAATTCTCCCCCTTTTTTAGTCAAGACACTAACACAAAATAGATTCATCTGAAAGAGACAATGTATTGAAATGAGACAGACATATCTTATGGAAGCCAAGGGTAATGGGGCCTCTTAAAGGGCTGAAACCAATAACTGGAAAGCTTTCAGAAGCCAAGAAAGTGTTTGTTCTCTCAGTCTCTCATCTCTCTTTACACTCATGTTATTATTTCCTCTGTGCCTCCTAGCTGCCCCTACTTCTCAGTAGGCAAAGATGGCTGCCCTGAGCTTCCTGGTTTACATCATCTCACTTTCAGCTACTGCAGAAACTAACACGCTGCCTATGAATCCAGGGGTCAAACTCCTGTGACAGAGAATTGAAGTGTCCCAGCCTGGGTTCGGTGTATTAATCTTCCCTCCCTTCCCCTCATCTGCCTCTTCCAATCCACCGTGGCCCAATCAAACCTGACTGATTTGAGGAGGATGTCAGCATACTTCTGACGGTATGTAATGGTGTTGACTTCTGAGAGATTAGGGCTATTGGAAGCCATACAATTATTCAGAAGTTTTCTACTCCTCCATCCTCACCCCAAACCTGAAGGACTCTGTGGTCCTTTGAACTCTTTCCCCATGAGCTCTCTTGAAGGCCTCATCGTGGGAAGGAAGGATGGCTGTTTTCAAGTCCTGAGTTAGGATTTCCACAGCTCCTTCTTCCAAATTCTTAGCTACACTCTGCCCATATTATAGCTGGGTCTTATTCATACCCTGAACCTCTTGCCTCAAGTTGTGGCATTGAAGGAGGCTGGCACTATTTCCCTTTTCTCTAGCTTGTAGAGAAAATTTCAAGTAAAAAAGACAGGGACTATACCAGCCACAGAGTATACAAAAGGACTAAAATATGGTCACTCCCCTTCATTAGGAGAGGGAAGAAAATAAGAACCAAAAAATTGCAAAACAATGTAAAAAGCACGATCATGGTGGGAAACCTGACAGCACGAAAGAGGGAAGCACCAAATCATGCTAAAACTCTTATTTTAAAAAGCCATTATCCTTAGAAAGCAGCAAAAGGAAAGCAGCAGTTGTTGGTATTTTGTAGATAAAATATAAAAAGGTTCAAACGAGCAAAATTAAATGTAATTAAATAAAATGGCTTCTTTAGAATGTGACTTCTGACTACAAGATTGAGTTTTCTCTTTGCATATTAAAGAACCCTGTGGAAAAGAAAACAATTAAGACTTAGCCTTGTAAAGCACATGAGTGTTAGTATCCTTTCCCATTTTAAACTGATAGATGATTTTGGGTTCATTTAACAAAGAAGTTTAAGGATACATCTTTTGAATGAGTTAAGTGTAAATTATCTCATGTTTTGCAATAATTTTGTTCATAAAATAATTTAGTTTTGTCAGGGTATTGCTAATTTAAACAAGATGACCTACTTTGCACATGACATTCTTGCACTGCAAGGAGATTCTTGGCTAACAGCATCATAATTTCCAAAGGATAGTCCAGAAAACACACACGGAGTACTGACATTATCATAACAAGCTCCACAGCCATCACTCACCAAGACCATCCTGGTACCCCCACCATTTCATTCAGAAAATAGTCTCTGGAAGGAAAAAAAGAAGGAGTGATGGGGTTGAGGGGGTAGTTGGAACAAATTGCAAAAGACTGAACATTTATGTTTCTCAGAATCACCACTTCTCCTTTGTAGGTCTAACCGAAGTCTTAATTTATTGTATTATCTTTGCTTTTATGTTGTCTTGGGTGAGACTCATTTCCATCTTTCCCTTTGAGTCATGTGGGAATGATGACAACACAGTATTGAGTCATACAGTCAAGAGAGGAAAAAAGCTGTCCCTGATTATCATTTTTCCAGATGCCACAGTGGAGTTAAAGAAGCAGGGGTAATAAATTATAGGGGCAGACACTTTCTTAACAGCAATGGCAAGGTTAAACAGAGAAAATCAATGGACAGCTGTGTACCAAGTGTTTACGGTATGTGATACACAGTACAGGGTTACAAAATATATTCCTGTCTTCAAGATATTGGCAAACCAGTTCCAAAGACAAGCCATAGACATATAAAAATTTACAAACTAAAACCTTGGTTAGGTCCACCAGTGGGTAGTAAGGAAAGAATTTATTGAAGGGATAATAGAGATTTAAATTAGTATGATACATCAGTATACAGAATTTTTGTTTACATAGTTCATTTAATCCTGACAATCAATTTGAAAAACTGGTCTTGTTATCTCTGTTTTACAGGTGAGTATCCAACAGCTCAACAAATTCAAATGTTACTTTCTCACAGTCACAATAATAAGACAACCCCCCCCCCAATATTTTTGCTCTTACAAAGTTATCACACTATGTTTAGATAGAGCTAGATACCAAAAACCAGATACTGATACTGAAGACCAGATGAGGCCATGGGTTGGCCTATCTCTCTTGATGGGTAAGGGCACTGCCAGAGTTAAGCAACTGGAAAAGAAGCAGGACCCCAGACAAGAGCCCAGAACTCTAGCTTTTGGCCCACAGAAGTAAGAACTTTTATTCCTTTGGGCCTCACTGGCTTCATCTTATTCTTCAAGGATGATGGAGACTCCTGATAACTGGTATAAAACATGCCCACCACAAAGTGGCTGGACAGGAGCTCAGATAGGACACAGTCAGCTAGACTGAGAGAGTCAACATTTTATAAGCCTTACCATCTCAGTTCATGCTATTCTCTGGGTTGGTTTGTTTTCCACTTTTCACCTTTCCCCAATCCCAACCTGTATGTTGTTCCTCTTTCAGTGGAATTACAGAGAACCAAGGTGTCACATATTCGCACCTGTATCCTTGAGTCATTCATGGTGATAAAGGTGGTGGTGGGATCAGGTGAAGGTGGGTTTTAGCCAAATCTACCTACTGTTCTCAAAGTGAAAATCTCTTTCTCTGTCTATAACTGTGGAGTTGTTGAGGTAATTTTCTTAGGGAAGGCAGTTGTTTCCTCACTGCCAGATAGGTTAGCAAGTAACAAGGTAAGAATATCATTCCTTAGTCTTCTGCTGTTTAACAACTCTGTTCTTTGTGCTGCCACACCCAACTGAATACAGAGAGGAACAGCAGGTAACAGTGCTTTTCATGAG